>NW_026928618.1:0-337053 GCF_032062105.1 Saccostrea cuccullata | reverse complement strand
GACAGCGCAATAGTTATGGGCTATGTTAAAGTTGACAAAAGACAGACAGGACAAAACAATCTTCGATCTAAGGCCATAAAAATGCACAGAAATACAGTGGACCTTCAGATATCCGGACGCCAGATATCCGAATGCTTCAGTATCCGGACGATTTTTCATCGGAACGGAATTTTTAATTGTTATTCTGTCTTGTTTAACTGGTGATTCAGGTATCCGGACACTTCACATATCCGGACAAATTGACTGGGAACCAAAGTGTCCGGATAAATGAGGGTCCACTGTACATGCATTGTGGTAACGCACTTTGAAAAAATTACGCACTTTGAAAAAATTTTTCAAAGTGCGTTAAAATTAGGACAAAATCAACGCACTTTGAAAAAAATTTTCAAAGTGCGTTAAATTTGGGACCTACTCAACGCACTTTGAACATTTTTTTCAAAGTGCGTTAAGAGTCCACATCAATATATTTTACCATGGAGACACTTAACGCACTTTGAAAAAAAAATCATATTTTAGTAATGGAAAGATTTTATTTGTTATTTATTTTTCAAAAAACTAAGCCTAACCCTAACCTCAAAAATGAATTGATTTACTCCCGTCGAAAAGAGAAGACGGGTATAAGATCCCTCAGTCCAAATCTTTATCTTTCCAATACATAGGTGTCGGTAACAAACGGGGGAGGGGAGCAATAAACCTAAAAAGGATACGCTGCATTTTCAATGCTTATACGATGTATATATCTTTCCAAAATAAGTTGGGGGCTTAGCCCCCCCATCCCCTCCCCTGGCCCGTCGCCCAGTCTCGATGTCTATGCTATACTCAAAGCATTCATATAATTATGTATTTACCTAACTGGTATGACCTTGAAAACTTCCAATAATAAATGAGTTAATTAAAACAGATTAAAACTAGAAATTTTTAAGTACAGTAAAACGTATGAGAGAGAAAGAATTTTCATAGTTTTGAACAATCAAATTGGCCCCTTTTTATTATGATAAATGCTAAGTTGCTTGAAGCTGTCCTCTGTTAGTGCCCCCTATACACCTTTACATCTACTTATCAAAGACTTGAATTAAAAAAAAAAAAAGAAGAAACGAATTAATGAACATAAACAATCGTCACTCTTTTTTTCAAGACCCTTTAATTTTCCCTTTTATTTTATCAAAACCTTAAATATTTAAAACGTCAATATCTCAGGTCCTACAGTGACTTTATCATAAAAAAGTTATCAAACCAGGATCTGTTATTTATCATACCGATTATTTGAAGGAATATTGATCAATCTTTACATTTTTTTCAGAATGCGTTAATATGGTCGATATTAACGCACTTTGAAAAAAAATTATTTTTTTCAAAGTGCGTTAGCTTGGTCCCAAATTTTAACGCACTTTGAAAAATTTTTTCAAAGTGCGTAATTTTTCAAAGTGCGTTGTAACAATGCATAACATAGTTTAACAAAAAAACTTAATTTATAATACTAAATTATTCCTCTTACTTGAGAGTGATGAAGGTGACCTTTCAGTGGGCGATGGTTCCTTTGGTTTACTTCGCCCCCCGGTTTTCTCTTGAGATTTGGTTAAAGTTTCCGGGGAAGCCTGTACATGTACTATCTTAGCAGCCTCCTTAATAACTTGCCTCTTTTCTGGCGAATGAGTACGATCTATTTTATGACTTTCTACAAATTTAGGTGGCACTGATTTTGGCCGTGTTCCTGTAGCACTTTTATGTTCTCTTGGAGGTCCACTGTAAGATTGGCTTTTTTCGTTTATAGGGCTGCGGCCGTGTGGATTATGGGCAGTTGCGGAAGGATATCTTCCCGGGTGTCCATCTTTTCTGGTACCACTAGCAGTGGATGGCCTTTGTCGACCACCATGCATTTTTGCAATGTGCATGTTCAGACCACTTACATTTTTAAAATCGTTTCTCTGACATATTCCACAGGTTTGGGGTGGATGCATTTTTGACTTGTGTATATTCAACCCGTGCTGATTTTTAAAATCCTCCCTGCATATATCACATGTAAAGGACATAATTTTATCCCTCTGAAAAAACAACAAGATGGCTACAGTTTTCACAGACACCTGAGTATCATATATTTATCGTGTCTTGCAATGGTCTTAAATGACATTAATTTTTCTTAAAAGAAGACTCTGTACTCATAATCATATTGTCTTTCACTAATTAACAATTTTCAATTGCCAATGAGTCATGTACTCATTGGCAATTGAAAATTGTTAATTAGTGAAAGACAATATTATAGTCTAGCTTGCATTTTTGTCTCCTACAAGTTTGAATACATAATGTTAAGTTCAGTACACCGTGGTGTGGACAATTAAACCAAATCCTTGGTCGAGAAGCACTAATTTTGTAGTTTTCTGGTAAAAGACTAGCTGCTTAATTATTTTTTAAAATATTTTTTTTCCTTAAATGGGTCCTATCAAACAATATTTTTGAAAAAAGTGCTCGTACAATCGTTAAATTCAAAAAATTAATTCGTTATTATGACGAAAATTTTAATCCATTGTATGTTCGTACAATGTTTAATAATTTTTAGAAATATTTTTTTAATATAAGACCAAGAAATTCCAACTAAGGAGCCTAAAAGCAGAGCCAATAGGGCTGTACTTTTCACAAATTTTATATAGGACTAAGCGTTCATTATATTCATGTAAAAAAGTTAATTAATCAACATGACATTCGTGGATAAGAGAAAGATATTCAATGTACCGGGGGTATAGCCAACTTTGTCTTGCGCTTCAGGGACAGCGCTGGACCAAGGAAATACAAATCCCATTTTGTTTAAAGCTTATAGTAGAAGTAATGAATTTTCAAAACAAACAAAACTAAAATATTAGAATCAATTTCTAGTCAAAAATAAACAAAAATTATCTTTTATTAAATAACACTTTTGCAATAATTGTCAATTCGTGAAAACAGATGTGATTTTTTTAAAATATTTTTTTCCTGAAATGGGTCCTATCAAACAATATTTCTGGATTAGATTTAGCGAATATAACGAATCGTTGAATCGTCAAAAAATTAATTCGTTATGATAATGAAAAATTCAATCCATTGTGACTATTTTTTCTGTGATAACTTTTAATTTTCCTAAAGTTCCTAAATTTCTGATCAAAAAATAAATTAATTGAAACGAATTCGTATGAAGTCCAGTTTAGGACAAATCAAAAATATTTCTGAATTCTCTATATTGAATCGCCAAAGTTGTAAATTTCAAGGATTTCAATACGTTATTTCTATTGTTTACTTCGTTATGACAAATTCGTTATAACTTCTAATTTTAGAATCATTTAAACGAATTTAATTCGTGATAACAATGATTTAATTGAAGGAATAAAAAATGTCATGACGAATGAAATTCGTTTTAGTAATTACTTACTAGTATATCTAATTCCAAAATTATTTGAGATATGTCCTAAATGGGATTCAGTAAAGGCTGCTGAGGCCGTACATAGTATAAAATGTTTGAAACCACTGAATTTGGGACCATGACTGATCATGAGTGGTACGCAAGTAACAAAGTCTCAATGTTATCAATGAGAAATATGTGAGATTTTGAAATGAATCATCTCTTTTTTTTTTTATCTTAATCCGAGATTCCTCTGACTCTAACCCCCGCTTTTATATTGTGACTTGTCCCCCGCACAAGTCACAATATAAAAGCGGGGGTTAGAGTCAGAGGAATCTCGGATTATTTTTATCTATATATTGAATGATCGGGGCGATGTTGTACAATGTACATGAAGTGTAAACATCTTGTACTTTAACAATTTTGAATGAAACTGTATTCTCGGCAAGAAAATGTAAATTTAAAAAAAAATAAGCAATCCGTTTAATATTCCTGTTTTGCTTTTTGTGCATTAAAACAAGTTTAAGTTGAATCCGTATTCAGACATCTGATAGACCGCTACATGCATGAGATCACTTGGGAAGTTCACCCAATCTAATTAAAATTAGATTCTTTACGCTCCTGTATTTTGTTATGTCGCTGTTTACCCTCAGTATTCCTTAAAATTCACACTGAGAGTATATATAAAGCTTAACGAAAGGTACTTATATTATACGCCATCTTTGATCGACCTCTGAGCGTGGTTTGCGTAATATTAAAATAAATCTAGGCCACACGCTTTTCATTCAACTAGGTTACAACAAAAAAAACCCCCAAATTCATGACATTTACACCGAAAAGAATATAAAACAACTTAAATATAACTATCATTTTACATAAAAGTATCCATTTACTAGTAAACGGACCCAAAACGCCATGTGTACTTACCTACATCTGTTTCAGTGAAAAAATAAGTATAAAATTCCGGTCACTTAGGATGAACACATGTTCCTCGCTCAGCAATTCTGAGAAGCGCTACTTTCTTTTTCAAAAAACAACTTACGTATGTTTACCTGAGTGTATAAATGATAACAACTTTTTTAAATTCACGTAGAACACATTATTGATAAAAAAGCGAGCCCGTCTGCTACAATTCTTAACCGACTGACTAGCATTTGTTGGATGACCTAATATCAGTCGATTCGGTATTGCGTATAATATTGGAGGAATACATTTTTAGATTTCTTTGTTCACTAGGCCTATTTTGACATCTTGAGCAGTGGCGAATCCAGAAATTTTGAAAAGAGGGGGGGGGGCGACCAGTTTGAGGTCAGGGCCCCCCTCTAAATCCGCCAGTGATTGAGAATAAGGGTACGCGCCAGTTAATAACACAAGTACTATCAAAAGATCACTCCCCTTCCTCAGGTAACCGTTCGGTAGAAAAACATTCGGTCTTTAACAAATCTATTATTAATTAGGCACCATAAATGGGAGATAAATTAAGTATAACATGCATATTAAACACTTTCAGGGAAAAGATTTAAGACATTGTAAATAAAAATCACCCATAACATATACATATCCTTTGCTAGTAAAATTACAAACTGATTCTTCAAGATATTCAAAAATGTCGCATTTCTTTTTGATAAAAGGTACTACTTTCAGGTGGTATATAACAGAAAATATATAGGTTTAACATAAAACAAATAATTGTATTATGAAAATTTTCAACAGCTCCTTCTTCCACAAATCCTTGATTGTCATAATTATCCAAATAATACAACATTCTAATAATACTATTATATCAAATTATTTACAATATTTATAAATTCACTGTCCGTCAATTTTTGACTCTTAAATTCCATCACATTTGAAGTGAGAATTGAAATTCTGCTGGGTTTGTGGTAGTAGTGTGTCTATGAATGCCATGGAGTAAACATCCCTGTTGCATATGAAAGTTACTCATCGGAGTCACCGAGTGCACACCGTGTGCTCCTTGTTGGTCATGATCGCAAATTGTACAGTTGTGTTAAAAATGTCCACTAGTGCCGCTGTTGGTCCGTTGGTTGTGCGTTCATTCTGATTGTGCGTGTCAATATTGGCCAATCAATTATTTGAAACCATTAGTCAGAATTCGATAAAGTAACTGATTGTATTTGATGACAAAGCCATTGTGTCGACCATAGAAGTTGCAAAATGGTAATGACAATGATTTATTCTCTTAAATGTGCAAATATACATCGTAGAGAGGAGGTAGGAAAAGATACAAACACATAGGAAAATAATATAATACTTGTATAATAAACAGTACAAAATATCATGCTAAAGTTCAAGTCAATTATTTTCATCTATAATTTGTTTGACAATCAATAAAAATTTACATAATTTTTTCAATGCTGGACAGTTTGTTGTTGTGAGAAGTTGCCATGTACCATAATTTTTTACGAAATCCAGCTTGATTTTCTTGTATGACTTTAAACGAGACTCTTTTGATATTCTTTCACAGTCAAATTTGTGTTTGCTCTGCTTCCGATGAGCTTTGTTTATGTGGACTTTTGAGCTTGATTAATTACTGTTCGTTGTTTCCTAACTTCATAAAAAAATATATTTTTGTTTTTGTAAATTTTGAAATGTTCAGACAATTAACTTTTCTTTTCATTTTCCGGAAAATTCATTTTAAAATAATGTTCATGTACTTCAATTACTTGTTTTCATCATTCAAATTTTAAAGTAAATATACTCCGCTATTAAGTGTTTTCAAAATAAATTTGGAAACTTGACACTAGAACATACCCTTTCATCACACAGATTAATCAAAATTTATTGATATATTCGTGACGATATTGTTTTTTCGAGTGTGAGCAATTAGGAATCATAATCACTGTAATTGACTTTTAGTCCTAAATTTATTCATATGGGCTTTTTATTAACTACATGTGTATGTAAAACGAAGGAAAAAAAACACTTGATTTTGCTTTAAAAAGGGGACTCTTTACTTGAGCTTTTCGATTTTGTGCTCTCTTTGTAATTTAAACCTATCGGATTTAAAAAAAAAAGGATAAACATGTATGTTATGTGAATTTGAATTATTTCATACAAAGCAAGCTTGTGTAAAAGTGAAGATAATGAAGTATTCTCCATTTCGGAAACCCAGTAAAGAATTTCTTCAGATCGTGAACAGGTTAAACTCACGGTCCGCTGGAAACACCAGAAGTGGAATCGGTTACCTAAGAGGAGAGAGCTTCCCCTGTCTGTCGATCATAGCCGCCGAGACCCCTCTGTATTTATAGGTAAATGGAGTAATCAGTAGTCAACATGGAATAAAAACAAAGCTCACAACAAAATAACATATAACAGGCATAAGGATTTCAAACTTGATTTTCGTCAAAAACTTAAGGCATCTTTGTTGCAACTACTGTTGAAATAACGACCACTATTGAAATAATTATTTCAATAGTAGTTGAGAGTGGATTTCAATAACAAACATTGATTGCAACCACTATTGAAATACGACCACTATTGAAATAATTATTTCAATTGTGGTTGCGAGTGCATTTCAAAAACAAACATAGATTGCAACCGCTATCGAAATACGACCACTATTTATATAATTATTTGAGTAGTGATTAAAATACAGATTTCAAAAGGGATTGAAATATTGATTTCAATAGTGCTTTAAACAATGATTCCAATAGATATTTTTTTAAAAATTATTATTTTAATAGTTGCTGACAATGATTTCAATACCAAAACAACATTACAAGCTCGATAGAAGTATCCCAGCTATTTAAACAAATATAAGGATGAATTACACATTCTGTTTCCTAACACAATAAACTACATGTAATCTATTGAGTTAAAAATATGATAACTAAAGTTGTTTTATTATTTCCTTTTCTTGTAGAAATTTTAATTTTTTATTAAACTGACTTACCTATAATTAAAACAGGTATGCAAATGTTATAAACAAGCTCCCGCTGAATCTGGCCGAATAGGCGAAAACCAACAGACAAGCAATTAATTTTGTAATAATTTTGTTATATAAAGTTCATTTTTGTCATTGATTTTGAAACGAAAGGATCAAAAATACATCTAGATGTAGAAATTAGAATATCTATTATATTGAACAGAAGAAAGAAGACTGATAATTTTGTGTAAACTTTCTGATGAGAATATGGTTATTTCAAATAAACAGAAACAAGATGTGTTTGTGAAACACTAAGCACCCGGCGGCAACAAAGTTCGTAAAAGCTATTTTTAGCATATAGGTTACAGTCAAGGTCACAAGGTCATTGGCCTTGGTGTCATTTGAAAGCACTTAATTAGTGAAGTATGCATACCAAATATAAAGTCTCTATCTCCTCTGGTTCAAAAGTTATAGCAAAAGTTCGAAAAACTATTTATAGCATACAGGTCACAGTCAAGGTCACAAGTTCATTGTCCTTGGTGTCAGTTGAAAGTGTTTAATTAGTGGAGTATGCATTCCAAATATGAAGTCTCTATCTCGAACGGTTCAAAAGTTATGGCGAAGGTTAAAGTTGACAACAGACAGACAAACAGACAGACAGACAAGACAAAAACAATATACGCCCCGAATAAATTCGGGCGCATAAAAAAAGAAAGAACTAAATTGTCGCACATATTCATGAGATTACCTACAATACAAATACAGATAGTAACGCCAACGTGTATTCGTCAAGACATTAAAAAGCAAACTCTATTGCTAGGGAAGTTAGTATTAGGCTTATTACAATGGAACATGTAGCTTTTAATCAATAGTGATTAAAATGTGGCGGTGTTTTGAAACGTATTTTCAACTTATCTTGAAATAATCATTCACAAGTAGTTTTAATAGTAAACTCAATAAATGAATTAAAAATGTTGGAGAACATAATTAACAATTAATGTTTATATTTTTTAATTGTTAAGTTGTTTCAATAAGACTTGCAATGTGGTTTTATTATTGGATTAACTACACTGTATAAGCAACTATTAAAATATTTATTTAAATCACTTTTGAAATCATTATTTCAATCACTATTGAAAACTAGCTGCAGATCTGTAGCTCTCCGAAAAAATATGTATTGATAGACCGGAGAGCTACAGTGCCACCCATTGAAAAAACTGTATATTTATTGCGCACAAAAAGTGCGCTCGATTCTTGATTAATTTTTCCAAATTCTTACCTTAATTGCAAAAAATGGAAGATTTCAAAAAAATACTCTCTCCTCTATCAAGTTCTCCCGTAGTTGACATCTGAACGAAGCATATTGGACCGAATTATCTTTGAAACCAAAATGTCAGTATAAATAAGCGAAATGTCCGATGATTGCAATATCAGGACCAGAAGGACAATTAACAACAATTATGAGGAATGTTTTGTTGTGGAAAGAGTCAAAGAATATGTTAGGAACACACGGTTAGTAATATTTTGAGATTAGAGCTTTAAAAACATGGAGAAATAAATCGAGAACCGAGCGCATTTTTTTGTGCGCAATAAATATACAGTTTTTTCAATGGGTGGCTCTGTAGCTCTCCGGTCTATCAATATTTTTTTTCGGAGAGCTACAGATCTGCAGCTATATTGAAAACTTGATTTCAATAGTGAACATTATTTCAATAGTTGTTGCAACCTATGTTTGTTATTGAAATACACTTTCAAACATTATTGAAATAATTTTTTTCAATAGTGGCCATATTTCAAAAGTGGTTGCAACCTATTTTTGTTATTGAAATGCACTCTCAACCACTATTGAAATAGTCATTTTAATAGTGGTCGTATTTCAATAGTGGTTGCAACCTATGTTTGTTATGGAAATCCACTCTCAACCACTATTGAAATAATCATTTTAATAGTGGTCGTATTTCAAAAGTGGTTGCAACACATCTTTTAGTGTTGAGTTTAAACTATATCTTACTTTACTTTTGAGGAAAAAAACCCACTTTGGCTACATACTAGTAAATACCACATCCAGATAACTGTATATTTCACATCTGATAACTGAGGAACATTGTTACAATGATAGGCAACTGGCGAAAAGAAAATCGTCGTCAACTCCTTATTTCCAGATTATCTTTTTTTTTTGTTCTTTTTACAAAATGTAGAGATCAAAGGTTTTATGAGATCCGTCAGTTATTCAATGAAACAATACTTTATTAAAATGTATCTTTAATTTTAACATCACAGTTATTCAATGAAACAATACATTATTATTAATATGTATCTTTGTAACCGTTTTGATTGAAAAAAATATATATTAAATATTCCCAGTGTATTTGAAATTGAGCTATAAATGCATTAAACGGACAAAAATGAGTACAGCTAGGACGTATGACAAAACCTAACATGCCCTGATAGTATTCATGACGCGACAAAAAAGATATATAAGGAGGAAATACTAGTACTTTAATAAATGTACTTATTCAGGCACTTAAAAAAACTACTTGAAATTCTTAATAAAACACCTCGACACAGAGAAAAGTGTTTCCAGTCCTGTGTACGAGTATAACGTGTGTGCACGAAAGTCGGTGCTAAGAAACACTCAATGGTTCGTTGGCATACTAGTAAATCATCTTTCATCTGAATAATATCCGATTTCCCCCCAAACTTTCCACCAGTTAATTTATACGCACTTCACAATACATTCCTGAGTCCGTATCTAATATAAAATATGCATGAGTTAGTGTTTATTTTTATTTTTTGGTAAAATTATTTAATGTCAATTACATGTCCATAGTTTAGACCACAATTAGTAGGTAATTTTAAACTTGTGTAAAAATCGCATGCACACAGCTGGCGTTGTACTTACACCTTTTTTTGTCCCCCGCTTGAAAAGTGGGGGATATTAATTTGGGTTTGTCCGTCCGTCCGTCCGTCCGTCCGTCCGTCTTTCTGTCTGTCTGTAACGCTTTCGTTTCCACACGATATCTCGAGAACCCTTTGAGCTTTTGCAATGAAATTTAGCATAGCAACTCCCTATGGACTAAAGAAGACCCCTATTGATTTTGAGGTCAAAAGGTCAAAGGTCAAGGTCATAAATAAGCAAATTCTGTCTGTTAAAACACTTTCGTTTCCACACGATATCTCTAGAACCATTTGAGCTATTGCAATGAAATTTTACATAACAACTCCCTGTGGCCTAAAGAAGACCCCTATTGATTTTGAGGTCAAAAGGTCAAAGTTCAAGGTCGTAAATTTATACATTCTGTCTGTGTGTAACACTATCATTTCCGGGCGATATTTCAAGAAGATTTTGAGCTTATGCAATGTAATTTTATACCAAAACTCCCTAGGACGTCTCTCGCCCCTCTCAAAGTGCCCGGCCCCGTTTGTTTTATTAGTATGTCGCTATTTTTAGCGCAGGGGCATGAGGAGAGTTATTGCGTATAAAACAGGTTCTCGGCGGACTTTATGTTCTTATTACATCTATTAGAACTATTTAATAAAGGCTAAATAAATCAAACACCATGGATTGTGTATAATTTTAAGAATACCGAACATGAAAACATGAATATGTACATGTATGTGACTTCAGTTCTGCATATACTTCAGTCCATGTAAAGCGACTCCGTGGTCTAGTGGTTATGTCTCTCGCTTCATATGTGAGAGGTCCCAGGATCGCATCTCGGGCGAACCTTTTTTTTTTTTTTTAAATACTTTTTTTTTTTTACTAAATGATAGTATTCAGCATGTGAAATGAAAAATTTACGAGGTTATAAAATCATCATTACAGTGTGATAAATATTCCATATAAAAAAATCTTCTATACACATAATAAAGAATAAGCAATCAAATCTTTATATGCATATTGACATACATGTATTTTATTTCCTTCAGTATACATGTATACATTTAATAATTCTACAAATTCAGTCAGGGGGAGCCGACTTTTTCCCTAAGCGGGGGACACGAATTCTCTGAATTAGCTTGTTTTAAATGGGCTGTACAAAAATGCTGCTATTCAAAATGCCCCATTTAAAAAGAAAACGAAAACCAGTGCAGACGACATCTCAGGCGATAACAGCGTTTTCAGAAAATCGCTTCTCGTAAAGAGTCACGAGAAAAAAAAACCGAGCAGGATCAATAGGTGTAAATGTGCACTTTCATTTCTTCTTCTATAAAGTTTTTGAAACATTTAATGGTCTATATGTATAAAGTGTCATACGATTTTTGGTCACTGCCATTCCTATAACTATTATTTTGACTCCATTTATAAACTGGTCCTAACTGACATTATATAAGCAGTTAACAACGTTGTCTTTGTTTGTAAGTCTCATCATTTTAATCGAAATTTGGAGGAAACTGGGATTTTTATCTTGAAGTGGTAATTCAACTTTAAGTTATCTCTCCCATTCTCAGGAAGCCTTTTATATTAAAGTCACTTCTAAAAAAATATTGCTTCCAACAATCAAACTGAATTTGAATGCCATACATATCCTGGATTCCTTAAAATACATAAAAATACTTTTAGAGATACATAGCAGATTCCAGTAAATACTCTACCAGGCTCCCTTCTTTACTCCTAACAAGATATTGAGGGAAGTAAAATTGAAACTTCAGGAGTATTGTGCAACTCATAAAGGAATGAGCATACACATCGAGAGCTCCTTACATGTGTCATGATCAGACAAACAGAAGGATCCGTAGACAAATTAACGTGTGTATATAATGGTCAGATAACAATATGTATGAAAAACTTATCATATGACTTACTGATAGATTGTATAATTTGTTGACACCTCGTGTTGACAACAGAACATGCAAAATTATGACCTTATATTGAGACTGTTGATATTCTTGTTTCATCAACTTGTTTGTCAATAGCTTGTTTGGCATTAGAAATTGTTCGTATGTAGAACATGCTCTTGCAGATCAATCATCTGGAAGACATAGACCCCATATGCAGTTCATAAGGGTATATCGCTACTCAAGTAAGCGAAACTTGCACGGGATTTCATCTAGTATGAATAAAAAAAAAACATGCTAATAATGGTCGAAATTTGTTAAACTGTATCATGAGAATTCTCATAGATGGTTGAGGATTTTAAAAAGAAAAGGCATCTTTATTAATTTAGATGAAAATAAATCTGTAAACCTTTATATAAGACTTACAAATTCACACATTATACATGTATGTACATTTAAAATTGGTTTTGAGCAATTTTAAAAAGTGGTTTAAATAACGGTTTTAAGCATCTTATGTTGAGTTTGGAAGAAACATTTACCTACATAATTTCTCACCATTTCTATAATTAATTTCAATATAGGAAAAAATATAACCCTCTTTAGACTGAGAATTCACTTTGTGATCAAGGAGCAGTATAAGTTGTTAATGCAAACCAGGTCTCAAGAAGACTTTAAATTCAAAAAAAATGTTCCTGATAAACTATTTAAATTTTATTCACCATCATAACTCAAGATCATTAATTTGGTCTTTATTTATTTTCATTTCTACAAAAATCAATATGTAAATACATTGTACCATTATCTAAATGTTAAATTTTAAAATTGTCAAAACACAGGTACAACCCTCAACTTTCTTTAAAAGCTATAATTGGAACACAACACATTCAGATGACTGGATGACTAGTTCAATTTGCACCATTTAAATTCTGCTTTTTCAGATTTATGACAAAAAGTGAAGATTTCTTCTAGATACTGGTTAAATAGTGATGAAGTTTATTTATTAGTAAAGATTAGGAATATAAAAAAGTATCATTGGTTCTTTTAGATAATGGTTACATAATTATGAAGTTTACTTATTAGTAAACAGATTAGCAACAAAAAGGAAAAAAATTCTACTTTCATGATAAGAATAAAAAAGATCGATAATGAAGAACAATTCACTACTCTTCTTTAAAAGAAAATTTAATAATGCTATGAATATCTGTTTAAGCACATTAATTGATAAGGTAAGTTAACTAAGAAACATACGCCCAGTGAGACAGTATTTCTTTATAATAATCCCCTGAAAAACTTTGAAACTATCTCTTTGTGGTGAAGTTTTCATTTTCTGCATCAGTCACAATTACATGTATACACATGTATTCCTAGTCACTAATTAAATCAGTTGCCTGGTTATTTCAATGGTAACTTAACTAACAAATCCTTGTCAAATAAGTCCTCACAAAACTATAGTGTATAATACTTTGTAATGAAAGTAATATACATTTCATCTTTTGTTTATAAGGTGTTCAAGTTGATTTAATTAAATTGTGCACAAATTAAGTACAATCAAACCCTGGTATATCAAACTTGATGGCTCACAAAAAGAAAAGAAACAAGCTAATTCAGAGAATTCGTGTCCCCCGCTTAGGGAAAAAGTCGGCTCCCCCTGACTGAATTTGTAGAATTATTAAATGTATACATGTATACTGAAGGAAATAAAATACATGTATGTCAATATGCATATAAAGATTTGATTGCTTATTCTTTATTATGTGTATAGAAGATTTTTTATATGGAATATTTATCACACTGTAATGATGATTTTATAACCTCATAAATTTTTCATTTCACATGCTGAATACTATCATTTAGTAAAAAAAAAAATATTTAAAAAAAAAAAAAAAGAAAGAAAGGTTCGACCGAGATTCGATCCCGGGACCTCTCACACTTGAAGCGAGAGACATAACCACTAGACCAAGAAGTCGCTTTGACTAGAGTGAAGTATATGCAGAACTGAAGTCACATACATGTATATATTCATGTTTTCATGTTCGGTATTCTCAAAATTTTACACAATCCATGGTGTTTGATTTATTTAGCCTTTATTAAACAGTTATAATAGATGTAATAAGAACATAAAATCCGCCGAGAACCTGTTTTATACGCAATAACTCTCCTCATGCCCCTGCGCTAAAAATAGCAACATGTAATACTATAAATACTAATAAAACAAACGGGGCGGGGCACTTTGAGAGGGGCGAGAGACGTCCTAGGGAGTTTTGGTATAAAATTACATTGCATAAGCTCAAAATCTTCTTGAAATATCGCCCGGAAATGATATTGTTACACATAGACAGAATGTATAAATTTACGACCTTGAACTTTGACCTTTTGACCTCAAAATCAATAGGGGTCTTCTTTAGGCCACAGGGAGTTGTTATGTAAAATTTCATTGCGATAGCTCAAATGGTTCTAGAGATATCGTGTGGAAACGAAAGTGTTTTAACAGACAGAATTTGCTTATTTATGACCTTGACCTTTGACCTTTTGACCTCAAAATCAATAGGGGTCTTCTTTAGTCCATAGGGAGTTGCTATGCTAAATTTCATTGCAAAAGCTCAAAGGGTTCTCGAGATATCGTGTGGAAACGAAAGCGTTACAGACAGACAGAAAGACGGACGGACGGACGGACAGACGGACGGACGGACGGACGGACAAACCCAAATTAATATCCCCCCCTTTTCAAGCGGGGGACAAAAATCTGAGGATTCTACAAAAACAATTTTAAAAAAACTTAAAAGATAATGGTTGGACTTCCAACTCATCTTAACAAGTTTAAAAAATACCAATGTTCAAAATACAGAGTCAGCAATAACTTAATGCAAGAGTTTTTGTACTACTTAAGAAGTATCTAAAGCAAGTATTTCTTGTTGTAATTGAAAAAAAGAGGTTAAGATACACAGTCACATTGGAGTTATCAAAGTTCACATTTAGCCTTAACTGGGACTAGGGATTCACTTAAACATATGCCTGGTATTTGAAATAAAAGTTTTTAAGATACAAGACATTAAAAAGTCAACAAATTGCTGATTTTTTTTAACCTTGACAATGACAAGTAATGAAAGAACACTAACATTTATAGGAATTTAAAATGATGAGAGATTTAGGAAAGGAGGACAGTTATCTTCCCTTGCTTTCATGAAAAATCAAAACAATCTGAATGATTCTTCTTAATAGCATTATTAAGCACTAGTGACATATACTGTATGTGGACTTTTTTTGCCTAGCTTTATTTAACACTAAATTTTCCGTGGAAATTTTAAATCATTGTACTGTTGTGCAATTTTCTAAGCGCGGATGGACAGAAATTGTGATTGTGCAGACTTATATCCCCTTGGAAAAAAAAAAGATATTTACAGTGGCTATGAAAAAAGACCTATATGTGGTATTATTTCAATCAAAACATGAAATTTAAAAGTTTATATTAATATACAAAGTACAGATGATAAAGCAAAATGAAAGAAAAAAATATAATTGATGCCATTGTATAATTAGCATTTAATGTGTACAACAATCTTTGTAAAGTTTATTATATTACATGCTTTTTGGATTTCTCATTTCTCGACACAGACAAACAGGGTTCTTATTACAATCAACATTTCACTTAATTTTAAGTGTTCACTTTTTTTTTTGACACGGAGACTAAATAAGTAACTTTTGGTGAATTTCCATGATTTGTCTTTTTTTAAACAATTTTTTTTTGTTTGTTCATTAACCACAAAAAAAAAATCATATATAGACCAATATCTAAGGTATAGTTTTGTACAGAAATTGTTTAGGCAAAGCTTACAGTAGTAATACAAAAAACAAATTAAGAAAGGAGCCTGTCCATAAAAAGTTTCTACTACCCTTTGAATGCAAAAATGAAATTAATATTTTCACAGTTATAAACAAAACATGTTACCTTAAGTCAATTTGAACAGTTTTCAATCATTCAAGAGTTGTTGGTATTATCAAACCAATCTTTACAATCCAAGTATGGTTCTACCACTTTAAATAAACAAATTTCATTCATGTAGCAAATGCACACGTATATAGCATGTGGAACACTTGGATAATAAAGAATGTCTATATAACACTTAATTCCTGTAAACTTGTAAATTTTCCCTTCTGTTTTGTTTTCACCCCTTTGGCACAGACACAAATGTGAGAATTTAACACAGGCCAAATTCAAAGAAAATAGTATAATTTCTTTCACAGAACTGTCACTAGGCGAATCTAATTTGGAGCAGAATTGGTTGCAAGAGTAAAAAGTTGAAATTAAAATGGGGCAAAAATAACCCTGTGTTTTGTAAATGTATGGATTGCCTTCTCTTATCAGTCTGGTGGTCATAATCAAAATCGAAAAAATCTTGATACAGGAAAAATTTAAAACATTTCATCTAAAACTGTTCATACAAGTGTTATCATCTTACAAAAATGATAAATTGTGAAAAATCAAAACATTCTCATCTACCTTTGACAAGAAAAAGTAAGAACATAAAGTATAAGCTGCAAATGAAAGGGTCTTTCTGATACTTATATCTCTAATGTTACCTCTGCTAAAATGTGTGACGATCAACACAAAAATAATTCTGTTTAGAATCTACGTATATCAGCATGTGCTCAAGTATATCTTAAAACAAAGTCAGCATTTACGAGTTACGAAAATGCACTCCAAGTCTAGTTGGCTTAGCTTTTTCTGCAAACATTTTTGCTGTAAATTCCGAGCACGAGTCTTGAACAAATTCTCGTATAAAATGAGAACATACAGTATATCTTTGATATACATGGTAAAATACGAAAATACTGTACGTGTACATGAATTGGAGTATTCAACATTTAGCGCAATCACTGGGTAGCACAATCATGAATTAGCGCTACACATGTCCGCACTTTATATTACATGTACTGGTATAAATGATTTTTTAACAGTATTTATGAATTACTGCAATGTTGTCTGTGCCAAAGCCGCTAAATTATGAAGCCCGCTTTTTTAAGTACACATACAGTATTCTTTTAAGATATTCTCAAATCAACAAACACAAGGTTTTAATCATAACAAAGTATTAAAAGACAATCAACTCCTCTCAATTAATCCCAGGCATTCAACATGACAATGATCAAGATATCAGAGTTTTCAATGCAAATCAGCCTTCTCCTAGTACATGGTAGGTATCAATTCAGTAACACTTTCTCTTAAATCGATATTTTTTCAATGGAAAAAAATCTACAAATTAATAAATTCATACAAGTATTTCAAAACTTGAAAACATAGAACATTCTACTTGCAATATATTAAAAAAAAATAAGTAACTATAATTTATATACAGGTACTTAATTATTCACAATCCTTGGAATAGTTCAAAAGAAAAGGTAAAAGGATTTGCTTGCTATGCACATGTATAAATAATTACACTCTATATAAATAATGCAAAGGACTTTAAATTCCCTGTGCTACTACTACAATGAAATATGACTGTGTAATATTCTATGGTTTGCAATGAAGACCTGTTTATACATGTATAACAAATATATATGGCCGGTATGATTAAAAGTACTGTACAAAAACATATCCTTTCACTGACTGCTAAGGAATACGTGCTATTTCAGTTTCATTCACTTGTCCCTTGCGGTAGTGAAGGCATACAAAATTATTCTTGAAAAAATATTATTTATAAAATTCCTCAATATTTCAATTTGAAAAAAAAAAATTCCAATTCAATGTAATTAAATGTAAAATTGATCAAAAGTTTCTATTCCAGATATAAAGCTAGGTAAAATTTTTCATCATAGAAATCTTATTACTATATAAAATACATGTACGCCAAACTGTCAATCAAATGGGTGACAGTTTTATATGGTGAACTAAATCGAGTCTGCTGCAACAGATTCCCCATGGCCAGTCTTTTTTCTCCTAGTATTCAAATCTCTATCCTTCAGGTACTTGGTCTCTTACAGAACGAATGCACTGTAAATAGCACTGTGCTTTAATGTCTCCCTGTCAGATTTTCTCCTCTGGTAGATGAACGGTTTTTGGTGAACGGCTACCGTTTCCGTCGACACACACGTTTGTGTTCCTTGTGCCAGTGTTCCTGCTGACACTTGACGGAACAGTACGAAGTGTTCCAACAACAATGGTACATTGCCTCCTCCTCACAATTATAGCACTACAAAGAATCAGTCAAAATTCTAATCAGTTATAGCAGTAAGAAGAAATCCTTCAAAAGTTAAAAAACTTATAGCACTAAAAAGGAAAAGAAATCAGTCAAAATTCTTATCAGTTATAGCATTAAAGAGAAATCAGTCACAATTCTAATCAGTTATAGCACTAAAAAGAAATCAGTTAAAATTCTAATCAGTCCAAGATTAGAATAAAGACTTATTTAGGAGTAGCATTAAAAAGAATCATAAATCTATTATAGAACCAAATTTTTTCTCCAGAAATATAAAATCTACACATTTATTCTCATCTAATAAAAATAAGGTCTTACTTAAATTACCCACCCCCTTATCTTCTCTGGCTTTTGACCTTTGACATTGCTTTTAGCCTAGCTACTTACCCACTGCTTTTTCTTGGTAGCAGATATTGCATCTTTATGTTTTGCTGCCAGTTTCTTCATTTCCTCCATATACTCTTTCTTGCATTTTTCCTCTGTGGCCTGTTTTGTACGTTCAATCTCGCGATTCATGTTTGCCATGGCTCGAGACACAGCTTGCTGCTTGTCCTCCTCAAAGTCTTTCTGAAGCTGTAATCAAATGAAAACTTTGAGAATATCTGTAATCTATTCTATGCATTGAATTTCTTTATGCCATGTGCCGAAATATTTTTCAGCAGTGAAAACCAGTGCTATGAAAAAACTATACTGAATGTTTTTTGGACATAAATAAACTACTAGTACTGTGGACCAACTTTTATCATGTTTATTTTCAAGATAGAAATTTCTGTGGCTTTCTTTTATTCATGAATATTTTTCATTGGGAACCAATTACATATATTTACATTTGCTGATGTCTTTCCTTATATAACAATGCTAATAAAATTGAGATTCAATTTTCAATGACATGGCAATTGGTCACATGATCAGACATTAAGCAAACTGCACGAGCAATTTGGAAAGTTCCGACCGTGACATCACATAACGTCGTAGATACGTTACGTTGTATTTCAAAATCAAAGTCTAAATAATACCTATATTTCTTTGTAACACAAATAAAAATGTAAAATATAAATATAAGAAATAAAATATCATTTTTTAGAGTTTCATTGGGGTATGACATGAAGTCGGTACGTGATCAAATCTACTATAACGCCCTTCGGGCATTATAGAATTTGATCACGTGACCGACTTCATGTTATACCCCAATGACACTCTAAAAATGATATCTTATTTCGTAAGTGAATTCATCTACAGATTTTAGATGTTGCCTTGGTTGCCAAAATAAGTATTCTTAGATTTCAAATTGAAGAATGATGAATAAAAGATATCGCAAAGAAATGTTTGTCAACAGTATTGCCCATTTCTTTCCTGTAACATTATACAATAAACATACAATGATCATTATTAAGAAAGGCCTCTACTCTTCACCGTGATGTCTAATAAACTGTTCAACAAAAGACAACTGGACATATCTGTACAATTATAAGGAAATGAACAAATCAGTCCCAATATGTCTTGTGAACAAATCAGTCCCAACATGTCTTGTGAACAAATCAGTCCCAATAAGACCTCTAGACCTACCCTATTAGAGAGTTCTTCTAGATCTAAGGCCTTCTCTTTTCTAGACCTACCCTATCTGAGAGCTCTTCTAAGGCCTTCCCTTTTCTAGACCTTACCCTATCCGAGAGTTCTTGCAAGGCCTTCTCTTTTCTACACCTACCCTATCCGAGAGTTCTTCTAAGGCCTACTCTTTTCTAGACCTACCCTATCTGAAAGCTCTTTTAAGGCCTTCTCTTTTCTACACCTACCCTATCAGAGAGTTCTTCTAAGGCCTTCTCTTTCTCATCCTGATGGGCTGTTTCCAGTTTGGCCTCTAAATCACTGATGATCTTCTCGTACTTCTCACTACAGTTACACATGGTTTCTGGCGGTTTCTCCTCGCTGGCCTCATTACTGGGGCTCAGCACGGGGGCCTCCTCATCGCCACTCTTGGCGTCGGAGGCATCCGGACTGCACTGCATTGGTAGAGCTGGTTCTGGTTTAGAATCGGTTGAATCTGGTTTTGGTTCTAGTTCCGTCTGGATACTCTGACTTTTGGTTAACTGTAGTGATACACAGGTATTTTAGTACACAAGACTGAGCTACTAAAACAAACATTCTCAAATACTTAAAAATACAGATCACCCACTTCTGTGAGGTCAAAATTTTTGTGGATTGAAGTATACACAGTGATAATAAAACATATGAAGATCATAGGCACACTACTAACCTTTGTGATGGTTTGACTGGAGGCATTTAGTGTGATCACTTTAGGGACTTTATCCTCACTAGACGTCACTAAATTACTGTCCTCTGGTGTGGGGGCCTGGGGAACAAAAAATTAAATGTGATCAAAAGCCTTATCTTCTGATATATAAAGGGTATGTAAACAAAAAACAAACAAAAAATTATCCTAGATTGAGCAAACAACAACCTTGCAAAGCTGGAAGAATGTGAGCTATTATATAATTATGTGATTGATACTGGTACAGACTTTAATTTGGAAGAACACTCCTGGAACTTCACCTACCTTTAAACAGATCCTCTTCTTCATTGGACTAACACTGGTGGAGCTTCACTCACCTTAAGACAGATCCTCTTCTTCATTGGACTAACACTGGTGGAGCTGACCTCCAGTGGACTGGTTTCCTCCTCCTCTTCTTCCTCCTCTTCCATTCGTTCTGGTCCATTGTCGCTCCCTTCCAGGCTCTCGGAGTCGGAGTCTGCTGTGAAATGTTTCTCCGCCAGTAACCTCTGATGTCTAGCTAACTCTTCACAGGCCTTCACAAAACCTTCAATCACAAATAAATTATAGTAAATTCTTCTCACTCCCAAAAATTTGGAAAACATTTTTCTCTTTCTTTATAAAGTTTTTTAATCAACCAAAATTGTTTGAGAAAGATTTTAAGTGCCATTAGACTTTCACCACTCAGAAAAGTAAATGAAATTCAAAGACAATTTAATTTGTCTTTTTAATTAATCTTTTTTTTAAATTTTATATTCTGATTTTATAATATAGGCAAAGCTACAAATACGTAATTACCTGCAGATCTTTTGACTGTCAAGGTCTTTATGTTGGTTTCTATTGGTTTTATCATATCCTTTGGTATAAGGGCTCTGAAAAATAAAACACAATTTTTATTCAAGTGATTGCTATAAATTCCTTCTCAATCTAAAATACTTTTTTGAACTTGTTCTATTCTTAAAGATTCTAGAATATTTCTAATCAGTCATATATATCTATACATATCATGGTAGTGGAAAACAATAAGTACCTCTGATGCGGGGCCCCAAAAAATCTACAGTCGTATTTATCTGCTACGTGTCGTATGACTTTGGCCGGCCAGTGACAGTAGCCCTTTAACTTAGCATACACTAATTCATGTGGAGGATTCTACAAAAAACAAATCATCAACAAATTACAGTTCTCTCTTATACACGCTGATACCATCGTCTCAAGCCACTGTCTGGAGTCCGCATATATAGCTCTCTCCTACCCGTGGCTGTTTGATAACAAAAAGTGTTGTAATCTTGAATATTTACGCCTCTCTACTGTGACGTCACATTCAGTCAGTGGCAAGTTTTGTTTCCATCGCAATCCAAATCAACAACTGACGTCAACAGTACACAAAACATATTTCCTTTACTGCGATTGGATATTGAAAGGTCGCGATCAAGTTCATCATCCGACTATGCTTTACTGGCATTGGTCAATATTTTAATGAGCTACGAAGAATTCTCTCCTCGTTCAACCACGGCCAGATGGGAGAGGAGCGTACATTTTGGCCGTGGTTTGCGACGATGCACTGATACATGCATATTATTAGTTATCCAGGCTTAATAAAATGTGTATGGGAATTTATTAGATGGGTTTTATTCCATACTGTACATACTGAGGCTAAAGACTGAAAGGTGTATGGAACACAACTTGGGTTAAATTCCTAAACACCTTAAACTGGACCCAGCCAGATAAATTCTTTGTAAACCTAAGGCCAATCAACTGTGTTTCAACCTATTGACAAGATTTACAACATGCTAACAATGCATCGTGACATCATGTTACATGTATTTTATTTTATTTTTATGCATTGTGTCTTGAATTTATTTACCAACAGCTAAAGTAGGGTATACAGAAATGTACACCTATCTTGCTAAGCAATGAAATCTTGTGTAGCAAGCTAGATAGGGAATAGTGACTTTTAATTCATATAAGCAATTTTTCAACAGCTTTGTTAGCAGATATAGGTGAAAGTCAATTTCCAATGAATGTTAATAGCCATTCTCTGTAACCACTTAAACTTCGTTGCCACGCATGGTCACCGATTTTGATGAAACTTCACCCCTGCTTAGTACTTGACACCAGAAACAAATATCAAACGAAATTTCGTTGCTATGTGTCTCGGTTGCTATGGCAACAGCCGGAAAAGTTTGAAAAATCGAGATTTTCAGCCACTTTAAATCTTAACTGTGGCTTAATAAAAACTAGAAAAAGCAAACAAATCATTCTCACAAAAACATGATGTCACTTATACTGTAAAGAAACTGTTTAGAATATATCTCTAAGTAAGTGGTAACCAAGGGTACATTTGGAATACATTTAAAATGCTGAAATATGCTGAAAAACACTCCGTATTCACTAATGGTGGGTGTTACATGCTCAAACTCAATAAACGACTTAAGAAAAACAATGAAAATTTTTGACCTTAAGTATATAAGTATAAGCAATATTATTCTATAAATAACTTTTATGGTTGCCATGGTAACACAGTGTAACCATGCAAAACCAGTAACTAAGATTGGGTTAATGCTACTGTCTTGAGGAAAAACATGAAAATTCAAGACTGGCAAATATGCATCTTTATGACCTTGCATCACCAAAACCATAAGAAAAATTGGGTATAATTGCTACTTTGCAGTGTTACCATGGAAACAAAGTACCAGTGCTTAAAAGTGAATTATTTTTCGCTGCATTAAGAATTAAATTGCCATATAATCAAGAAACAAATTAAAGGACTCAGCTTGAATAGTACTTATCTGTTAGAACTGAAGTTGAATATCATATATTGATAAAATTTGATGAAGAAAACAACACTGTTGCTATGGTTACCAAGAAGGGAAAATGTTCGATTTTGTGAACTTTATATCAATATTAAACCCTGTGTGACAACTTCTTGCATCCACTTAGAGATTGGATGATAGTCAAAATTAAAAGTCAGGTTAGCTGTTAATAAATATCAATCATAAAAGTTTTGGGAATCTACACTTAAGGGTTCGTATCCAAGGAAAGAATATAATTTTCCGGTTTTTAAGCATATATTTTCTGCGTATTTCCATAGCAACGCTCTATTTAAAGAATCTAATCTGAATTTTTTCAAATGGGAAAACTAGGAGCACACCAACATCTTTAAAAATTGATCATTAGTTATGAGGAAATATGCTTTTTTAAAAGATAGAATCAGATTTAAACATACACAGTGTTACTTTGAAGGCTCTCTGTGGTATAAAAACCTTGGCAACCATTGCCAACCAAAATGAAATATCATATTTTGTTCTTGGTATATGTTTCAAGGCTCTTTTTTCTATTATTTTGTCACATTTCATCCTATAATTGCTTTTTATTTTTACATGTATGACTTTATAAAATTCAATGAATATTTTTTTTTACTTTTGAATACTTTGTTACCATAGTAACATATGTAATAGTTGATTTACCAAACATGTTTATCATGCATTCGAGAAATCTGACCTTCAACTTTTGGAAACAGTCATTGCCAATTGTTTGCTTTGCCGCAAATGTTAACTATGGGGCTCTAAACATGCTAAAAAAGTCCATTTTTCAAACTTTAAGACATGTTGCCATGGTAACTATAAAGCATAGCAACCAATTTTTGCCTGATTTCAGTTTAAGGTATCAATGACTTTTATCATACAGAGTTTGGAGAAATTCTGAGACTATGCGTGCCACAGCTCCTATATAAAAGTTCAAGTCAATACAGAGAATGGCTCTTAATATCTGTTTGATAATGCATCTATTTCATAGATTTAAATACACATACAGTCAAACCACATTATCCCTAACTCAAAGGGACCAAGAAAAAACTTCAAGATACTGTAAACGTATTACATTTGGCTGTGTATTCTTTTTAGCACTTTTAGTGGTACGGAACTCCCGCTAATTCAAGTACAATGCTAAATGTCTTGCACATATATACATAAGTAAGAATATTTAAAAATGCGCTAAATCAAAACTACATTAACTCGTTCAAAAATCAATTTCCGCCAAATATCGTACAAGCTAAACATAATACATTTACAGTAACCAAGGATTCGACAGATCCAGGGTAAAATACATAAAGAATAAGTGGTTTATACTTCTAAATGACTTAGATAAATCCATGGTATTCAAGATATCCATGTCTGAGATACTGAAGTTCAACTGTACATGTACTTTTTAAGTGTTTCCTCATAAATATTATAATATGGAACAGAATTCTAGAATACTTACACATGGTTGACAGAACCAATCTTTAGGTTTTGCATTGGACATATAATAACAGTTTTGACACTGTCTCATTTCATCTATCTAAAATCAAGAAAATAAATACTGTATATAAAATGTTACTTCCTTACGTTGCAAGATCTATCTAACAAAGGAAAGACTGTTGATAGCCACATGTTTATATACCAGGTAATTGAAATACATATGTAGCATTTGTTACACATGTCAGGGTTTTCCCCAAGACCCTTGGATCAAGGAATTTCCCACCTGTTATAACATAAATGCCAGAACTTTATTCTGTTGTTCCTCCTCAATCTCCTGCTATTATGGGAGGAACTCCAGACCCCTCCCTTCTACTTTTTTTTTTATTGTGCATTGTTATTTTAATTCTTGGGGACAACCCTGTATATGTAATCTTTGACCAGGATCTGAAGCCATAGCTATCCGATTTATATAAGCACATGTAGACTAAATGTAGAACTAATAACACTAACATCATATTTACAGTCTTTAACAAGAATAAAGGCTAGTTCCACCATTCCTTTCTTTTCCTCTGGAAATAAAAAAAATTGCACATTAAACTGTGCGATTCATTAAATGATATATATATATATATATATATATATATACATAAATAATTACAAATAATTTTTAAAATCACATTCCAGGGAATCTCAAAATATAAACTTAATTTTACTTCTATAACAGTGTAATATATTTACATCCAATATGAAAGAAAAAGTGAGCTAGCTCACATACCCCACGCTCCCCCAAAACTTGACGGTGAAACACATAATGAAAGGCACAGCTAGTGCACTTTAAATACATAGTATAGATGAAAAAGGGCAATAATTGCAAAAAAATCTTCACATCAAAATGTCTTGCATATAAGGACATTTAAATGTGGAATGAAGTTTCTAGATAAATAATGGAATCAAAATTTCTTGGCATTATACAAATCCAAACATTAATTTGAAGTGGTTTGGGGGGGGGGGGGGGGGGGAGAAATTTTCTTGAATAATAGGCAAAACTCTTTGGGATAAAATAATAGAATATGTCCTAAATATCTGCATAGGTTGACGAAACTATGTACAACAGTTTAAGGGGAGTGGTGCTGACAAACTGTTCATCTGTATATTCAAAATATGGCCAAAAAGTCTAAGTTGGAAAGTGTGGAAATTCCTGGAAAAATAAAGGAATCGGAATTTCCTGGTAATATGCACATCTACATATTGTGTCCTAAATATCTGCAAAGTTTAACAAAATTCTGTGCAGTGGTTTATGAGGAGTTGCGCTGACAAACTGTTCATCTCTATGTAAAAGGTATGGCCAAAAACCTAAGATTTTAGTGCGGAAAGTGCCGGAAAAAATAAAGGAATCGGAATTTCCTGGGAATATGCACATCTACATATTGTGTCCTAAATATATGCAAAGTTTAACGAAATTCTGTGCAGCGGTTTATGAGGAGTTGCGCTGACAAACTTTTCATCTCTATGTAAAAGGTATGGCCAAATGCCTAAGTTTTTAGTGCAAAAAGTGCCGGAAAAAATAAAGGAATCGGAATTTCCTAGGAAAATGCACATCTACATATTGTGTCCTAAATATCTGCAAAGTTTAACGAAATTCTGTGCAGCAGTTTATGAGGAGTTGCGCTGACAAACTGTTCATCTCTATATTCAAGGTATGGCCAAAAACCTAAGTATTTAGTGCGGAAAGTCCCGAAAAAAATAATGGAATCAGAATTTCTTGGGAATATGCATATCTACATATTGTGTCCTAAATACCTGCAAAGTTTGACGAAATTCTGTGAAGCGGTTTATGAGGAGTTGCACTGACAAACTGTTCATCTCTATATTCAAGGTATGGCCAAATGCCTAAGTCAAAAAGTGCGGAAATTCCCGGAAAAAATAATGGAATCGGAATTTCCTGGTAATATGCACATCTACACATTGTGTCCTAAATACCTGCAAAGTTTGACGAAATTCTGTGCAGCGGTTTATGAGGAGATGCGCTGACAAACTGTTCATCTCTATATTCAAGGTATGGCCAAATGCCTAAGTTAAAAAGTGCGGAAATTCCCGAAAAAAAATATTGGAATCGGAATTTCCTGGTAATATGCACATCTACACATTGTGTCCTAAATAACTGCAAAGTTTGACGAAATTCTGTGCAGCGGTGTATGAGGAGTTGCGCTGACAAACTGTTCATCTCTATATTCAAAGTATGAAAATGCCTAAGTTAAAAAGTGCGGAAATTCCCGGAAAAAATAATGGAATCGGAATTTCCTGGTAATATGCACATCTACACATTGTGTCCTAAATACCTGCAAAGTTTGACGAAATTCTGTGCAGGGGTTTATGAGGAGTTGCGCTGACAAAAAAAGAGGACTGACTGACTGACTGACTGACTGACGGACTGACTGACGGACGGGTCAAAAACATTATACCTCCCGCAACTAGTTGCGTGGGGTATAATAATTTACATCAACTAAAAGCAAACCAATGAAAAGCAAGGGTTCTGGACCAATAAAAAAAATGACCCCTAAGCCAATCAAAAGCAATGAACCTCATCAAAATAACTGTAGCAAAAATAACTCCCAAGCCAATCAAAAGCAGTGACTTTCAAGCTAATCTCCTAAGCCAATCAAATGCAATGATTTTTTAAGCCAATCAAAATTAACACCTTTGTGGCCAACAGTTAGCAGTAATTCCCAACTTAAAACTAAGAAAATCAAAACTATCTAATATAATCACATCTTCACAAATCACTTCAAAAAATGCCTTCCTAACCCCCCCTCCCTTTTATCATTCATAGTGTATTTACCTCCATAGATGAGGTACACATTGTGATAGATGAGCTGGATGTCTGCTAGAAACTCTTCAGCTGTCTTGTATTTCTGGTGGTCCACTCTCATCTCTATGTGGTTGAGATCCATTGTCTTATACACAAAAAAGTTTGTAAATTTCTTCTCTTGCTCTCTGTGTCCTATCTTGTGAAGTTCTTTGGTCTGATACCCAAAAAGAAAAATCAAAGCAATTTGTTGTTAGCTTTTGCTATTTTCTATTGCAATGCATTGACTGACACATCTGGTGGCGATTTTGACCGGTGGCACTAGCTAGGTGATGTTCAAGCTCCAGTGATCAACATCATAAAAATAATAAAACTTCTCAAGTATATTTAAAAATAAATATCTATATAACTATTCTTTTATGATAAGCATAAATATACCATATATCAGGATTTTTCCAGTCCTGTTTTTTTCCACGAATCAGAACCTAAATCAGTATATTAAATTTACGTGAATCAAATTTTCACTATTTCAAATTCCCATTGATTATATTATTAACAAATGTTTAAGCCTATGAAGGAATTGGATGAAAAATGTAAAGTCATTAAGCTTGAGTTACTTCATACGGGTGAGAAATAGATTGATCAACCTTCACCTTGTCAATTTCGGAAGACCCACTTAGCTGATTACACACCTGTGTTGCGTACGAACTTTCAAATCCACAGCTATCATTTTTTAAGATTTAAACAATCATAGGTTATTAACTGTTCCAAACTGACTAGCAGATCAGTTAGTCTAATTAGTTTAATAGCTTCTCGCAAAGAACTGACCAAAATAATTAGCTAGCTTGTCAATTAGTAAACAAACAATAAGGGCTTATACCTATTACAGGTATCTTGCGCTTGTCCTCTGATCCCGCTATTTCTACCCTCTATGATATAAGCATTAAGAAATACTTCTACTAGAAGAAGAAAACTTTGTATTAAATTTACGCTGTTTTATTTTCCGCGATTCAGAACTCATCATGAACAAAGCAGAAATTGGATACACACGCAAAAATCCCGATATACAGTACATTGATAAGATTCAAGTACTTCAACAGTCTAATAAAAATAAGATCTTCCATTTGCTCCCAAATTTTTATATGTCACGTGGAAGATCCTTCCTCACGACATATAAAAATATGGGAGCAAATGGAAAATCTCATTTTAATTAGATTGGTACTTCAATTTCTTTCTAAGGTGCTTTTACTCCTTAAGATATATGTTTCACATTTCCTTTACAAAATCTAGCCCTGCTTTGATCTCCATGCTTACCTTTTCCTTCATTCTCTGTATGGTGTACCCTAACAGTGTGTTTAACATTCTCCTCTTGATTTTCTTCTTCTGTTTGGCTGCCTGTGAATCAATAAAACAAGGAAATACTGAATTAGAATGCTTAGAAATCAATAAAACATGTAAATACTGGTTTTAGGCTGCCTGGAAATGAAAAGATTCATATAGATCCTACATATATACCGGTATATCGTATATACTCGCCTATAAGTTGGATTTTTGGGAGTTAATTTCTGGTCCAAAACTCTATGTTCGACTTATAAGCGAGCTATGAAATGAATGGTTTTATATGAGGTCAGTCCTATGATATATAAGCTTATAAAATACAACCGACTTATAGGCGGACCGACTTATAGGCGAGTATATACGGTATTTGCTCAAAACTTTTTTACATTATTATTAAAAAAAAAGCTGGACAAGACAAGTGTATAGAGAATATATTAGAGTTTTGATTGTCTGTTTAATACACTTTTATAAAACCATACAACTGTTTCTTAAACATTCATTGTTTTACAACAAATAGAGCGTTCTACTATCTCAGATTTTGGAAGGAAAAAAATGATTGAAAGGAAAATCATTTATTACCTAATGCTATACAATGTATATCTTTCCCTGATTATTTTCACATCATTATAAGCATTACATTTTATATGGAGTACTTACATGTACTAGTATACAAATGCAATTCCTGTAATTATCAACCAACATGCTTATAAGGGTATATATTCAGTATGGTTAAGAATTTTACACTTTTTTGTTTAATGTGCTTTAATTTCATTGAAAAATTGGGTGTCACATACACTATTATATAAGCATATCTCAATCAATTTATTGCCAACAAGCGACCATAACAAAGTGTTTACTGCAGTACAACGCCTTCCATAATGTCTTAAAATGGTCTTTCTTTGCCATTTATAACATTCATATAAAGTCATGTATAATTATTTCATAAGTAACTTTATTTTGCACACTGATTTCAAGTCCATTTTAACTCAAGAATAGTTAAAAGAAAATTCCAAAGAATATGAATTTTACAACACTAGAAAATGGCAAATAATAGTACCTGTATTTATATTTTAAATTATACTCTGCATTTACACTTTAAACCTGCTATGTTTGTGTGGTAAAGTATGACCATTTGGCTACTCATAGATATATTATCTCGTATTTTCTACCAATAACAGCCAAGCCTGGGAAAGTTATTTGTGGGACATATGCTTTTGCTTGAACTTAGCACTCTAATTTTAATATACTCTATAGCATACATGTACTGTGATGTACATATGCATGTACCGGTCCCTGAATAAACATGTAAGTAAAGCACCTCTGGGTGTGTCTCACTTGCTTGCATGCAAGATAATATAGAGGTTTTACCCAAAGCATTGCTTGCTTTCACCTTATAAACAAAAAGCCATCTCCCATCTTTCCCTTTATATTGAAAGAGTATTCGAGTGCAATTTCAAAATAGGCTTTCAAAAAAAAAAACATCTTGCAATTTTTTTTTTCCCAAATGTTCTGAATAAGATATTTATTACAAAGCAAATACCAGAAATTATGACATTTTGTCATCATATAAATATTTATTAAAATATCAAAGGCATTTTTATAAATATTCATTATTTCAAATGAATGTGTTTTACAACAAGAAAGAATGTGCACCATAGAAATAGGTTTTAATATAACAACATTTACATATGTTAATTACCTAAAAACAAACTTATTTTAATTAAGCTTCAGAGGCCTAAAGATTCATCACTTCATAATTCAATTTTTAACAACAAAACTAAGAAATAACAATATAAAAATCTTAAATAAACTCTTTCAAAATAATCTTCAATGAACATTCAAGAAATTTGAAATATAGAAAAGTGAAAGCAAAGATGTAGACATTAACAGAGTAAAGTTTACCTCAATGTCCTGAGCAACCAAAACAAGAAAAAAAGAAAGAAAATGCAGTATAAATATTTTTATGTTAATAAATTTTTCAATATTGATTTTTTTTGGAGGGTGACAATTATACAAACTTTAAAACACAAAATTTAATAGGAGTTTAAAATGAAGCTGATTCTCACAGATGATTCATGGTAATAAAAGAGAGTCTTGGACGGACATGTACCTATTCTTACCTTACAAATACTACAAGTGAATTTGGGTCCGGTCCACTCCTCCAGGGTACAGCTGGGATGGAATACCCTCCAGCAGTCGGAGCAGGGCAGGACGTCCCCCGCCGTGTGGCACTCAAAACAATACCAGTCATGGTCCCCTCTCTGGTCAAAAAAAGAAGACATTTGATTTAAATTTTATTTATTCAGGAAATTCTTGCATATTAGATACTTTACTAGTATCAGTAGACCCAAATTGACAAGAGTTATTTCCCATTGGCCGCCATACTGGAGGTCAACATGATTATATTCCTTCATTAATCAACCAACTTTTAACTTTTTATACTGGCAATTGTGGGGTAGGAAGCATTGTTTTTCTGAAAAATATACATTTGTTAGAGCGTCCTTTATTTCATAATTTTTATTCCATACAGATATTCCCCAAAATATTTCTGCTACACATTCTTATATTTGGCAGAACAGAGGAAAAATTACCAGAATGACCACCAAGATGGTGGCCAAGGGAAATAACTAAGAGCAAACAATACATCACATGAATACATGCAAAGCTACAATAACACATACAGTTTCCTCCTCTTCCTCTGGAATCTTGAACCCCTCCTGCTCTACCCCTGTCATGCTGCCCTTCTTGCCCACCGCCATGTAGGAGTGGATGATGTTGTCTTTGACGGCGTAATGGAGATGTTTCTCGGTGAAGGATTCCGCCAGTCCATACTCACGGTTCATGTAGCGAGATATTCTCTCTATGTTGGGGATCTGTTTCTGATATCTGAAAATTGCAGAAAAGAGTTTTAGACATAAAGTAATTTGTAGAGAGGCAACCAAATCTTAGCATTCATATTGTATATAGGGTCATTATTATTTTTTAAAGCACTATCACCCGACAGGGACCAGTAACATACTTTGCTTTATTTTACCTGATATATCGGATGGCTTCAATGAGGTATTTGGTGTAGGTAACAGAGGAATTGCGCCTTTTTACTGGACGCACCATCTTCTCTGGTTTGACTTTAAAATTAACAAATATTTTTTAGTTTCATGTGAAGTAAACAGAGTATTACATGAACATCAAAGTTATTTTTGTCAAGGAAAAAAACAACAACAGTTAACTGGTGTGTTTCTCTAAGACTTGTTAGAAGCACCATTCCCACTAATCCAAGATTCCTCTGACTCCAACCCCTGCTTTTCATATTTTGACATGTGTAGGGAAGAGTAATAGTGGAGGCCATATTAAGAGTAGGGATTCAGCGACACCAGCTGGTGTCGCGACTCTGCTTACATTTTACACCTTTATTTTGCTGCAGATCTAACTTCCGAGATGAGAGAAATCAATAAAGGGATGATTCTTCTACGATTTTATCATCATTATAAGGATGCTATCGCCATTTAAATGGACCTATCGCCAACAAATGAGACATCATACGAGAAGGCTAACTAATTCAAGTGATCCTTCATTTGTCGGCAACAGGTTCGTTTAAATGGCGATAACATCCTTTTAATGACAATAAAATTGTAGAAGAATCATCCCCTTATAATGATTTCTCTCATCTTGGAAGTTGGACCAGCCTCCACTCTGACTCTCCCCTGCACATGTCAAAATATTAAAAGCAGGGGTTAGACTTAGAGTCAGAGGAATCTTGGATTACACTCTCATTTATGTCAAAATAAATTTTTGCCACTTCCAGTCAGGCAAATAATTCCATTTTGAGGTATCTGGTCCATATTAGGACTTTGTTATGAATGTTTAACTGTGTTTACTTTAAAATAAAAAGAGACAACTGCACTAAAAAATAGCATTTTTCTACAACCAAGAATAACCAATCAGCATTATTCAGCCTTCCCTGGTATTAGTTTGACCCTTGTGTTTATTAGCATTATGTCCCTTGTATTAGCATGATAAATAGATTTCTGTTCCGTTTTATCTTCTTTATATTGCCTTAATCTGAATAATTCAACAACACATTTGCCTTCGCTGTTCCCAAATGACCTTTGGTGATCAATCAGTTGCATAGGATCACATAAAACTACCGGCGAGCTAAATATGTGGTACGTATTTACAAACAAGATCCCATTTTGTTGCTTTAAGTTTATCATTTGATGTGTCAACACTCTATTTGTAATGTTGGTAACCCGTTCAACAAATAACTACCTGTCTAAATTTGTATAAAGGTCCAGAACTAGCCAACAATCGGCAAAATATGTGCTAGGGAAAGCTACCGTCAGCCATGAAAATGGTGTCGTGAGTAAAACGTCACACACAAAACGAGACGCGTCATTGCAGCATTGCCTTGGATGAAACGCAAAGCTTTGTGACGTTTAACACAAAGTAAAAATCCGGAAATCAGGCACCTGCTCCAGCTAAAAGTGTGAGAAAATACAGTTATCTGACAGCAGACAGATAAGATTTCCTAAATTATTATACTACGAAGTATTTTAAAATCTGGGACAGAAAAATAGAAATGCCAAGAATTGTCGAGTGTGTTCCGAATTTTTCGGAGGGCAGAAATAAAGAGGTAGGTAATTTATATATATCGGTTGTGCATGCATGATTGTGCATGCAGACTGCAAGATTAATGCATTGTGCAATTTACTTATCGTCAATCGATCGTCTGATTTTAACACAGAAACTCTTATTAGGTACCATGTGAAACACAGAATGAGCCAGTTTCTTTTTTTAAATAATAAAAGAAAAATTGTTCTACTTTTAGTTTTATGAACCACATTTTTATGCAAATTAGGGCAATTAATTGCACTTGCTATGAAATTTTGAGATAATAAATTATCTTGGAGGAATGACACATAGATAAGGAATTTAGTGAAAAAATAAGAATCAAATATAAAAAAAAATATTTAGAGCATAATTTAGACTGTAAATTATGCAAGCAGAAATCTGACAGTGTGAAAAAAACTGGTTTGTGCATTAGATATACATGTACTTAATTATCACAAATTATGTCAAGTAACATGTGTGTATATGGAATGTAAATTTATTACTTTGTTAATTACTCATGTGGAGAACTTGCATAATGTCAGTGCCATTTTTAGGCATAATTTTACTCATTGTGAGTCATGTACTATAGGAAGATACCAAAATGTTATAATTATTATATGCATAGTTAAAACTTTAATGCTATAGTCAGGGGCAAACATGATGTCCTGAAACAAGTGCATAATGTGTATTGCCAGCAGGAACGCAGTATAAAGCATGCATATGAAGTTAATTAAGTAAAACTTATTCAAAGATAAAAGATGATTAATTTTAAATTTGTATAACAGGTGATAGAAGCTATTGCCAACGCTATTGCCTCAACAGAGGGATGTAATTTACTGGATGTTGACCCAGGAGCCTCCACCAATCGTACTGTGTACACATTTGTAGGGTCACCAGAGGCCATCGTAGAGGGGGCCCTTAATGGAGCTAGGGTGGCTTATCAGGCTATTGATATGAGGAGACACAAAGGTGAGAGAGAGTGAAAATAAAAGAGAGAGATCACAGAGAGACAGACAGATGGATAGACAGAAGGATCGAGGGGAGAGAGACTGTACAGAAAGAGACAGGCACACAGATGAGAGAGAGAGGGGGAGCAAAGAGAGAGAGAGAGAGATGGAGGGAAGGGAGAGAGAGGGGAGAGAGAGAGACACACACACACAGAGAGAGAGAGAGAGAGAGGGAGGGGGAGAGAGACACACACACAGATGAGAGAGAGGGAGGAGACTGCAAAGAGAGAGAGAGAGATGGAGGGAGGGAGAGAGATAGACACACACACAGATGAGAGAGAGAGAGAGAGAGACTGCAAAAGAGAGAGAGAGAGAGAGAGAGAGAGAGAGAGAGGAGAGGAGAGGAGAGAGAGAGAGGAGAGAGAGAAAGAGAGAGAGAGAGGGAGGGGGAGAGCGAGGGGAGAGATACACACACACACAGATTAGAGAGAGAGAGAGAGGGAGAGAGACAAAGAGAGAGAGGGGGAGGGAGGGAGAGAGAGACACACACACAGAGAGAGAGAGAGAGAGAGAGAGAGAGAGAGAGAGAGAGAGAGAGAGAGAGAGATGAGAGAGAGAGAGAGGAGAGGGGAGAGGGAGGGAGGGAGGAGAGAGAGAGAGACACACACACAGATGAGAGAGAGAGAGAGAGAGAGAGAGAGAGAGAGAGAGAGGAACCAAACCAAGATAAAGACAGTGAGTATGAGAGAGAGAGAGAGGGAGAGAGAGAGAGAGAGAGAGAGAGAGAGAGAAAGAGAGAGAGAGAGAGAGAGGAGGGAGGGAGAGAGAGACACACACACAGAGAGAGAGAGAGAGAGAGAGAGAGAGAGAGAGGGAGGGAGGGGGAGAGAGACACACACACAGATGAGAGAGAGAGAGGGAGGAGACAAAGAGAGAGAGAGAGGGAGGGAGGGGAGAGAGACACACACACAGATGAGAGAGAGAGAGGGAGGGAGGGGAGTGAGGGAGCGAGGGAGGGGAGAGAGACACACACACAGATGAGAGAGAGAGAGAGAGAGGAGACCAAGAGAGAGAGAGAGGGAGGGAGGGGAGAGAGACACACACACAGATGAGAGAGAGAGAGGGAGGGAGGGGAGAGAGAGAGGGAGGGAGGGGAGAGAGACACACACACAGATGAGAGAGAGAGAGGGAGGAGACAAAGAGAGAGAGAGAGGGAGGGAGGGGGAGAGAGACACACACACAGATGAGAGAGAGAGGGGGAGGAGACAAAGAGAGAGAGAGGGAGGGAGGGGGAGAGAGACACACACACAGATGAACAGAGCGAGGCTAACTACATACAGTACATGTATTTGTAATTTATGCATGCACATGTCTTTTAATAAATGGAAATGACTTTGTAATGTTGGTTTAAGAGAGTCTCAAGAGACATTTATAGGTCAATTAAACTTCATTGTCCAAGTATATCTTGATCCATTTAAGCAGAATTAAACATTGACCTATGTTAATGAAGTGTATTTTTGCCGAGCCTGCACTGAATTTTTGAATGACTGAATTAAAACTTTGTGGGTATCCTTCATTTGGTATGCAAACATTTGATACAGTAAAATATTTTACTACTATCAATTTATAGTTAATGCTCAAGAGAGGCTGGAAGGGATATAAAACCTTCAGATGAGAATGATAATTTAGATGAAATGAAGTATTTTTAATTAATTTAATGAAAGGACATGAAAATAAAAAAGGAGGGAAGGCGAGTGGGGTAAATTCATTTAGATTAAATACATAGTAGTGTACTTTTTGATTACTTGATTCACTAATTTTTCACGTTTTTCAGGTGAGCATCCCAGGATGGGGGCGCTGGATGTGTGTCCATTTATCCCCGTACAGAACGTCACTATGGAGGAGTGTGTGGAGTGTGCCAAAGAATTTGGAGAGAAACTCGCACTAGAACTCGGAGTACCAGGTATACCTTGTATTATACACTGTTGTGAATTTATCAGATGCCAATATCCATTGGTTCCTTGATAGCCTATTGTCAGTAACCCATGGTTTGTTCACATTGATCCTCTCTATTGAGGAAGCTTGTGGACCCCAAACCGTGGTTTGCAATACTGTATACAGGGAAATCTTTGCTTCCTTTTTATTTTCGTCCCTTTTGCCCTCTTCTTTATTGGGCGAATTTAAAACTGGGCGAATTCAAATTACACAGCATAATTTCTTAAACAGAACTATGACTGGGCGAATTTAAAATGGGGCAAAATTGTTTGCAAATGCAAACGGGCGAAAATAAGATGGGGCAAAAATAACCCTGTGTACAGTAATTTTGTTAGGCAGGGATGTTACTACAAATGATTTACAAGTGAGTACTGCCTGGGTGGTGCGGTGATATGAGCGTCTGCTCTGGAGTCGCAGCGTAAGGAGTTGCTCCTTATGTCTCAGGTTCCACTATGGGACATGGGAACCTCCCAACCAGTCTTTCAGAGAAACATGATTATAAACAGTTGTCCCAATGTTGCAGTAGTTGCTGGCCTGAAAAAGAATCCTTACTCTTCAACCAGAATTGATTGTCTGTTTGTCTGTTTAATCTTTATAGTATATCTATGCAATAATATTGACCCTTAATTGTCTGTTTGTATTGTATCTATGTATTGTGCACATATCTGATACTGGTCCCATGAATGTTACAAATATGTTCAAAAATAAAAGTTGTTAAATCAGAAACTTTGGGGTATATTTCTGTTGTTCTGACATCTAACTTTTAAAATCTTGAAAATCAGACCTAGAGTATTCATAGTTTTTGTTTGACAAAGGGTTGAAAATGCAACTTCACGTTTTCTTGTGTTCATAACAAGTGTCTTTCAGTTTGTGATATTGAATGAACAAAATTGTTATTCAATGTTAAAGATTCATTTTCTTCTCCTTTATGTAATATGTAACAGTTTACAAACTAATTATTCAAATTTCAACTCCCTATTGTAACAATTCTGAAATGATTTACTTTAGACACTGTTATGAACAACATTATGGGATCAAGAAGTTTACAGTGAATAAATTTCCTTCAAGTCTCCTGCTGAACATGCACATCCTTACATACTGTGTTGTCATCCATGTATTTTATTGTAATGTTTTAAGCTTTTAACTGGTTAATGAAAATTTATTGCAAAAAAATTTCTTCATTTTATTGTTCATAACCAAGACACTTGAAGGCCGGAGTGGTAGTGATGTTTCCTTTATTCACATTTTAACTCAACCACCTTCTGTTGCATGTTACTTGTTATAACATATATTCCAATCCGCAGTAATTCTGGTAATATATTTCATGCATATTAGCTATTAGTTGGAAATAGTATCACCAAGCCTGCAGAGGAGATTCCAGAGCAATATCGTGTGTGACCAACAACCATGTATGTGAATGACTTGAAAGTTATCCTGAGATGCCAATGATACAAAAGCACCAGACAAATTATTTTCATTCACTGTTTTAATATAAATTTATTACATTTCAAAAATATTCTTCTTCCAAATTACAAATCTGAAAAGAAATAAAAAAAAATAACTGTATATACAGTTTTGATCAAACCAGTTGAAATTTGTTGGCTGGGCCCTCTATGGTATGGGGCTCTTCAAATGGCTGGGCCCTCTATGGTCTGGGGGTCTCCACTCAGTGCCACTTGTGGTTCCTCAGGTTGACTTATAATGGCTGGGCCCTCTATGGTCTGGGGGTCTCCACTCAGTGCCACTTGTGGTTCCTCAGTTTGACTTATAATGGCTGGGCCCTCTATGGTCTGGGGGTCTCCACTCAGTGCCACTTGTGGTTCCTCAGGTTGACTTATAATGGCTGGGCCCTCTATGGTCTGGGGGTCTCCACTCAGTGCCACATGTGGTTCCTCAGGTTGACTTATAATGGCTGGGCCCTCTATGGTCTGGGGCTCTCCACTCAGTGCCACTTGTGGTTCCTCAGGTTGACTTATAATGACTGGGCTCTCTTTGGTCTGGGGCTCTTATAATGGCTGGGCCCTCTATAGTCTGGGGCTCTCCACTCAGTGTGACTTGTGGTTCCTCAGGTTGACTTATAATGGCTGGGCCCTCTTTGGTCTGGAGCTCTTATAATGGCTTGGCCCTCTATGGTATGGGGCTCTTCAAATGGCTGGGCCCTCTATGGTCTGAGGCTCTCCACTAAGTGCGACTTGTGGTTCCTCAGGTTGACTTATAATGGCTGGGCCCTCTTTGGTCTGGAGCTCTTATAATGTCTTGGCCCTCTATGGTATGGGGCTCTTCAAATGGCTGGGCCCTCTATGGTCTGGGGGTCTCCACTCAGTGCCACTTGTGGTTCCTCAGGTTGACTTATAATGGCTGGGCCCTCTATGGTCTGGGGGTCTCCACTCAGTGCCACTTGTGGTTCCTCAGGTTGACTTATAATGGCTGGGCCCTCTATGGTCTGGGGGTCTCCACTCAGTGCCACTTGTGGTTCCTCAGGTTGACTTATAATGGCTGGGCCCTCTTTGGTCTGGGGTTCTTATAATGGCTTGGCCCTCTATAGTCTGGGGCTCTCCACTCAGTGTGACTTGTGGTTCCTCAGGTTGACTTATAATGGCTGGGCCCTCTATGGTCTGGGGCTCTCCACTAAGTGCCACTTGTGGTTCCTCAAGTTGACTTATAATGGCTGGGCCCTCTTTGGTCTGGGGCTCTCCATTCAGTGCCACTTGTGGTTCCTCAGGTTGACTTATAATGGCTGGGCCCTCTATGGTCTGGGGCTCTCCACTAAGTGCCACTTGTGGTTCCTCAGGTTGACTTATAATGGCTGGGCCCTCTTCGGTCTGGGGCTCTCCACTCAGTGCCACTTGTGTTTCGTATTCTTTTATGTTCCCTTCACTTTTTGTGCTGTTCCTCACAAGTGTTACGGGGTCTTCAGGTTTCCACTCATTATCTGCCTTTCCCTGCATTTTCAGTCTTTCTCTGTACCTCTTCTGGCCGACTCTTTTTCTGACTCTGACACTTTCTTTTTCCTACAGACTCCATCATCTGAAAAATAACACATGACATAGTAAGACAAAGATGTAATTAAGCCTTGTGATAATGAAGCATGAAAACTATTTCTTGTTGTGTCACAAGTGTCCATGTTATGAACAAACCAAGTTTCTGATATATTTTTTCACCCCATGCTACAACAATATTATTAAAACCTCATTTTAACTTAAACCTTCCAGACAAGTAAAATTCTTCAGTTATTTTTAATAAATCTTTAAAATCTATCTTTTAAAAGTCTTATATAGATGTTCATAACAACAGACTACAAAAAAAAATTATACAATTTGTGTCCGTATGATGAACAATTGCAGATTTGTTTAATCATTAAATTTCATGTTTGTTACTGCTTATAAACATTTTATTATAAAATATTAATCTATTTTTTTTTCAAAATGAAATTGCAATTTTACAGAATAATAATTCTGAACCAAACTATTCAAATGGTTTTCTGTTCATAATTTGGACTCTGGAAACTGCACATCCATTACAGGGTCTAGTTATGAACAATACCTTTTTTTAAAATTCCCACACCTTGTGATACTTAAATAAAGCAAAATTCTCTCAAATTGATTGTCTTAGAGATTTTAATTAGTTTTATTTTCTGTGTGTATCACTGGTCAAATATTAAAGCAGAAAATTTGGCCTTCTTTATTCGTTCATAACGTTAGATGCATGTCAAAAACAAGTTCGAGTCGTCTCTGTTATGAACAAAAGTTAAAAGTCTAAAACCATTTTTTGTGTTCTGACTTGCACTGAGATCAGCATTTGTTCTTGTGTCAGATACAAATTTCATTTATTTCTTTAGTCTAAGCATGGCGAAACTGTTATTATGTTCCGTACAGTAAAATTACACTGTCGTTCATAAAAAGGACACATGCTGCATGGCATTTGTCGTTTCGTTTCAAGAGTATTTCTGGCTTTAATTTTCTCAAACACCCATATCGCTTCCTTATATCGATGAATAAATGTTCATAATACAATTAAGTTTATGCCATTCCACTTACTTCAAACAATAAATGCCCTTTAACACCATAAAAAGAAAATTCTCACCTTAGCTTCCGTTCATAACAAGCTTTGACAGTTTTGGACACTGCTATTTAGTAAGCGTCATTGAACACATGGTTGTGTACACATATTTGCGATCTACGTCACCGGACTTTGTGTACACATGAGTTCAATCTAGAACACGTTTTTCAGTCGTGTACTCAAAGTATTCGTTCTCTAGCTACATGTTTAGCGTTCATAACAAGTGGACGCGCGACTTAGAGGCTGTGATTTATTTCACTTTTAAATACTACACATAGTTTTATTGCAACGATAATTTGTTTGTCTTTAAAATACGAATCAAACTGATTTATTTTCCGTTGAATGTGCATTCAAATGCATTTGATGTTTTCTAACTACAACTTTTTTTTATTGCGTTCAGTGTGGACACTGTAAGTTATGAACGCTTGATTTATTTTATTTTCGTTCAAATGCGTTTTTTAATAATTCTTTTTTAAAAAACACTACTCAGAGTGTAAATCCATATATTTTTCTATTCTAATCAGAAAAAAAATCTGTATTAAATCTAATTCCAACATCCAATGCAGTAGTGCAGTCTGACAGCCACTTGATTGTAACATATAAACGTGAAAAAAGCACTGCATTTTTAACAAAACAAATGATATGTTTTTTGGTTTCAGCATTTCATGAATATAATTTTGGTGTGTGTAGAATCTACAAAGTAAGCAGGTTATTTTGATATGCCCATGATACTAATAATTCAATGCTTTTTTGAGAAATTGGATATTTAATACCACTCATGTCAGCTGACCCAGTATGAAATATGTGCACTATTGCATTAAATTAAAAATATTGACAATTGATTTTCTGTTTGTATTGTATCTGTATGCATTAGTATAGACCCTTGATTTTCTGTTTGTAGTTTATCTGTATGCAGAAGCCACAGAGAATCCAGACAGGAAGTCCCTACCATATATACGACAGGGAGAATACGAAGGACTGCCAGAGAAGGTAATATGACCAAAAAAAACCCAGATTATATTTACTTTGATTGAGACCAATAACAGTTTTCTATGACAGAAAACTATAACATGGAGGTTTAAATAAAGGAAAATAGTACAGTTCAACTTTGGTATCTTAAACACCAGTATGCTGAATAGAACTGATGCTGAACAGTGTGATTTTAATTTTGCTTTCACAATTCTGACTGTAGTTATCCCAACCGGACTGGAAACCAGACTTTGGTTCACCCGAATTTGTACCGAACTGGGGAGCCACAGTAACTGGTGCCAGGAATTTCCTGATTGCTTACAATATTAATGTCCTTTCTACAAAAGAACAGGCCCACAGAATTGCCCTCAACATCAGGGAGCAGGGCCGGGGCAAAGAACAGGTAAGGCCCTATATATTGCCCTGTCATCAGGGGGCAAAATCATGGTCTCTGTGGTCAGATAATTGGCTATATGGTTTGTGTGTAGTTATCCAGTAATATATGTACAAAGTATTATTACCCCCTCCATTTACCCCCCCCCCCTCCCCCCTCCCACACCAGTTTGCTGTGTCTACCTGACTCCAAGAGTTCAGGAAGAGGAACAAAATGCTCTGTAATAAGTGTACTGATTTGTAATTTATGATTTTGATATCATAGACCAGGAAAATACAAATATGTTTAACAAAGCATTTTTAATTACAGTGTATCATATTGTAAAGCTTCCAGTATATATACCCTTAGTTTGTTCTACATAGAAATAATACACTTTATGTAAATTAATGTTGTAGTGTTTTAAAAATTCACTCACATACTGTGAAGTTTCATTGGGTCACTCCCATATGACGTTTTCTTGCAGAGCCAATCATTTTCAGGTATCAAACAAAATAATTTAAGATATGAATTAAGTATTGGTCAGAAAAAAAAAACAGACTTAGAATTTTTACAATTTATTAGCCTTATCCTGAGGTGCATTATGGGTTTTTAAAAGCTAACCAATCAGAAAATTTTTCACTACGTCACTTTATCAGAAATGTCTGCAAGGGAGAGAAAAAATCTTGAATTGCAATTATTAAAAATCTGCATCATAGTCTAACAAACATATTGTGAGGTATACGTGGTATATGCATGCATATAAATGTACTCTTATAGTATGAGAAAATGTCCTATAAAATAAAATTCTTTATTTAGCTTTATCTACATGATAAAAAAAATATTTTAACCCTATTTTACAGTGCTATGGAACTGGGTTTGATGTTGAAGGGGTATGTAAATCTGTGTGAAATGTGCTCACTTTAACATCACTTTAAGACAAAATTTATGAAATAAGTAAATGATGAGTCACTTTTTTTGTCAGAATCGGTGAAATACTAACATTTTTTGTCAGTTAAATTTTTTTTTGTATGTGATAGATTTAAAAATTATGAAAGTATATACATATTAAAAACATAAAGTTAAATTTAAAAAATTAAAAAAAAAACAACAAAAAAAAACATATTTGCCTTTTCTTTGTTTTGTTCAAATTTTGTTAGAAAAAAAATCTCTGATATTTATAGAACTATGGGACTAAATGGCAATACCAGGTAATAGATTGAAATAAAAAAAAAAGCATTATCTGTGCATTTCTCAATAGAGAACCATTAATCTGTGTTTATTTTGAGTGTCCAATGTATCCAAAGGGAGCAGTTAATATTATTGCTGTATAATTTTGTATACTCACTGCACGTTTTAAATAACATTTTTCAATTTTTTAGTACACTTAATTTTTGCTAATCTTATTGTTTTGGAAGAAGAGTTATAATGCTCTGATATGATCTCTTCATATCATCCCAATGAATTATTGATCCATGTGAATTATGCAAAATTCACTTTAGCATGTTTAGAGTACTTGCATATATTGAGAAACAAAAAGACTTGATTGTTAATGGAACATTTTTAGAAAATTAGTTTCAAAATGCACTCTCAGATTAGAGATTATATTAGTCTTAATTATCAAGTTTTTGCTATTTAAGACTAGCTGTCTAAATATTTTTTTGGCTAAAAATGCCATAGATTAAGATTGTGCTGTTTTATATGAGCTGTTTAAAATTAACCTTTCTTTAGAACTTTGATTGCATAGTATGTAATTTGAAGTGGGCTGAGGAAAATACATGTATGACCATATTTATGGGAAAATGTTATTATACAAATATGGACTCAATGTAGGTCAATATGCATTTATAATGACCCAGGATGACAGATATTGACCGAAGATACATGGAGTATATCGACCGAGGGCGCTAGCCCGAGGTCGATATACTCCATGTATCTGAGGTCAATATCTGCCATCCTGGGTCATTATAAATGCATATTGACCTTCATTGAGTCCATATTTATTATATTATATAAATAATAATTTCCCAAATGTATTAGTACTATGTATATCTTCCTAATGTTTACAGAGATGGTGTTTACCATAAATAAGTTGAATATAAACGTTTCAGAATTTTTGAATGTTACTCACAGGAACTTGTTTCGGTAATAAATTTTAACCTATAACTAAGCATAATAATAACACAAGATATCTATCTCCGAATAACACAGAGTACCCCCTCCCCAGACTTAGAATCGCACTCATTTACACTTGCAAAGGAAAATGCACTGACAAAATATTAACATCTATAGATTTCGTCTACGCTAATTTATCTAAACAATCGTACATGATGCTTGTCTTTATTTACTTTAGTCTCCGAGTCCGTAATCGCGTAAACAGCGTCAAAAATCTGCTCGCCGAGTGGAAAAGTCGATTTCAACAATGAAATGGTATATGTAGTAAGTATTCCCGAAAAATGCTAAAAGATATCCTTGATAATTCTTTTGTATTCTCACCTTCAGAGTTCTTCACTATATCTTTTAAATTTTCCTCGCTTACAACTTGCAAACTGCTTGACTAAAGCGAAAGTGAAAACGAGGCAGCTCGTGCGAGTCATAATTCGCTTTCAGCGGTCGTTATTAAAAAATAATTACTTCGTATTGACCAATCAGATTATCGGATTTCACAAAGTTATATAATATTATATTTTAAAACAAAAATTTCTGTGTAGTTCCCTTTTGACTACCTGCAGTCTATAAAGTTTGAATTATGTCCTGTCTAGCTAATAAATTTGAAATTTATATCATTATTTTTCCAAGATATATTTACAATGCATTTCATACAAAAAAAATATTTTGGAGAAAAAATTAAATAATAAACTTTGATTGTTTATATATTAGAAAAATACTCCATTAATGCAATTAAAATTGTATCAATTAATATATCATTTTTGAAAAAAAGTTTATTTTTTCCCCCAAAATTGAATAATAGATATACTGTAAATGTATTTTTTCCTAAGGTTGTAGTATTATTAAGGGAGTCAGGTTTAGGAACTTGCATTTATATGTACAGTGTACTTATAAGTCTGTTTTATATAGTTGAATATAACAGCATGTTTATGTTAGTATTTCAAATACAGTACTGTAAACATGGATATTCATAACAATCATGTTATTTATATCAATAAGCAAATCAGTAGAAAAACTATGTGCTTTACTGATCAATTCTGCAATTCTGTTATTAATGCCATCATGTAACGTATTAATTCAGACAAAAATGGTTATTTAAATGTATATTATTTATGTTGAATAATTACTCCAGTATATACGGAATAGAAATATTGAGGTATTTATTTATGTACTATTAAAAGATTTCCCTTGCATACTAATTGCTAATTGTTACTTTTCGTGCTTACAGTACTAGTATAATATACTTATTTCATTATGGTTACATATTTATACAGAATTTCTCAAAATTCTAGATTTCACAATATAGGCACATGTAGTTGCACATGTAATGAAAGAATGCCTCATTCTTTAGAGTTATAATTGCCAGTAAAATATAACATCTTTACTATATTTTTTCACGAAAACTTTATGTGATGAGATTTATAAACTGGGAGCTAATGTAATAACAAAATTTTTAAACATATACCATTTCTCTTAAGTATGATACTGTTATTATTGAATCAGATATAACTGTTATATCCTTCTTTCAACCATGTGTTACTTATAATAATGTCTTGCTAACCAAACAAGTCTCGCTGCATGGCTGAATTAACCATTTGTATCTGTGAGTGTGATGCATAATTGTCTCACAGAACAATCTTGAATGAAATGTAACTTTATGGTTTTGACTGACCACCTATAAAATTGATTGAAGTTTCCATCCATGATTTAATTTTAGCCTGGCCGATTGAAGCATGTACAGGCCATTGGGTGGTACCTGGAGGAGGCCAATATGGCCCAGGTGTCGGTCAACATCACAGACCACGAAGAGACCCCCATACACAAAGTCTACGAGGAGGTCAACAAAGACGCAAAGGTCAGACAGCTGCCTCTGTGTTATTTTTAACAGTGTGAAAAATTTATATGCAAAATATACATGTAGTAGATATATAGTTTTGAGGGGAGGCATAGTCATGAATTATTCCCCTTGACCTCTAAAATTTGAGGTAAAATTAATGAATTTTCTTCTTTAATTAAGAAAGAAAGAGGTTAAATTTTCATGGTTTATGGAAAAATTACTGGTTGGAGGGGATTTTAATGCATGATGTAAAAACAAATTGTGGAAAGTAATATGAATTTGTGGTCTCTGTTTGGTACCACACAAACAATGAAAAATCCCCCCCCCCCAAAAAAAAAACGTGATTTAACAGAAATAACATATTTATGTATATATATATTTTTTAGGATTTGGATCTAGCAGTGTGTGGATCACAGATTGTGGGTCTGATTCCACTAAAGGCCATTCTACAAGCTGCGGAGTACTACATGAAGAAGGAGAATTTATTTATTCTGGAGGAGGATCAAAAACTCAGACTGGTAGGTGGATCTTAAAAAGTGATCTGTGCTCTAAATTTTCTGGATGATTAATCTCACCCTTCCTCCAGTGCATTCTGAAGAAGCTGAAACTTTCATGTTATCACATGTTATGGGTCAATTGTTTTACTTTTAATGTATCAGATATTAGGAAAAAAAAACATAATCCATGAGCAGATGCATTATCTCCCCTTTTCTCATGTGAAAATTAAATCGAGATAATTTTTTTGCTCTCTTGAGACTATTATTATTTTTATTGTAGGTAATTAACAGACTAGGATTAAACTCCTTAGGACCATTCAGTCCCAAAGAGAGGATTATTGAGTATGTCGGATTTAATGAATTTACTTCTAGTTTCCTTCCTTTATACGCAGAATTCTAGACCGACTTTATTTGGTCGCAGTTAATATCAAAATTCATGATAAAATACTTAAGTTTCCCACTGAAAAGTAATTGATTCTATTTATTGTGAGACCACAGATCTAATTCTTTGACTGGAACAATTTTTAAACTAAAGTAATTTTTGTTCAAATTAAGTCACCCTTTTTAGACATAAGTTGTTTGATTTTATTTGATTCAGGTACATGATCTCGGATGATGCGGATGGTGGGCCCCTTGTATCCATGGACGTCAGAGACTTTGTGATGACTGTGGGGTCACGGTCTCCCTCCCCTGGGGGTGGTTCTGTGTCAGCCCTGGCAGCAAGTCTTGTGAGTAAAATTCTAAATAATTGTATACTTTAAATCAACAAATATTTGCCATACCTTATTCTCAGTAGAAAACTATTTGGTATTTATTAGTGATACAAACTTTTTGAAAATATTGTTTTTCAATGTACAGGTAAATATCCTTCTTTTAAAAGATAAATATATTAGGGAAGATGATCTACTGTACATGTAATTACATGAAAATATAGTTCTCATGAATAGAAAGTGTGCATGCAGTGATGTGTTAATCAAAATTTAATGAATTTCATGCAGTATTAAAAAAAAACCTTCCCACCTACCTTTCAAGCCACCCCCACCCCCACCAAGTTGTGTGAGGGTAAACAAACTTTATTTTAAAGATGGTCTTGCCTGATCCTTTTTTTCATACAGTTCTTTCAAATGGAAACTCAAAAGAATGTATTACTTACCACTTTAAGGGCACCTCCCTTGGGAGTATGGTTGGGTGATAATGTATTACTTACCACTTTAAGGGTGCCTCCCTTAGGAGTACATTGTATGGTTGGATGATAATGTATTACCACTTTAAAGGCACCTCCCTTGGAAATATGGTTGGGTGATAATGCATTACTAACAACTTTAATGTCCCCTCCCTTAGGAGTATGATGGGGTGATAATGTATTACTTACCACTCAAAGGGTGCCTCCCTTGGGAGTTCATGTATGGTTGGGTGATAAGGTATTACTTACCACTTTAAACACCCAATTTTATGTTAACGCCCCCAAAATCTACCTGATTCAAGATCAATAATTTACTGCCTGTCAATCATAAAAAAAACAATAGCTTCTGTTTTGATTGACAGATCAGCTACCCGTGCTTCTTGATAATCTGAGTTTGCATGTTTTGAAAACAATTACCTGGTCACGCGTCAAACGCTTTCAAGTACCCGCAGAGTATACACGCAGGTTAGAAAACTCCAATATGTTTGAATTTTATTTAAAAAATAATTGAAAGTAGATTATTAAAACATTGACATGATAAAATATTTCTTTTCTATCTTCACTGCTGTTTGTTAAGTGTTATATCGTCCACGTTATCTATAGGAAAAAGACCGCGTCCACAGAAACCGGCTCTATTTGCCGTAATATTGGAAGTTTGACGTTTTAAATTATTTTTTAAGAAATGGGATATAAGAAAAATATTCAGCACTAAAAACGGCATAGAATAGTTTTTAAAAGATGTTTTATTTGTACTATGGCTACAATCCGCACGATGTTGTACAGAAATTGATGTCAGAATTAATGCTCGAATTTCCTCTAGCGTCTGTATAAATACGTAATGAAAATGTGAAGATAATTAAATAGTGATCAATTCTGAAGAAGAAATCTTTCTAACAATAAAATTTTGTTAACACACGAAGAATAAAAAATATGGAATCTTTTGGACAACATTGTTCATGTTGTTGGCCAGGGAAAAAAAACCTTCCGATCGCGGTAAGTTCGTGTCACTTGCACGACGGATAGGTGGATTAATAATTCTATTTATTTCAATATTCATACTTTTTTAATCAAATGTTTTTTTTTATTGAAGATTAAAAAAAAAATTTAAATATTGTTGATTTGTAGTTTTTACTCGTGATTTTTTCTTTTATGTAAGGAAAACATTTTCTAAAACGATATACATATATCTTATTATTTTTTTTTCTTTCAAAACATTACCATGATTACGATGAATGCTTTAAGTTTACAAATAAATTGCATATTAAAATAATCATTTTACGTAGTTTCACTCAAAACCAGACACAAAACAATGACCCTGATTACCAAACACGGACTTCCAGTGTAATGCTACATATACACAGATTTTTGACATCTTGGGTATTGGGGGTCTCCAGGTAAATAACACCACTGTTACTTCGACCACTCCCCTTCCTCAGGTAACCATATGGTAAAAAAATTGGGTCTTTCAGGGCGCCTTCCTTGGAAGTATGGTCTGGTGATGATATACTACTTACCACTTTAAGGTTGCCTCCCTCGGGAGTGTAGTTGAGTGATCTTGTATTACTTACCACTTGGCCTCACTTGGTAGTATGATTGAGTGATAATGTTACTTACCACTTTAAGGGCACCTCCCTTGGGAGTATGGTTGGGTGATATTGTATTACTTACCAATTTAAGGGCACCTCCCTTGGGAGTATGGTTGGGTGATAATGTATTACTTACCACTTTGAGGGCGCCTCCCGTGAGAGTAAGGTTGGGTGATAATGCAATACAAACAACTTTAAGGGCACCTTCCTTGGGAGTATGGTTGGGTGATATTGTATTAAGTACCACTTTAAAGGCACCTCCCTTGGGAGTATGGTTTGGTGATAATGTATTACGTACCACTTTGAGGGTGCCTCCTGTGAGAGTAAGGTTGGGTGATAATGCAATACAAACAACTTTAATGCCCCCTCCCTTGGGAGTATGGTTGGGTGATAATGTATTAAGTACCACTTTAAGGTTGCCTCCCTTGAGAGTATGATGGGGGTTATAGTGTATTACTTACCACTCAAAGGGTGCCTCCCTTCAGAGTTCATGTATGGTTGGATGATAATGTATTACTTACCACTTTAAAGGCACCTCCCACGGGAGTATGGTTGGGTGATAATGTATTACTTACCACTTTAAGGGTGCCTCCCTTCGGAGTATGGTTGGGTGATAATACATTACTAACAACTTTAATGTCCCCTCCCTTAGGAGTATGATGGGGTGATAATGTATTACTTACCACTTTAAGGGCACCTCCTTTGGAAGTATGGTTTGGTGATAATATACTACTAACCACTTTAAGGTTGCCTCCCTCGGGAGTGTAGTTGAGTGATCTTGTATTACTTACCATTTTAAGGGGGCCTCCCTTGGTAGTATGGTGGGGTTCCTGACCTATGGAAACAGGAAATATTACGAGTTGGACAGTAAGATGAGAGAACTGATCCCCCCGCTGTACAAAGCCATGAAAGACCTGATGCAGTTTGTGGATGCTGATGCCGCAGCGTATAGTGAATATATGGTAAGTTGGGCCATTATCAGGTTTTCATGCTCTGCTCTGCATATATTAATATATTATTTATTATGGTATTTTAAAAGAAAAATTCTCCAACAAATAAAAATTAGATATTTATTAATGGACTTTTAAGAAGCTCTGACGTTACTGTTGACGACTTACTTTAACACTTGGACAGTGTACGGAAACTCCTTTACGATATAAATATTTAGCTCAACATTTCATTCAACAAAACAAACGGGTTATTTCAAAGCACAGATAAGTTGTCCTTGAAGACAACGACAACCATACTGCCCCCAACTCTCGGCCTTCACGTTTTAGTGCCCCTAACACCATTACTATGACCACTAGAAAGGTTTTCTGATCTATTTTCAATTCTGTACCTCAGTACACGATACAGGTTTAAATGTCCATATAAACAGTCAACCGTAAAAGTCAGTGCTTCTCATAAAAGTCCAGTGTAGAACTACACATAAAAAAACATAATTGTAAAAAATTTTAAAATAATTCATGAATGATTAAACTCTGTGTTGAATTTTTTTTTCAGTTGGCAACAAAATTGCCAAAAGAGACAGAGGAAGATAGAATGATGTAAGTATGGACTGGCAATTTAGCCAAAAAAATCTTTATATGCTCTCACTCAAAAGGTCAGCCAAACCAAGTGGATTTTCAAATTCTATCCAATTTGTAAAGTATACTTTCAGTTCAATGTTTAAAAATTCTGTGCACCAGCCTGATTTTTCATACCAATATACTGTAGACGTACTTTTTTCCATGGGGACATAATTCCGCGGTATCTCAATTTCTGTTTAATCTGCAGGTAGAAAATTACATGGATCTCTAACACTATCACTATATGCCTTGCATTTACATTAAGTACGCTTGGACAAATATCTGCGGAAAATTTGTGACCATGTACATAGTGTAAATTAATACCACGCGGAAAAAAAGAACTTCTACAGTATATTGATGTACTCAGGATTATTTTTGTCCTTTCACATGTACAAAAAATTCCGCCCCATTTTAAAATTTGATCAGAAATGGTTCTGTTTACGAAATTATTCTGTTTTCTTTGAATTTGCCCCATCTTAAATTCACATAATTATGTCTAGGGCAAAATGGACAAAAAAAGGAGGTATAAATTGCCCTATGTATGAAATTTTGAATAGTATTTTTTTGTATTTAATTTCCAGGAGAGATTATGCCATGCAGGAAGGTCTGAAGACAGCAATACAGGTTCCACTCACCGTGTCTAGAATTGCCAATCAGTTATGGCCGACCATCAAAGAGTTAGCTGCTATCTGTAACATTAACTGTAAATCAGACCTGCAGGTAAGTTTATACCATAAGATTGAAATGTGGCGTTGTAATTGGATAAATTTGTGTTTATTACAAACAATAATTTATTATTTCCACAAAAGTTACTCTCATATATTTTATCTCCTTTTATACGCAATATTTTTTTTTCTTAAATATGTATATTGGTACCGGTGATTATTTAATTGATTTCTATAAATTAATGAGATTAGATTATATGCTAGCAATTTGTAAATGTGCATTCTTTGATAAGAAAATTTGAATTCAATTCCTTTAGATTAAATTTGAATTCAATATGTCATATTATTTATTTTTAAGGTTGGAGTAAGAATGTTAGAAACTGGTGTATGGGGAACATTTTACAATGTAAACACTAATCTAGCTGACTTAAAGGACCCAGAATTTACATCTCAGGTACATACAACAAGTTTTCAATAAGACATGTTTTACTTTTATTAATCTTTAAATATAATTGTGTTGTCTACATTTTTTTTATCTCTGTAAACAAATATATACTGTAGAAGCACATATTTTCATGGGGATAAAATTTCGTTGATTTGTCATCAAAAATAGTTTAGTTAGCATTAAATTTCATTGTTTTGAATGTAATCCTATTCAATATTTAGTCATATAAAATTCCTGTGGGATTTAATTTCTTTGATAATTGTTAACAATGAAATAAACGAAATCTAATTATGCTCCACCAATATTTGTGCAGAATACTTTGGAAAATATCAATTCTTCCATTCTTTACCAATGCAAATCAATTTATCAAAAAGATATCATATAAATTTTTCCATCATGAAAATAGGAGTTATTTTATCTTGCAGATAAAAAAAGGTACCCAGATTATTGATATTAAAATCGTTACAGGTCAAAGAAGAAATGTCTGCTGCCATTAAATACGCACAAGAAGAATGTGCTGCAATATTAAAAATCCTTGAAGGACGAAAAGAGTAAAAAACAAATGTGTTCAAAACGAAACTGCAATAAAACCGTCCATTGTTGTGTGCCTGCGGAGGAAGTTTGATTGTTTATGGGATTTTAATCAGATGTGTGATGTAGTTTTTAGGATATCTACTAGATACTAGGATATCTAGTAGATATTAGGATATCTAATAGATGTAAGAAATATATATCAAGTAGCTAGATGTTAAGATATCTAGATATCAGGAACAGTTGTGTTCAAGATATAGGTTTTTATTTATTTGATGAAAGTTTGTCCAATATTACTCTGAGAAAGCTTTATGACAGATCTGGAATTTGATTTTTTATTCACGGATTGTAAGATTTGGTTCAACCTTTCTGCATTCATTATTTTGTCCATGTTGAAAAATGTAAAAAAAAGTTCTTTAATCTCAAGGGTACATTTTTTAAAAGAAATTTGTTGAAAAAATCTAAACCTCCGAGTTTTGATTAGAAATTGATTTAAAATTAAATATATTGCCTCCCACTTAATTAATCAAATTGAATTCATAAGAATTAGCCATAGTAACAAATAAATTTGCTTGCATGACCAACAAAGATTTACCTTTTCTGTAAATGGGGAGTTTATTTGCTGCTTTGGGGTAGCATCAGTAGTGAGATTTGTTGCTTTGTGTGTTGTTTCTTGCCCTGGGGTAGTTGACATAATTGAACCTTCAGACATAGTCCATATGTATATTTTACTTAATTACTAGTATGTACTTGATAATGTTCATAAGCACATGCATGTACATGAAGAACCTGTAACTTTTTGGTACTGTTCTTATGCTTCCTTATGCCTTTGTCACTTGCAAAGCTGACATAAAGCATTTGTGTTTTTTTTATTTGTATGTTATTGACAATTGTCAATATGCATTTTCTCCCTTTTGTATTATTAAAGAGTAGAATTGTGCGTGGCACTTTTTTTGTACTAATAATGCAGTGTGAAAAGGTTTTCCCAAATTTAACCCATTGTACATATTTTGCTTTAATATGCGATGAGAAGCTTTTAGTTTTTTTTAGAAGTTGAAAAAAAAAACATTTACAGTTTTTAGACACAAAAAGAATTTTTCTTAAGACAAATTGTGAAATCCATTTTTATTTGCATGCCAACAAATGAAAGTCATTTATCCCTTAAAATATTTTATTTTCTCTCAAACTGCTGTTTTGTTTATAGTTTTGTTTATAGATTTATATCTGGTGATTGTTAAGCATTGTTATGATAGCCTGATATTTATTTTATTGATGATGAAAATACATCACCTTTAAAAGTTTTTTTTATTACATGTTTGTAATAGTTATGATTTACTTAAAAGTATTATTTGATACATTATAATATTTTTAATATGATATAAATGAAGATAATATATATTATACATATATCATAAAAGACCAAATGGTGAGGGTAACAAATGTGATAAACAGTATTATAATTTTTTTCTTCAAAGTTAATAGCACGAATTGTGTGACAGTATCATTTAATTCTCCCTTTTACCTATGACTATACATAGTTTTATGTTATTGATAAAGACATCTTCATGGTTTAGTTTTTAACTAAGAATATTCAATGTCTTCTGTAATATTGTTAATGGTATATGTATGTCATATATCACATATAAATGGTCAGTCGATATAAATTGTTGTTCTGATGGTGATAATTACTGCTGACTTACAGTATCATGGTTAAATCTATACATTACAATAGAGATCTAGTCAGATTTATTTAAAAACTACAAAAAAAAAAATTACAATTGGAATTTTATTGAATGTTTATGCTTAATTACATTCCTGAAATTTGTAAATTGCAATTTTAATCAATGTTTATGCTATTTAACATATGTGACTTTGATTATTTTGTTTTAAAAAGCATGCTTATTCCCCATTTTCAAAAGTGAGTTATCTCCCCTCAAAATCGGAACTCTTCTACACTAGCCTTACTTCCGCGGACTACGCAATACGATAATCCAACAAAATAATGATCAACAGTACGCTGTATTAAAAATTTTCAAAGAAGGAAACGGTTTGCATTTTTTTTAGATAATATATTATTTTATAAAGGATCTGTTACCCCCTCCCCCCCCCCCCCCCCTTTCTAGAAAGCTATACGAATTAGCCAGGTACGTAGCATCGTCTTTAAAAGTGGGGGGGGGGTAGCCAAAGAAATTTTTTTTCGTACCTGGAAAAGTTGACAAGCAAAGAAAAACCTGCCCAAAGTTGAAAAGCTACTTATTTCAGTACCAGTTTCTTGGCATACAATACTACATTTCCCTTATATAACTTTACCGTAGTATTAACTGTGTGTGTGTGGGTGTGGGGGGTGGCGGTGGCGGCAATTTATCCTGTCTATCAATGAACATTTTCAATAGCCCCTTGATCCCCCCCCCCCCCCCCCCCTGTGCGTACAGATACAGAGAACGAATAATTATGTAAATGGGTTGAACAGTTGAATATGAACCATAGTTTTGAAAATTAAAAATTATTAGAATTATTAATTGTGAATTCAATAAAATTACGGTACATATATTTTTTCACAGATGTACTGTACATGTATGTCAGTTACACGGGGTTACATGAGAGTCTCTCTCTCCCTCTCTTTCTCTCTCTCTCTGATATTTTGTTTTTTACACACTTTGCAAAAAAGAATAACTTATAAAAATAAATACATGTACTTACACTAAAATGATTTATAAAAAAATAATTAAATAACACTTGAGAAAAGAATGTTTTCCGTTATTTAACTAGAAATACGCTAGGAAATTATTGTATCAATTTCGTGTTTCTGCTCTCGATTCTCTGATCTAAAACAAAATGTGTATTGTACTCGGGAATATACATGTACATAATTATGGTAGATCCTACACTAAAACTTTGATTAAATGCAGCTTAGACTTTATACGACATATGTAACACGGATTCAGGTCAATGCTATTTTAATTCTTCTTCGTTACATGAAGACATGAGATTAAATTATTCATTTAGAATTCCATTCAAATTTTTAATACTATATAATGAATCAAATAAAAAATTCTAGAAACACTGTTAATTCAAATGAAATAGGCCTTTAATTGTCACCAAATGTGTTCTTGTAAGTAAAAGTTCAATCGAGCAAAAACGTTTCTTGGTATCGGTCGCGGAAGACGAACTACTGCTGTATATGCAGCAATTTCAGAGGTAAAACTGTAGATGGACATGTCATCAGTCTCCAAAAAAATCCTAGAGATACAAAGAAAATATGGCTGCAGCAGGCTAGATTAATTCGTAAAAACTTAATTTATAACTAAAAATTTGTTCCGCACATTTTGTAAATAATGATGATACGTCTGCAGAACATCCACTACCGAAAATTAGCTTATTAGTTTTTTTTAAAAATAGGCCTATTCGAATATGTATCAGCATTTTATCAGTAATTTGTTTCGTTTTTTTTTGTAAGGGGGAGGGGGGGGGGGGGTCACACAGCACCTTATTATAGTACTACACAGACTAATACAAATCCAGAAAGAGACTATGAGTGGGCAATTTAAAAAAAATACGAATCAGTTAAGATTTCTTTTTATTCACAAACACAATAACATTTTTCCATATGACAGAGGCATTACACCATGAACATGTTACACCAAGAACGTCCGCGGAAGTGACTTTATTTATAGCGCATGCGTATTAAACACAGTAAAAGAGTTCCCTTCAGGGGAAATAACTCACCTTTTGAAAATGGGGAATATAGTAAAAGCCAGGTGTTGTGTTAAAATGCCTATATATACAGCATTTTTTTTTTTGCATTTTAACCTCTTTTTAAAAATACTGGTCTATTTTAAGTAACAACTTTCACCAGAAAGTCATTTTGGCGTTTAGGTTCATTTGTTTGTAGTTCATGTAGCAAATTAAAGCACTAAAATGATAATTTTTATTGGCTAGAGTCTTAACTTAATGATTTCTTATGGTAAAGACATTGATCAATAATAAGGAAATATAAAGATGTTTATGTTTTTCAAGCTTTAATCCACACTGATTTAATAAGATATTATTTTAAAATATTTGCTTTTGTAAATAGCACTTTTTTGGAAGCCTTCACCCCTAGTTTTCTTCAGATATATGGAAAAAAAATAATTGCAAAATAGTGGATGATTAAAGAAATAAAAGAAAACAATTGATTATTCTTATCCAACTTGCTTATGTTTTCCCTGTGACAATAATACAAACATATACTTTATTTTAATTCGAAATCTGTATGGGAACTAGAGCCTTGAAATATTACTTGAAACATTTCAACACTTTTACACTATTCCTTACTTGTAATGTTGGTTTGTCTGGCACATCCGTTTCATATTAAGATGTTTTAATGATTACATATTGTTTATATATATGTAGACGACTATCGAATTACTAAAAAGATATACCGACTATTGAACATGTTGAAACAAGAAATATCATATTTGACAAACATCGCGTGAGATATTTTAAATGTTTGTCAGGTATGGTATTTCACAATTTATTTGAAGTTCTTTCATTTAAACTTGATAGGATCTCGTTATTTCACGCAGTTGTGTGCGTAAATGGGAGAGGGGTGTGACGGAACATGTTGCTTTGTACGTATTGTCCAAAAGAATGTTCTAATAATGTATGTTTTTTTCTCAATATTTTGTTGTGAAATGCTCTGGCATCATCCACTCATAACATTCTGCTAAAAATTTAGAAACTATTAACTTCAAATCTGTGCTCAGGCTCCTTTAAGGGAAGATAGTAAGAACGAGATTTTAAATATACAAAGTTTCTTTTGACCTTAATCTTTATTCGAGGGGGGGGGGGGTCTGAGAATGACCAGTTGACCATCAAAAGGAATTCAGTTTACATTTTTAATGTAAAAATGGTGATACTCGTAAATCACTGTTATAAATGTAGGATAAAGAAGGAACTGGATATCATCCATGTTCCTATATTATTTGACATTCATTATCATGTTGTATTTACAGCACATTAAAGACGATTAATACGAGGGTTGATCCAAAAGTAATGTCACAACTCTGATAAAATTGATAAAAGTCGACGTGAAACACCAAAATTATAAATGATGGAAGCTATATTTATTTCAAGTCAGACCTGAAAAATTCAAGTAATATGATTTATAATTTCCAAAATATCGGATTATATACAATATGTGTTTATGGTAGTTACCGCACCAAAATAACGTCATATGACGGATACACATTATAATGCACGTACCCCTTGTTTCATTAAAAAATACTTGAGATTCACGAACACATTAACAAATTTCAGTTCCTTTGATTAAGAATTCTTGGTACCCTTCGTACACTCAATCTTTTCATAACTAAGTTCTCTGTCAAAATTCTTTGAACAGTAGCATAAAACAAACATAAAATTTCACATGTCGCTTTAACCGTCTGACTTTTTTTTTGACTACGTCAGACACCATTGAACGTTTCCGTCGATACGATTCTTTAAACGAACATATAACGTATTTAACCTATGTAAACTAATTCATGGCGCGAGCCTTGTTTACAAAACAAAGGTTTTGAACTCTAAATCTGTCATGTATCTCGACAACTGAAATTCAAATTTTTGATAATCATAAAAAATGCCTTAGTTAAGTACTTGTAAACATGAAAAAAATGGTAAATTGAATTTGAAAATTTTAAGCTGAAACTGTGTCCATGTCCCTTTAACTCTTTACAACTTACTGAACTGTTATTCAACATATACTTAATGCTCACGTCATAGAAATCTAAATTTACCATTTCCCCGCAAGCACATTTTAGCGTGGTACACGTTTCTCTAAAGTTTTGCATAAATAATATTATGAAGCTGTATTTTAATACCAAAATAACTTTTCTTATCTGATGAGATTTTGCAAGTATAAAATAGAAGGAAATTGACATTAAATTAACGATTAAATGAACTTTATAAAGTGCGTGAAAATGCGTGATTGCGGGGAAACGGTATATGCGTGATTTTGCGTCAGAAATAGGAAATGGTATATGCGTTAAAATGCGTGACTGCGGGGAAGGGGGTTAAACATTACATTTATAAGTATAAAAATGTAAAATTTTATCCTTTTCCCAAAATCTTTCACTTCCCTGTCAATTTCCCCTGTATTTTCTTTGGCAACCTTCCCCCTCCCCCCTTTATAGTTAATATGAGATAAATTTTACTTTCATCAGCCTTCATCTGGTTTAATGTAATACTATTAAAACTCAATTTCATCTTTTATGACAATGGTATTCAAACGTCCAATACATATAAAAAAAAGCATGCACACACATACCATCCATTGGACTTACAACAAGGGCATTTTAACCAGTTACAGGTATTTAAAATCAGTCTTGCTGGTGTGACTAGCAGTTTTTCACAACTCTGCTTCAGAAAACCATCAAAGTATAGATTACTGCAATTATTCAACACTGAGAACTTTAAGAATATATATAGGTCTAAGTAAACGTGTATTCAAGCATGGGGCGAAGAGATAATCTTGAAATCTCATCTTGAATAATTAATGTTTTTTCTTTTTTTATTACACTGACAACTATTTTGTACGTAAGCAAAGCTTTCTTGTAAATTATCCAGGCTTGTACTGAATCTGATTGCATCATATTGTACATACTGAAAAGCTTTGAAGCTTAATGAATTGATAAAAACAGGGGGAAAAGAAAGCTATTCAGATGGTGGATAATGAATAGCATAGCACATAAATTCCTGACTCTTTCTTTGCGAATGAAAAGATAGTATCCAATGAACAGTTTGAAACACAATTTGCTTAAAATTGGGGAAATGTTGTGTTGATTGTAAGAAAGGTAAGGAAACAAATTTTTCCGAAATTATTTGCCTTTGATATATTACTGACTTTGTAAATGGTAAAAGAATGAGAAAAAAACTGAAAAAACTTGTATCCTGTTGAACAGAGATTTAAAAAATCACAACGTTAAAAGAATTTCAGAAGCGAAAGAACATTTTATAGAAATATACAAGAAGATACTTACCTTATATGTATTAAAGAGAAAAAAGACAGAAATAATTGGTTTTTGATATTAATATTTGCATTTTATCAAATTTTTTATTCATTGCTTCAGATATAGAAATGGCGAGTAACGCATCAGTCAACCTCGAGGAATTACAAAGAAAATTTCTAGAATGTAGCATTTGTTTTGAGATGTTCGACGAAGAAAACCACCATCCTCGGCTGTTGCCCTGTCTACACACCTTTTGCTATTTATGTCTCGAAAATTTGCATATCGATGGGAAAATCATATGTCCACTCTGCAAAACCACTCATAAAGTCACCGATGGTTTGAACGCCTTTCAAAAAGACAACACTCGAAGAGATCTGTTGGATTTTGTCAAAGCTTCGTCCAAAAAAACTTTACTTTGTGAAATGTGCGATAAGAAAGATATTGCCACTCATCACTGTAATGATTGCAAATATTTTATTTGTGAAAATTGTGTGCAGATTCACACAACTGTTATTTCGTATAAATCCCATCAGCCGGTCCCATTGCAGAATGACTCAGTCATTTTGCTTGAACATCTAGAGCGTTTTGCACATAAGAGCTTTTGCAAGGAAGAGGGCCATGAGTCTAAGGAAATTGAAATATACTGTTCCTCCTGCCAAAAACCTATCTGTACATTTTGCGTTCTTACTTCTCATCTGAACCACAAAATCTCAATCATTTCTAAAGAATTTGAGGACGACCGCAAAAAGTTATCAGATGCTGCACTTGTTGTGAAAGGTAGAATCTCAAGCATAGATAAAATTTTGGGAGATATACAAAATGAATGCCATGGCATTAATCTGAAAAGCAAAGAAGAAAAAGAAAAAAATCGTGGAGTCATTTCCAAGGGCAGAGAAATAATACAAAGAGTGGAAAAGGATATATGTCGCTCAATTGATACTATTGAATCAAGAAAAATCAGAATATTAGAGAATCAATGTTCTGAACTACAGAAATTAAAGGAATCATGTGTTGAAGCATGTGAATTTCTTGATTTTTCGCTAATGTTTGAAAATCATGCTGCATTTCTAGAGGTATGGCCTTCCATTGAAGGTAGAATGGAGAAACTACAATCTGCAACATATGACTCAAATCCACGCACTCAAGCTAAGACTTTTAAAGTGTCAAAGGAAGAAAATTTTCTTCCGTTACAAAAAGTTACAGATGATCTTGGAAAGCTACTTAATAGCGATGTTTATGAACCCAATTGCAGTGTCATCAATGCTGGTAAATATTGCATAGTAGGAAGTGAATTGAAAATAGAATTTATTCTTCGAACCGTCGATGGGAGTATAGTAAAGAATGAAAATGTAAAAATAGTAATCGTAAGACATCAAGGGGATTTTTTACAAATAATAGATTGCCATTTGGATAATGATACATACAGAGGGAAATGGATAGCTAGAAAGCAAGGTATATTCACTTGGCATGTAACCAATAACGACATCAAAATACAGTTTCCGAATAATATCATAACGGTGAAGAAGGAAAAAAAGATTGCGAAATAACCCTTTTCAAGATTTAAAATATGAACAGATTAAATATAGAATTGCAAATGTTTATAAGCATACAAACGAGAAAAGATAGGTAAGGGACTGGAAGTACATTCTATATATCTTGATTGACTGTACTGAAAAAGCCTATGATAAATGTATATATGAAACGATTTCTAAACTTCATGGAAAAGAAGCTTTGAAACTTACATGTATATTGGGAATAAAAGTAAAATATTTTTGAAATAAAAATACATATTAAACATCATGTCTTGAAATGTGTTGCTTTCTACTATTGTGCGGCCAGGTAACCACTATAACCCTTTAACTGCAAATAAGTATGAAGGACGTGCTACATTTGACCATTTTGAAATGATCTTTAACACTTTTGCTGTGTGTACACTTCTGTGGTTAAGATAGTATGGTATTTTTACGGAAACTATTGTTATAAAATTACTTTGATAGAAATTCTTCTATCTGTGGTAATAATGCAGGCAATTTGTGAAACTTCATTTATGTGACTTCATAAATGTCAATTTATTGATTTATTCAAAAACAAAATGGCGACATCGGATAATTTTGAGGCCCGAAGCAACATATTATTACAATGAAGCGCATTGAAGTGATAAAATTTTCTGTTTGGATGGAACGTTTTGAGCTATCTTTAGACACGCCCATTTCTTTAGAAAGGAAAAATCGGTCAAATGATTCAGTGAATACCTGTAGAACAGGTATTTTATAAATATAATAGCCAATGAAATTGACGGTCTTCATAAACACCGAGTAAGCACGTGTTCGACTGATACATGCTCTATCCTAACTCCAATAAACATGATAAAATCATAATCTTGTACAAATTCGTTGCAATGCGTGTTTTACATTAGCGGGAACTATAATACATAACTCTTTCTTATTTAAAAATCTTCATTTCAATGTAACTCATGTTGCTTGTCGCGGAAAGTGTACTGTCCTAAAATATTACGCCGAATATTCCTTTCTATTTTCTAAAGAAATGGGTGTGTCTTTATGTTATAATTGACGTTCAAAACATGACTCAGAACGTTTCGTTCAAATGGAAAATTTTACCACTTCAATGCGCTTCATTGTATCATTCGGGGGAATGACTCTTGTCCATAAGGAAAAAGAGATACAAACACTGAAATGAACTAAACTTTTCTTAAAAATCGGCTTGTAAACATATTTAAAAAGGGGTTCAAGGATGATTTAATTTGACTGTTTATCCGGTTGAAAACAAAATCTTTATAAACCGCCAAATTTCAAAATTACGCCAAACTTAAAAGAAACAAAACACACGTCATATGAAGAGATCAACCTCTCGAATAGTTATAATCATGGTCTGGGTTGGAATTGTTCGTTACTTCAAAAAACTAATTTTTGGGATGACTCTTGTTTGATAAGCATTTCGGTTATTCACTGAAAATGAAATGTAAAGGAACATTTTAAAGCCACTTAATCCGAAAAGAAAGTCTGACATAATATATCTTTTAAAAATCAAGAAATTGATTGAATATGATCCATAGTAATTTTTATATTAATTTGCATATTTAAAGAATAAAGATATTTTTAAAGATTTTTTAAAGGAAGTTTAGTAGCGATGGCTAAAATACTGTCCGTGTACAATTCATTTCTTTACGTTTTTACTTCGATTACTCTCCGTAAATTTTCGTATCTAAAGAAACAGCAGGCATGTTTACGAAGCCATCTTAGGACTAAGAAACGTCTTAAGATATACTTACGACAATTCTTAAGACTAAGTGGGGTTTTCGAAAGTATCGTAACTTAAGAAAGTTCTTAAGAATTATCTTAAAGTTACGACAGCTTTAGACATATCTTAAGTCTATCGTAAGTAGAAATAGCTCCATCCATGTTGTTGCTGGCTCGACGAAATCGTCGTATCAGACGTGAATGAGTATTCAAAGATATAGGAAGAATCCGAAAGACTGATTTCTAGTATGTCTGGACCGTTAACGACAGCTGTAAAAATTATTTACCACTGTGATATATAGATTTCGTTAAATAAAATGTTTGATAAGACTATTAATTTTTGTTGATGTGTTCATCACAACAAATGTAATACAATTTGACTGATATCATTTAAAAGAGGTATTTATTTTCTAAGCCCCCTCCCCCTTCTTGAAACCTCAACGCAATCTAAAAAATCATGAATTTTTTTGTTTTTGTATATATCAGGTAGTTTCTACATATGTTGAATTATTACACAGTGCTATATTTACACATATGACACGGACGTAGCATCAATTTTGAAGGGGGGGGGGTAGAAAAAGAATCAACTAACATGGAAAAAGAATCTAGATAACGTATATTTTAAGAAAAAACTTGACAAGCGAAAAAGAACCCTTAAATTTTGTAGCTCTAAAATCCACAGGCACTTGACGTTACTTTAATTTTCTTTAAATAAAAAAATATAACCCCTACCTAATAATAATTTATTTTTAGGTAGGGGTATATTTTTATTACAAGAAAAATAAGTAACGTCAGGTGTCTGTGCGAAAATCTTATTTCGTGCTGGGGAGGAGGGGGGCTAGGTTCCAACTTCTTTCAGTGACAAATATTACTCATACGCTATTACCGTTACCTTATTTTACTATACAACACTAAAAGGGGGAAGGGACAATCTTTCAATGAACATTTTCAATGATACAATGTAAATAGTATGTTTGGACCTCCCTTCCCCCATGTTAAATTACGTGCCTGTATGGCATGGAGACCGGTCCTTCGGATAAGACCGTATAAACCAAGGCCCCGTGTCGCAGTTGGTGGTGACATGAAAAAGATCCCTCACTGCTCAATGGCCCTAAGTGTCGAGAATAGGACAAAATTTGATTTTAGATGTAACCAATATTACAGTATATCGTCGATTTTAGATGATTGATAATCAAAAATATATAATTTATATCTATAAATTAAAAAAAAATTAAAAATTTCATTCATTTAAATATTTTCATTATGATGACATAACGTGAAGCATTATAAATAGCAAAAAATTATAACTCTCTGATCCCTGACAAAGGTTAAAAGCTAAGTGTATCTCTCTGTCATAATGATTTAAGACGTCTTAGCTTAGGATAATCATAAGATAGTTTTGAAAAACACCTTAAGATAATCTTACGATGATCCTAAGATTTTCTTAAGATATATCTTAGGAAATTTCTTATGAACAATCTTAGGAAATTTTCGTAAACATGCCTGCAGGTTTTTTTAATGCACGAGCGCTTTAGCATTCACTATAAATACATTTACCGAGGATTGTTCCATTAATGCGATGTTCGTTACAAAGAATCGCAGGCTGTTTTGTGTCTTTGGCTTTCCCTGCCCACCCAGCCCTTGCATTGTTTATTTTGTAAAAAATTATGCATTTGAATTGTATCACTTGAATAAAAATGCGATTTGTAACGAACGCAACAATCCTACAATATATTGTTTTGTATGTTTTCAAGTTAGTCAAGAAAATATTTATTTTCGGAGGAGTGAAACGAGGGAGAAAATAAGGTATAAGTGTTTTGTTGTGAAAAAAATACTCGGGTTTGTTCTTCATGAGATATAATCGATAAATTAAATTTTTCGAAGGTGATTTCACGCGATATCAACATAGGATTATTTTTTGTGTGACCTAACAAAAATTATTTTTTTAACTTTTGAATTTTTATATCTTTTAAAAGAAAAAGACTTTGGGGATATAATTTGACAAAAGTTGAAACAATTTATGGACAATTAGTTTTCAAGAAGAAAAAGGAATTTACTTTTTTCGCAATTAGAATCGGACTAAGCGGCTTTAACTCTTTACAACTTACTGAACTGTTATTCAACATATACTTAATGCTCACGTCATAGAAATCTAAATTTACCATTTCCCCGCAAGCACATTTTAGCGTGGTACACGTTTCTCTAAAGTTTTGCATAAATAATATTATGAAGCTGTATTTTAATACCAAAATAACTTTTCTTATCTGATGAGATTTTGCAAGTATAAAATAGAAGGAAATTGACATTAAATTAACGATTAAATGAACTTTATAAAGTGCGTAAAAATGCGTGATTGCGGGGAAACGGTATATGCGTGATTTTGCGTCAGAAATAGGAAATGGTATATGCGTTAAAATGCGTGACTGCGGGGAAGGGGGTTAAACTCTGACATAAGACGTACATGTACATGTACATTTTAAAAATAAATTTTACAAACGTTACGAACTATTTTTTGATGTCGTCGGCATTCTGCCGACATCTGCAATGTAATATCAATATAACTTCGAGAAAAACATCGAGTTTCAATAAAATTAATAAGGAGCTGCATAAAATTGTTGATAACGATGCATACTAATTTTCAAACTTGTAACACATGTGCATGTATCATAAGAAAACAATAAATGTTCACATTTTTATGGGACAATACTCGCATGACTAATTAAGAAATATCTAGGTAGTCAAGGAAAAAATCCTCTGAACCTGGCCGATTTACATAAACAAATTCCTAAGAGATACGTAGATTTAAATACAAAAAAAAAAAAAAAAAAAAAAAATGGAAATTTGCCAGCTCGCCTATTTTCTTTATGGCGTTCATAGATGTAAAGTGGGGAAACTACATTTCTGAAAACTCGTCTTATAAGTGGGAAAAATGTCATAATGGTGATGATTTGTGTTTAAGTGGAACTTAATGTACCTTCTTTTCAATATGCGGAGGCACAATGCAACAAAACATGTTTGAAGTAATTTAAACTTTATTTTTGACCGCGTGAAACAATTACCAGAGGAAGTTTTTTGCCTTGAAATAAGGTTTAACTCATTCGAGAGAGAAAAATACATGTCATTTTAAGTATTTTATTTTGTTGATGCTTGGAAACATATGATCATTATCGCCACCTTCAGTTGCTAAAGGGAACAACGAAAAAGAAAGAAGAACAAGCATATATATTCAAAGTGCGTTTAGCTATTCAAGCTAAAAATGGAGGACAAATCAGAAAGTGCAATGATCAAATCAGTTTATAAATATTTGAAGTGTCTGAAGTGCAAAAAGCAATTTAGTATGTTCGATGATCAATCCCACCTTCTTCCTTGTCTACATACTTTTTGTTTAACGTGCCTTCAGAGTTGTGATTTAGAAGACGGAATATGTCCAGCTTGTTTTGAAAAACACAACACGCAAAGGGAAGATTTGTGCAAATTACCAGGTGTTTCAGCTCTTACGAAAGATTATTACTCATACGTTAATACTGTCAACCAAACTTATAAGAATTGTGAAATGTGTAACAATAATTTACACGCGTTGAATAGATGCAAACAATGTGAAGTAAATATATGTAATGAGTGTGTAATGCTTCACAAACGGGTATGGAAACTAAAGCATCACTATATATTTTCTACAGAAAATATTTCGACATGTAATTTTAGAGAAAAATCGAAATTGTTTTCATCAGAGGCAACTTGCACTAAGAAAGGTCACGAAAAAGAGATACGAAACGTTTACTGTTTCTCATGTAGGAAACCGGTTTGCACTTTATGTGCTTTTGTTGAACACCGTGAACACGGGCATAGATTGTTAAGCGAAGCGTTTGAAAATGAAACGCGCAGAGCACAAGTTTTGCAAACAAAACTCAAAAAGAAAATTTCTGAAATCGAAAACATTATTTGCAAAATAGAGGAGGAAAAGGTTGCTCTTGAAATGCATTCAAAATATCAAAGTAAGATGACAAAAGAGACATTTGAATATTCAAAAACAGTTCTAGATAAAAAAGAGGAGGAATTTACTAGAGAAATAGACCATCTTATTGGAAAGAAATTTAACGTTCTTCAAACACAGGCAGATTCCTTGCAAGTTAATAAAAGTTCTTGTTGTGAAGCAATCGAGTTTTTGAATCACATGCTTTATTCAAAGAATATGCCAGCATTCCTTGAAATATCAAAGTCAATGTTAGAAAGACTTCAGAACCTTGGGAGTATACCATGTGATGTTAATCCACACACTTCTTCGGCGTCTTTCAAAACCGTCCCAAAAGAAAATATGCTTGACTTTGAGAGAACAGTTCGGAAACTTGTAAAATTACACACTACAAATGCAAACCTCTTTCAATGCAGAAGTGTTATTCCATCTCACTTTCTTGTACAACATGAATATACATTATCCATGAAATTAATTTCTTCTGACGAATCAACGATATCCGATGAAAACGTCAAAATGACTATTTCGAAAGAAGGAGAAATTAAATATGAAATAAAGTGTGCATTTTCCAATGAAGACAAAACGATGAAAGGAAAATGGCACCCTCGCGAAACTGGAATGTTTAAATTGAAATCATTTAGTAATGGTATAGATTTGTCATCTACGGGGGGAAATCTCTTATGTGTAGAGGAAGAGAAAAACAGAAAAGGTTAATTTGCGTAATATAAATCATATTTTTATCAACATTTTGGTGGACTTTTTATTATGAAACATACAAAGAAAGATATCTCTAAGGGTATAACAATTATTATTATATGATTGAATAAATTCCATCTCTCTGATTGGCTGAAATCCAACTATGTTAGAAAAATACTACGTTGTATTGACCTGCACGTGACGTTCCAGATGAATACAAGGATTTATTTCCTCTACATTGATCTAAAAATAGATCGGGAAATTCCAAATTGATACAAATTGTTTTGGAAAGCTATTTCAACGACTATGACTCTTTTTTTCATGTGAACAAAACATAAGCAAATATATATTTTCGGGTGAGAGTGGCAAGAGGGGATGCAGAGACCCCCCTCCAACACTTTTACTGATACAACAATTTTTACTTTTTGGCAGTTTTCTCTGATAACACTCCTTCCTTTCAATGTCTATCTTATAAATAAAAAAGACTGACATTGTATTTTTTTTCATGGCAACTAAAATTGATAAAAAACATTTTAAATTGACACGACTGGTAAGGTTTATTTCCATTTTAATTCGACTTCTCTCTTGCAGGACTAAGTTAAATGCATACAAGTAATGAGCTGTATAATTTCATCAGTGAATCATATAATAAAACAATTATTGCTTCTCTTTCGGTCAATACAATGATTTAGCCATCTTTGAAGTACAATATTCACCTCGCCCTTCGGGCTCGGTGAATACTGTACTTCTCAGATGGCTAAATCATTGTATTGACCTCAAAAAACAGCAATAATTGTATAATATGTACTTCGAAATATTAATGCGCATACATTTTTTTTTAATTTTTAGACCAATTTGATAAAATGCTTGTGGTCTGTATGCGATTTGGAACATCAAACTGCAAGTTGCTGTTTTCATTCCGCAGTGAACCTTTAAATGCGTCAGGGTGTAAAACAATTGAAATCGCGAGAAAACATTTTTCTTCAGATGAAATGTCCATACTTCTTGACAAAAATGGAAGAGTGGTTGCTCTTGGATATGAAGTGGAGATGAAATATGAAACCGAAAAAGAACATCGACTAATCAAACTTTCAAAAAATGCCATGAAAGTAAGACTTTTTACACTGTACTAAGATAAAAGCAAAAGAATATAATTAATAAATACAGATATTTTAATAAATAAAAAGTACAAATAAAGTACAAATGGAAAGATTTCTTTTTAAAATTTGAACATTGAAAGATAAATACTCACAAATACTCACTCAACTACATATACATATATCAGTTGCCTTTGTATTATTTCAGATATATTCTATATAAATTATCTTAAAAACACACTTGTAGATGTATCGTTATTTTGAACTTATCTCGAACTCTTTACATACACCATTTCATTTTCATATTTTTCAACGAGTATTCAGTAAACCATGTTCTTGTCAACCATTGTTATTTTTGTTCTCTCGAACTTCTTGAACAAAAGTTGAAAGAAGAACGAAGTGAAAAATCAGGCGAAAGAAAAAAATCAAACTTTGAATTTTAAACCCAGTGCTTTTATATCCACCACTGGATATTTGCTTTTTTTATTGTATTGTTAAGTGAACTGTAACACTGGTCAATAATTTTTAACAAGAAAAACAGTTTGTATTTAATTTTAAAAAATCTTGAACAACCCTTACATTATCATAATCAATAAAATATCTTTTATTTAGTTTTGCAAAAAGATAGCTTTGGGTGTATTATCAGGAAACCCGTTAACATACCAGAAAACTGCGGATGTCGTTTTATCCTGTTTGCAATACATGCTAGAAATCTTGGAAGAACAGATAAAAGAACGAGTAGGATTTATATCTTTCGAAAAAGATGTATTTTTGGTTCTCATTCTTCCTTCACACTTACAGCATATTGCGAGGGAAATTTCATCAAAAAAGGTAAAATTTATAATTTTGATAAAATATTGTAATAAATACTTGTATGGATGTAAAAATGGAGCATTACTGAATCAAAGCATAGCTAAATAAATTTTACTTCTGACTTAGCCCCTGAGAAAGGTTACCTTTGTCTAGCTTTGAGAAGTAAAGGGTACGAGAATTTATTCATCCACGTATGAATATTTTTCAGTATTTTGATTATTTTAGATCCATGATGTTACAAGTAGAATAATAAATATTGGATTCAAATAGAAAGATCAAATAAAGAAAGGTAAAGCTTTGCTTTGATAAATTCTTTAACATCATGAATCGCCCGCGTGGCGCAGTGGTAAGAGCGTATGCTCTAGATTCGCGAAGGATGTGATCATTATGTCGCAGGTTTATTTATTATTCTACTTGCTTATATACAAAATTAGCAGGCAGACGGTTTTTTGTAACATTTTCCGTATATATATATGTACGTATTTACGAACATGGCGTCTGGTTTATTAAAAAGGGCAATTTTGGGCATGGCAATTTGCTGGGGATATTACAGGGTGGCACCACAATAAATGAAAATAAATACATGAATAAAAACGTGATGTGTTTTGTTTTTAATTTTAATTGAAAGAAATATAGTACGACTGATTTAAAGATAGGTCTTAATACATGTACGAGGGTTGATCCTAGAGTAATGTCACAACTTTGATAAAATTGCTACATGTATAAATCGCCGTAAAGCAACATAATTATACATGATGGAAGCTTTATTTATTTCAAATCATACCTAAAGAATTCAAAGGAATATGATGTATACTTTCCAAAATATCGGATTTTAAACAATGTGCGTTTATGGTAGTCGCCGCACCTAAATATAACGTCATATGACGGATACGCACCGTCATACTTTTGAGCGTTTCCCCTTCGTTTCATTTAAGGAATGAAGCTTATTTCAACTTATGTTATACGATATAACATAACTTAGCAGTTATAAAGCAGTTTACGCTTTATAAACCGCGAAGCTGTTTATAAGAAAACGTAAACTGCCCCAAGTTATGTTATATCGTATAACATAAGTTGAAATAAGCTTCATTCCTTATAATTTAATTTCAATGTAAACAATGATACAGTTTTTCCATTTTTTAACTTCGGAAAAGGCTTCAAATATAGCATATTTTAAAAGTTAACGTTTTTGACGTAACTAATTGTGACGTAGGCAAGTTGTGTTATACAAATTGGATAAAACCGTTTAACCAATCAAATGACGTGTTAAAACTGAAATTAAATTATTAAAAAATATTTGTGTTTCGCAAACACTTTCACCAATTCCACTTTCTTTAAGAATTCAAAGTACCATAATATACTCACTCTTTTCATAATTAAGCCCTCTGTCAATTTTTTTTGAATAGTAGCTTAAGACAAACTTAAAAATTCACATGTCACTCTATACATCTTTTTTGACGTCAGACACCATTGAACGTTTCCGTTCGATCTCCTATATTTCGGTCTTCTTGTCCTCTGCTGCTCATTCAATGCCCCATCACCCGCCCAAAAGTGCTGGAACCATGTATTAGGATGTCTCTTATTTACATTCTTTATTCTGGAAGTCTGATTAATTAACGTAACTGTCGCTTGTGACGATTCCCATATTTTGAGGCAAAAATGCATTACAACTCGTCGAGCCGTTTTCTCCCATTTCCACAATCAATCCCTTTGTTTAATTCAACAGAGTAAAACCGTAATGTTTATGATCACAAATACCAATGCCGTCATTTAATTTGCAATTAAAGACTAGAAAATGACGAGATTAGGTGCTTTTGAGAATATTTTTATGTGTTTGTCTTTTTCATTCTAAGAAAAAATGCACTTTAAACGTGACGTTCCGTTGTGACGCGGCGACACCCCCTAGGCTCTATGTTTTAATCAGCTATAAAATACATTCAAGTAAACATTATCAAATTAAAATTTCAATGTTAATTAGATTTATATTTGTGCATCTTTTGGTATATTGTATTTGATAATATGGCGCCAAATATAAAAGATATGGACCAAGTGACATTACTTTTAGATCAACTCTCGTAATTCTGCCAATCTCTATATAATTCAACCTAGGTTCATATGATTTAGGTTTATCTTTATAAGAATTACACCTAATACAATTTTTAAAAAGTTCAAAAGAGTTATACATATCTTCAATTCTTTTAAAAATAGGTGCAAGTGATTTAAAGGCAAGTGCAATGGATTTGAATATAGATAAAATTGAAACATATCCACAAAGGATTTGAAGATAGGTACAAGTCATTACACCTAGGTTCATTTTTTTTGTTATTGAAATTATTAAAAGCTCCCAAATTGAAAATGGAGGAAACTGCGCAAAAAAATTTTATGGGGAGTAGTAGTTATTCTAAGTATCTTTATGATAATACAATTATCTATATATCATTTTTACTTTTTTATAATTCATGGTATTTCCTTTATACAGTATATACAGAGGTTGTATTTTTTATATTTCGCTTTTTCTTTTTATATTCAGGTTTGCTTTTATACAGTGTATATTACTTTTCCGTTTACTTATTCAGAGAAATGATCGCTCGTTTTATTTTCAACCATTTCATTCTGCTCTCATTTGGGCGAATCCAAAGAATACAGTATAATTTCTTGAACAAAACTATAACTGGGAGAATTTTAAACGGAGCAAAATTGTTCGCAAATGTGAAGGGCGAAAATAACATTTGGCGAAAAGACCCCTATATACAGAATATTTATACAAGTTGGCACAAATGGGCTTCCTTAGTTTTCCCTTTTGTTTCTAATAAAAATAAAATCCAGCAAGCAAAGGAAACTTTTAATTTTTTTTCATAAATTGATTTTACAATCTTTTTATGAATTTATTTCAGTACTAAAATCTACCGTCTAAACAAAGTTACACTTCTTTGAATTTAAAAATTTGATTCTAGAGTTTTAACATTGACTAAAATGTCATTGATAAAATTAATAAAATATGTCTCAGATGATTTTAGACACATTGCTATGAATTATATCAGTGGGTTTTGGAAGGATTATAGCATTTATTTTGTATTGTTTTTTGGACTTTGAGATTGAATACTGTTCGTTATCTCCATATCCTTCATTGAAAAGTAATTGTGATTTACATGCCTTTTTGGAAAATAATTAATTACATGTAAATTACAATTACTAGTAATTGAAAATTTGGCCAATTACACATTTCTTTCAATTACATGGGAATTTGTAATTAATTACAGTCAATCACCTTACACATTACCATTTCCTCATCCTGTCTACCATTGCACTGGTATTTTTACATTTTTAGGTTTTTGTAATACTTTGTCTAAACGTTTAAATATTAATTTTTTGCTAAAAGTATTACCCCAAACTTGTTTATGTTATCACTATACAAAATGCTGACAGTTTAGATTTACTTGTTTATTTTAGATTGGACCAAAACGTTACAGATTTCTTATTGTGTCTGAAATTGATGCGATTGTCTGTCTTATGGATAGGCTGGATGAAACTATGATGAGATTGAAAACCAAACCTTGGATAAATTTTTCCGTCGGTTGTAGATATCTTCTACTATTTTGTGGAGGTAATTATACCCCGCTCCGAAAGAGAAAGGGGATTATGTTTTCTCCTCGTGTGTCTGTCTGTCCGTCTAGCTGTCTGTTCGTAACAAATTTCATTTTGGCCGCAGTTTTCATAGCAACCATTAAAGCAGATGCTTGAAATTATAACACACTCTTTGTTTAGGCATGCCATATGTTGGGTTTCATTTTAATTTGTACGAATCCGATGTCAACTTCTTGTTTATTCCGTATGTCAGTCTGTACCATGCACACAATTTTATGATTGCTGTTTTCTCCGCAACTACTTATCGCAGATGCTTGAAAGTTTAGTACATGGACATACTTTGTTAAGGCATGAAATATTGTTCACTGAAAAAATAACTAATAAAAGTCACTTATATACGAGGGACGTTCAATAAATAATGTCATTAGCTCTATGACATACAACATAGAAATCATATGACATTAAGCTAGACTTTCTCTCATTATTGAATCTTAAAAAAATTGATAACAGTTTATGTGACCACTTTTCATCACATAGTTTCATCGTGAGAAGCTGGGAAACAAGGGCTATTCGAGACACTGCATTATAAATGAATGGTAAAGAATCAGTAAACTAGAGTGAAAATAAAAGCTTCATTAAAGCTGATGTAAAACGTGTTAAAAATTCCAAAGAAATTTTCACTGAAATATGTGACATTTACATCAACCAATGTCTGTTTTATAGACAAATAAGCAAGTGGATTTCAATGATAAAAAATTATATAATGGGCATTAAAATTGGGTACCGTCCTTACCAACAAAAATTATAACAACTTATGTACTATTTGCCCAATTTCAACAAATAATATCTGATGATGTATGACTGACTTTAAGACACATAGCAAATTTGATAGACATCATATCGGGAGTAGTTTACAATGGTTTTAAGAAACGTTTGACGGTAAAAAAGCTTGGTACTCAAAGATCACCCTGTATTTTGAAAAATGAGTGAAAACGACAGCGTGTAGGAATGTCTTAACAATTATTTTAAAATATCAGTAACTGTAGTTATCCAAGTTTGTTTCATATTCAAACAGATAATGGAACATGAATCTATTGCTTAAAACACTCAATACAAAATTTACTATAAGATGTACTTGATAAAAACAGTAATGGTCCGACAAGAGCAAAGGTATGCAAGAACACAAAGACAGATTTATATGTAATTTCTCAAATATTAGTGGTACTGTTGTTCAATTTCGTATTCGGGGAGACAGTTTAATTTTTGGAGGAGTCTAGAAAGCAATCTTTTTGCAAAAAAAATCGAAAGGTTTATTAGAGGAAGGACCTAGAATCAGGAATCCACTACATTAAATTTCATCATGACAGCGTCCAAATCCTGTACCCCTGAAGAGTAAAGGGGTTTTTGGGATTAAAAGAAAGTTAATATTTTTTCACATTAACAATATTCGCTAGATCTTTAACCTTTTGACTTGGTTCTATTTCCAAACTTGAAAAACCACCTTTCAGAAAGAAAAAAAAAACAAGTCCAGGAAATCATTGGATCTGCTATTTTCCAGTATACTAAGGGTAATACCCAAAAATGTGTTCTAAATACAATTAGAAATTAAATAAAAACTTTAACGGACATCTATTTTAATCAAAAGAGATTAATAAGTAAAATCATGAAGACTAAATCATTAAAAAGCGTCTTTTGCTTCTTTCCGAGCCCCGATGACATTATTTATTGAACTTCCCTCGTACATATAGAAGACTTGTATATTTACTGTCCAACATATATCTGTGTATGTGTAAAAAGCATTGCATTCCAATCTTTATGATTTTTTCCAAGTTTTCATTAACACTCATTATACCCAAAGGGCGTGATAAAATGTCAAAAATACCTCATTTATTATACTCTAAAAATATTATTATTATTATTGCAATATTTTCTCATAGTAAACAAAGAGATTGTAAATAATTTTTTTCATACTCTAAAAAAAATCCTTTTTCAATATTTTGGCATAGGTATCACAAATGCAACAATACTGACGATGAATCCAGACGGCACACATCAAACTATCGTGTGTAAAGAAACTAGAGGAGGATTTTATATATATCATCGTGTGCTAAATGTCATCAGAGGGATTTTTGGCAAGGAAGTTATCGAAGAATTTGAAAAAGAGGAAAAAATACATTATCTACAATGGATGCAAGAAGTTGGCTCTCGAAAGAAGCGTTTAAGTACTGAAGGATATTTCCAAATCCCTATTGCATCCAATTTTCTTGAGTTTCATAAAAGGAAAATGAGAAGAGAACCATCAATATACGAACAAAGTAATTCAATTTATAAAGTTGAGCTTATTGGAGATCGATCCTTCATAAATGGTAAATTTATAATAGACGAGTGCTATCAAGAAATCTTAGAATACACGGAGAATGTTCTTGGTGAATACGAAACAAACAATATTGTTTTATATGGTGGTCATGGTAACTGTGAATATTTTCGATTATTGATATCAACACGATTTCCAAATGTTAGAATTGTAGTACCGTACAATTCTGATCTCGCGATTGCAAAAGGAGGAACTCTTTATGGCCATTTGCATAAACCGCAAGTTTAACGAGCTTTAAATTTATTGTAATTTCGTTTTGTATCAGTAAGAATAGATCATACTTAATTATTCATAGCGTAAGGGTAGAAAAGACGTTAAACCCCTCCCCTAAATTACTTTCGCAAAAAGCATTAAATGAAAAACAAAACTGAAGAACATGAAAAAAAAACTGCACAAAATGAACAGATTTAGTTAAAATCGAATCATTACTGAAGCAAACCAAATAATGAACTTAAAGCTGAACACGATTCGTAAAGAATGTGTCAGCAATTTTTGTTCGGATTCTCGCTTTATCTGAAGACCCGTATATAAAGGACAGGACTTGGTAACATTTCAGTGTAATCAGTGGACATCCGTGTAGACGGACGTATGCTATACAGCACTCGTTAGCGACAATTATAACCTAATACTTCGTCAAATGCTGACTGACGTTTTTCATAATAATTGTTAGTCCAAATGAAATGACGACGGATTTTTATTTCCCGATCATGACAAGGAGCACACGGCGGGTGTGACCGGTCAGCAGGGGATGCTCACTCCTCCATGGCACCTGATCCCATCTCGGATGTTTCGGAAGTCCGTGTTTGCTCTGCTCCTATTTTGTATTGTTTTATGGACTTGATATTGAATACTGCTCGTTATCTCCATATCCTTCTTCGTCTTATGCAGGAAAGTAAGATACCAAAGAAACTTACAATTATAGCTGAAGAGGTCAGTGCAGTATACAAACAATTACAAATACACGTAACTGCAATAATTTGTAATCAAAGGTAATGCAAAATTAACCAGCACAAACACAGGTCGCCATTCCACGCCGATACCCATCTCAATAAAGCAGCCAGTCGTGACAAATTTGAAGAGCATACTCCGTTGTTGATGTATCGTAGATAATTATATTTAAAAAATGGCGTATGTCTATTTACGAGTCGTGTTCAGCCTTTAAGTAAAATCCACCTGTGACGTCATTCTTTTGTTTGAGAGCTCCATTACTTTTCAGGAATGGAGAGTTGCAAATTACATTGAAAACGGAATTTGTTATGGTCTTATTCTCCTTTCCGTGCCTCTACCGAGGAAAGAAAAAAATTGTAAAGTTTAGTTTTCACATTAAGAAAATTATACCACCCGTGGCGAGAATCGAACCCCGTACACTCACCATAGGAGTCTGGTACTCAATTCACTGACCTAACGAAGCTGATTAAAGACAAAGAATTAGATTAACTTCAGTACTTTTTTTTTGCCTTTCTTTTTATATTACATTTAAATTTAATACTACTAATATATATTAAGTATTTACAGTGTATGATATATATATTCCTTATGTATTAACAAACAATAAAAACGAGCATTCAGAAAGGCGGATTTTACGCGGGTTAACACTCGTAGCGTTCCATTCCTTAAAAGTAATGGGACTCGGCCCCTTCGGGGCCTCGGCTCCATTACTTTTAAGGAATGGAGCGCTAGTCGTACATTAACTCTTACGTAATGCTAGATGGCGCACAAAAAGGCATAATCTGAATTTAAGCCATGTGGCATGAGTGTTAAAAATTATGAAAACCCAAATGACACTCTTATTTCTTAAAGTAAATGTAAAGCTTATTTTACCCCCTGCATTTAAAAAATACATGGTTTCGGCTACCATTTACTCACACAGACGTCAAATAATAAAGGCAATTAAAAATATTTTCGAAAGATTCCATTGAATATTCTAGAAAAAATTTTGAATTTCAATTAATTTTATCTAAATTATGTTCTTTATCATATGTGCGATTCACGTTAACCTCCTCTTGAAGGCGATCAAAATTAGACTGAAAACTATACCCCAATGCAGGTTTGTTTATAGTGTTAAAAAACTAGTAAAGGAGTGAAATATGGAGATATATGTGTAATGTGTTTTGTGGCTTCGATCAATTTTCCTTACGTTACTTGGCGTAATTAGCTGATTGGAATTCATAAAAGAACAAAGTTAATCAATATTAATCAACACCACAATGATTCAAACTGATCTTATATATCATAATTTTCCTTAATTATCTCCTTGTTCTAAGCCTTGGTCTGACACTCTGTTTGAACATTAGTTCCCGGAATATTAGTTTAAATTCCTGGGTTTCAAACTACCGCATATTACACTAGTAATCTACTCTGTAATTAACCCGTAAGAATTTATGTCACTCAAATGATCCGTCTGCAGAAGTTTGAGACACCGCAAATGAGATCACACGAATACATGTACCTTACCTAGTCCGTGAGATGTTCTCTCTGTTCCACGGCTTCTCAATAACTAAACCCTGGGCCTAGAATGAGCCCGCTTATAAACTTTTCGAAGATCTGATGAATCAGATTTAGATCTTCTAAACGTTTGAAACATTGAATGAACGTAGGAGATAATATTTGACTGCAAAAACTATTTTAAACCCTGATTATATAATTAATAACTTGATCAACTGAATTCCACCAAACATGTAACAAACAAATATCAAGTTCAAACGTCTATCGAAACGATATCAAATCAGGAACAGAGCAAACTCAAACCTTCAATACATCAGAAGGGGATCGAGTGCCATGGAGAGGTAAATATCCCGTGGCCTGACAAACAGACAAATCGTTGTAAAATCTGTGTAAGAATAATGACCTAACAATTATATGAAAAACGTCAGTCAGCATTTGACATAGTGGTGGGTAGTTTTTACTGACAATGTCATTGTAAAGGCATAGAAATCGCGAAATGAGGAATTTAAACAAAACTGTTGACATCCTCATTTTATCTACTTGTTTGTAAATAATTTGCCTTCATATAGAAACTAGCTTTACGTACGTAGGTCATGCTCTTGCATATCAAATCAACTGAGAGACATAAACCCCCCATATGCAAATTTTTTAATGATAAAGGTGTAATGCTGCATAAGTATGAGAACTTGATCATAATTTTATTGTTGTAAGTTACCATTAAACGTTTTGTATTATTAAAATATAGCAGATATTTTAGACTCTGTGGTGTCTTTTAATTCAAAGGGACCTGGACATAGTTTTGGTCAAATCTTATATTTTCCTTTTTTTTATGTTAAAAAGCCGTTACGGTACACAGGGAAATTTTCGCCCAATTTTATTTTCGCCCCTCTCGCCCTACTCTTCTTCGAGCGAATTTAAAACGAGGCGAATTCAAAGAATACAGTGTAATTTTTTAAATAAAACTATGACCAGGCGATTTTAAAACGTTGCAAGCTTGTCACCAAGTGTGAAAGGGCGAAAATAACTAGCAGATACATAGTTAAAATATGCTTAAGAAGAAGTTCACCGATATATTTATTCAATAATTACAAAAAAAAAAAAAAAAAAAAAACAATTCACAAACTTTGTTTACAAAGATTTAAAAGTTCAATATCTTGCCAATGACTCGACATCTCTCTCTTAAATTCTGTCGTCCCATTAAAAAAACTAAATAAGATTTTATCAAAACTATGCCCAGGTCCCCGTAATATACACTAGACAAAATTGCTAACGCACCACGTGTTAATTCTTTTTTGTGGATTGAACATTAGCCGGATCGGTACTAATGTATATAATATGCCATTATTTCCAAAACAGTGCGATTGAAAAATGCCTTGGTATCACGGAAAACCCTTGAATGACCTTCTTGTCCGAAAAGCAATTTCCATCTGTGCACTGCGCTCCAATTTTGCCCAGATATGAATTCTTGATCACTATAGGTGGTTTATGAGGTTGCCACAGGAGTATTCCCCTAGTAATAAATCAAATAACAAACAGTCATTGACTCTCATCTAGCCTAGTAATCATCCGGTGCCTTAATGTCCACACCAAATTTACTCAACTTCCGGTTGACCTAGTTTGTAGAACGATTTTCAACTTATTGTATGCTGCTAACTTAAAGTCGTGGCTATCTGTAGTAAACATTTTTATGTTTGATAATCTATTTACTACAAATTTTCATTTTCAAAATTTCATAAGCATTTTATTGTTTTCATTTTTTATTGATTTCTCTAAAGGAACCCCCTGCAGACGCCATACTGTCTGCTTGAGCACGCTCTTCTTACGCCAAACGCTGCATACGATGTTACTTTTTTTTCTTAGTTTTTAATTGGTACAAATGCAAAGAACACAAATAAAAAAAAATTTAATTTTTCCCCCTTGAAAAATGGAATAAACACGATTTTATTTTTTCGATGAATTGGTCACAATTCAGTAAACATTGTAGTTATTTATACGGTTTGACATTAATATGCCTTATTTTTTGTCAAAGTAATATATTTATATATCAAAAACATCATAAACAAGTTTTTAAATGTAAGATTAATTCTCTTAGGTGGTGCGTTAGCAATTTTGTCTCGTGTATAATGTTATTTTTAACCTTGTTATAAATGTTAATAAACGGTCCGATATCTTAAATCAAAGAAGCATTTTTGAGTTACTAAAAATACACCACCAAAGGAAAAACTCACATAAATCCCTAGGTGAAAATTTTTCATGACCTCTTTTCTTATTAAAATACTATAGTAAAAGTATGAAATGAAATGAAACACAGATTTCTGTGATAAAATTAAAATGTTCTTTTAATCATCAAAGGCAGATTTACTTTCAAAGATATTAAAGATGCCAATAGCCGGCTTATATGTTATTCTTCACAATGAAACGTATACAGATAACAAACATTATTCAAGCTCAAAAGTCCAATATACAATTATTCAAAATAGGGGCAGAGCAAACACAGACCTGAGAAACATCACAATCCCCTGCCGACCGGTTTCACCCGCCGTGTGCACCTGGTCATGATCGGAAAATAACGGAAACATCCGTCGTCCATTGATTGTGTAAATAATGGCCTCCTAACAATTAGTATGAGAAACGTCAGTCAGCATTTAACTTAACGATAAATTGTACTTGCTGCAAAGTCATTGTTTCGACCAAAGAACTTAAATTAAACTGAAATGATGACTTTAAACGAGACTGGTTAGGCATGTATTCTTGTTTCAACAAGTTGTTTGTCAATAATTGACCTCCTTTTAGAAATTGTACATACGTAGAGCATGCTCTTACATATCGAATCAACTGAGAGATGTATTGTTCAATGTATACATGTTACAAAAGCCAATAAACATCTTTTATCTCTACGTGTGAATGATACTGCCCGTTGGATAAACCTATGCTTTATCCACGGGTAAATGCTTTATCAATAGCACTTCCGGTTTTGATACGATCCCTTGCTTCAAGATTTTATTTTATTGGAACTTTTATTTGTAAATATTTATGCCCTTTTACCGGTAAAATGAATGATAAAGAGAAATAATGTCGTGAAAAGACTCGTATATGTCAAAGAAGTGTCTTATTTTATCAAGGTTGGCTACTTGAAGACGGATGTTACCCCCCTTCCTTTAAATCGTTTTCGGAGAAAGTAAAGTCTAGCAGTTAAGTTGTTGCTATAAGATGCCTTTAACATCTTCAACAATGCTTTTTTTATATTATACTACGTATTCCTGCCTTGTAATTAAAGTGTACTATAACTTACCATGGATCAACAATGAATCTACAAGTAGTCTCGCCCAGCACGTTTTGTACTGCCACCGTTCAAGGAGTTAATTTTCACGATCCCATGGTCCTTACAACTTGCAGTCAGAAGTTCGTTTGATTACATGATCATTCCAGCAATTGACACAAAATTATTTCAAAGACGCAGATAGCAAAAATTCTAGATTTTGAACACGAGCTACTTTCTTTCGAGGCATGTCAACATCAACGGTGCCACGTCATCAAGTTATACGTCATCAATTTGAATTAGTAATCATTCATGTAGTTTCGCAGGGAAAAAACGAAAGTCCTATGAGATAAATAGAACATCTATAATTATGTGATTTGATACTGGCTTTATCCAAGTCATTGAAATGGTGTATATTCGCTCGGCAAGCCTCGCGAATATATACACCATTTCAACTCGTTGGATAAAGCCAATATCAAATCACACAATATAGATATCCTCTATCTATTAATTCTTGTCTACCGATGAAAAAAATCATATAGCTTGAGTATCCAGAAGCTTTTTTCCAGGTTCTGGTAGATTCTAATTCCTAATCTCTAACACCATTTTTTTTTAATGTTTACCATTGATATAAATTTTGGGATCTTTATATGTGTGTTTATTTATTTCATATGATGATTCTTATTAGTATTAAACATTTTTACCATGATTGTGTAATATATATATATATATATTTAGACTTTCTGACTCTGAATTCATAATATGTGCCTTTGAAATATTTTGTATGTACGAGAGTTGTTCGAAAAGTTCATGGGCGGTATCAATCTTCATTTTACTTCTTTCAATAAATTTAAAATAAAGTTAACATCATGTGCACAAATATTTGTTTTGTTGATTTGTGAAGTTCCGTTCCATTCAATTTAATAGAAATCAGTTTACCTAAAGGTTGTCCCCGGTTTGGCCAATATAATGCTCACCGCATCCTGGACATGTAATGACATACATGTATATCAAATTGGAACTTTCGCAGGAAAAAGAAAAAATGAATAATTCTGCAGATATTCTTGTTTCATCAACTTGTTTGTCAATAGTTTACCTCGTTTTAGAAATTGTTCATACATAGAGCATGCTCTTGAGTATCGAATCAACTGAGATATATACACTACGTATGCAGGCGATGAAGGTATATCGCTGCATAAGTAAGGGAAGTTGACCATAGAAAAGTTAAAGTCATCACGTTTATCATAGAGCTTGGTTGTTTGATTACCATTAACGCCTTTTTCAAGTAAAATATCCAAGTATGAAATTGAATAGATGTGTCAGACTCTGTGGAATCTTTTAGCTGAAGCTCTCCACGATATATCGTATCGATTAAGGAATGGAATACCATTGCTAATTGACAGTACGTAATCCACATATCCAAATATCGAGTTGATGGCCACAGCAAGTGTTTTCTTCTTTTCACGCATAAGATTTTGCACAAATTCTGCTTCATATGAATTCAAAAATAGGTCTGCCAATAACGGAGCGCAATTGGTACCCATGGGAATTCCAATAGATTGTTGGAAGACTTGGTCTCCAAAAACCACTTAGATAATCTCAATGAAAAACTCAAGCAATCAGAATTGTTTTAACAAAATAATTTTGCAAATTTTACGAGTTCCATTTTATTTGAAAAACCAGCTGTCAATGATAATAAAAAGCCTGGACTTTAATTTATCGTGGGGAATGGTTATGTATAAAGTTGAAAAATCGTAAGTTTTTAAGCTGTTGATTTTGGTAAAATCTTGTGATTTCAAATTGTGCAAAAGTTCTTTGGAATTTTTGAGTATCAACATCTGATTCACACCACTTCTTGAATATATTGTTGCACAGTACTCTTAAAGTTTTTCCTTCACTACTGTTAATATCTTAGTGAGGAGTAGCGAAAGAGGCTTGGTTGAACATTTACTGGAACCCGCAATGTATCATTATTCTTTGTTTGTAAGGGTTTTTATGAAGTTTCGGAATCCACTATATATAGGGTAGTTCAAATTCATTTTGGCTTTGTGGAATATTCAATATACCGGTATTCAAAACAGACATATGAGTTTGAAGAATTTCTTCCTTAGAAAGGGAAGTATGAATAAAGGTAGGATTACCACTAGTAGAATTTTAATCCAAGTTCTTCTAAAATACAATTTATATAATGAGCCTTACAAACGAAGACAATGTTGTAACCTGCTTTTTCGGCAGGGACCAGTACGCACTGATCATGTAATCTACCTAATTCTTTTTTCACTTCTGGATTATTGAACACAGACGATAGAAGTTTAATTTGAGGGAAAAGACATTATTTCTTTGCATTCAGTTTCACAGAGCAAAGTCAGCAAACACGGACCTCAAAAAACATCAGAGGTGGAATCAGGTGCTATTTGCATGTTTAATTGCATCTTTAATTTCTAGAAGCAAAGTCATAAATTCTCTCTTTCTATTTTTAAAAGAAAGCGAAGTTATATGAATGTTTGTTCCCTGGAACAATTGAAATTCGTGGTGTACATGTATAGTGACTAGGATTCTTTTTAGTGATTTAATTCTAGTTCAAATAAAAGTGTCCTTAGTGAAACATCAGAGGTGGGATCAGGTGCCATTTGCATGTTTAATTGCGTGTTTAATTAATAGAAGCAAAGTAATAAATTCTTTCTTTCTATTTTTAAATGGAATCGAAATCATATAATATTTGTTCCCCGGAACAGCATTGAAATTATGTAGACTAAGGTTCCTTTTTAGTGATTTAATTCCAGTTCAAATAAAAGTGTCCTCGGTGAAACACTGAGAATAACAACTAGTATCTAAGCTCCAAGGTCCACTCAGACAACAAAAATCTGGAGCAGAGCAAACAGAGACCTCTAAAATATCAAAGGTAAGATCCGCTCAATTTAAACTCTTCATTTTCATTTATAACATTTAATTTTATATTTTACATCTGCAAAATACCTGTAAATGAAATATCGATTCTTCTACACTGTTTTTCACTCTCTTCAAATTGAAGATTGATAAATCATTTGGATACAGAGTTTTATATATGCAATTTTTTAATGTAGGCTTTTTGTATAGTTTTGCCAGAAATCTAACTTTGGTTGCCTTTTTTCAGTTTTCTGTTATTTTCTCTAATAGCTTGTACTTATTACTTATGGCAGCTAGATAGAGTGCCTCGTTTTTACTTCCTATGAGGCTGTTACTCTGAAAGATTGCATGATTGATTGATTGAATGGGTGTTTAAAGTCCTTTTCGAGAATTTTTCACTCTTATAGAAACGTCGCCTTATTCTGGTGAAGGGTTTTGAAATAGGCCTTTACCTGGCACTAAGGGCTACTGATCAATGAGGACTCTTTAACATGCAAACACGGCCTATGACACGGGACCTCAGTTTTTAACGTCTAATCCGTGTAACGCTTACATGTAACAATTCGAATTTCTAAAATGATTTAAAATTTTAATACATTCGCTCAAATTCCTAAATTTTAAAAACTGAAACCGATTTAGCACATTGAAATTTAACATTTAAAATGTTCAACAATCAAAATGTTCAAATTTCTAAATACACTTTAAAACGTTCAATCCTTAGATGTTTATCTTATATATTCAAATTTGAAAGAAAAAGATTTTGGAATTGAAAACGTTTGAGTTTTTAATCTTTCGTTTGTTCAGACAGTTAAAACTTGACAATACAAAGTTCAATATCAGTTTACCTCTTTTGATATTTTAAAGTTTAATTAAAACTTATAAAATTCAACATATAAAACGTTATAGATTTTTTTAAATCAAGGACTTTGATTGAAAAATTCAAATTTAAAAAATCCAAAACTTTTTAAGTTCCTAGAATTTTACTTAAAATATTCCAAATATCGAAATTCCAATCTCGATTTGAATCAATCAATTCAATATTCTAAATATTTGAGAATTCTTTCGCTCGAAAAAAGAAGGATATGGAGACAACGAACATTTTTCAATATCAAAGTCCATAAAACAATACAAAATAGGAGCAGAGCAAACACGGACCTCCGAAACATCAGAGGTGAGATCAAATGCCATGGAGGAGTGAGCATCCCCTGCTGACCGGTCACACCCGCCGTGTGCTCCTTGTCACGATCGGAAAATAACGGAAAAAATCCGTCGTCAGTTCAATGTATAAATAATGGGCTAACGATAAGTATGAAAAACGTCAGTCACCATTTGACTTAATAATAGAATGTTTTAATGACTTTAAACGAGACTGCTAATATTCTTGCTTTATCAAATTGCCTGTCAATAATATACCTCGATTTAGAAATTGTTCATAAGTAGAGCATGCTCTTGCGTATCGAATCAGCTGAGATATATACACTCCACATGCAGGTGATGAAGGTATATTGCTGCATAAGTAAGGGAAGTTGACTATAGAAGAGTTAAAGTCATCACGTTTATCATATAGCATGGTTGTTAGATTACCATTAACGTCTTTTTCAAGTAAAATATCCAAGTATGAAACAGATGTGTCAGACTCCGTGGTATCTTTTATCTCAAGCTATCCAGGATATACTGTATCGATGTAGGAATGGAAATTACCATTGTTAATACGTCGTCGATATATCTAAATATCGAGTTGAAGGCAACAGTAAGTGTTTTATTCTTTTCACGCATAAGATTTTGCACAAATTCTGCTTCATATGAATACAAAATTGGGTCTGCTAATAACGGAGCGCAATTGGTACCCATGGGAATTCAAATAGATTGTTGAAAGACCTGGTCTCCAAAAACCACATAGATACAGCAAAACTCGCTTATAACGAAGTCACAGGGACCTATGAAATTACTTCGCTATATCCGTAATTCGTTATAACCGTATAAGAAATTCGTTAAATTTATATAGGTGGGGATCTGAAATGACTTCGCTATATCCGTGAATTCGCAATATCCGTGTTCGTACTAAACGAGTTTTACTGTACTGTCAATCAGAAACTCAAGGATCTTTTTTATGTTAACTTCAGAGTACTTGTGTGTGCTATCAGAATGTGTTTTAACAAAATTATTTTGCAAATGACCAATGACCAAGTAAGTAAATTTAAGAGTTCCATTTTTATTGAAAAAGCAGCTGTAAATGATATCAAAAAGCCTGGACTTTAAGGGCTTTTGACATAGTTTAAAAATTGAAACCGGTTTGGAATTTGATATTTTAGGTATTATACAAAATTCTAAATGCTTAGATTTAGATTCTAAAATCCTAAAATGTAAAAAGGGTCATTCTTAATCAAAGTTCCAAATTCCAAAAAGACTAAAACGTTATCAAATTTGAAATTAAGAATAATAAAGTAAAATATAAAAGTACGAAAAATAGTAGAACACATTATATTTTAAGCATAAATTTTAAGAACAAACGATACATCAAACACTCAAAAATTAAAATACCAAAGTCATAAATTTGAAGTTTGAATATTCAACGTAAAAATCTAAGACCAGTTAAGAATTTTGAAAAGTAATGTTTCATAAACTAAAATTTAATTTTTTTAATGTACGAAATAGTTTGATCTTTCGAGATATGGAAGTTGAAATTTTTTATATTTAAATTCTAAAATTCTAAATCATTTTAAAATTTGAATTGAAGTGATACACTGACCCAGTGAAGTGAATTGATACACTGACTCTAGAGCGTCTGCTCTAGAGTCGCTGTGGGACGTGGAGTCCTGTTAATCGGATGAGACCGTTTAAACCGAGGTCACATATCGCAGTTGGTGCTGGCACGAAAAAGATCCCTCCCTGCTCAATGGCTCTGAATGTCGAGTATAGGACAAAATTCGCAGCCCTCCACCGGCAAGTGGTGGCGTCTCCATATGAGCGAAAAATTCTCGAGAGGGACGTAAAACAACTATACTATCAATCAATCAAAAGTCATCGAGGAACAAAGCACTTACACAAAAATTCTAATTCGAATTCAAGGTTAGTGGCTGTGACCGAAATGAAGATAAACAGTACCCACCTTATATCTGAAAGAAATTAGCGAATTTACATGTAATATTAAGAATTGCTCAATAATTACAGGTTTTTCTTTACTTTTTTCTACAGGCACCTTAATTTATAAATACATCAAGTGAAATAATTTTTTTAAAAAAAGCTGAAAAGAAAGTGTAATTTTCAACCTTGTATTTTGTGACAATGAGATCAGAGATGACATTACTTGTATAATCTTTAAGCTCCTATAAGATAAGGTAAACGTGTCACACAATGCGTTCATGAAATGATCATTTCTGCGCAGTGTTGTCTATAACGTGTTTTTTTTAACAAAGAAATGGAATATCATTTTTTTAAACCCTAAATAACATGAATAATTTTCCTCAAAATTTCTTAAACGATTGAATTCTTATGTCCTCTATTTCAAAAATGCTAAGTTTTATGATAAATTAAGTCATTGTAAGTGTTGTTAATCTTTGAGAATTTTGTCATAGGCAGACGCCACATCTTGCCGGTGGAGGGTTGCAGATTTAAACGTGTACCCGACAATTACGGACTTTGAGCAATGAGAAATCTTCTAAGCGCCAGCACCTCCTGCGACATGGATCTTGGTTTATACAGTCTCATCCGAAAGAGCAGTCTCCACGTGCATGTCTCGCAGTATGATTCGAATATGCGAAAGTCATCAACTAACTTCGCGACTTTAGAGCAAAGCTTTTAATCACTGCACCACGTGGGCGACAAAGCGTTGCATATTACATGTATTGGTTGTATTTTTTTTTCTTTAAAATATATTTTTCTACCAAATAAAGGAGATACATTGACCTCCTTCGATGAAAATGATTCTTGATTGATCTTGTCAATTCGATACATATCAAACAAATGAAGAGAAGTACTCTTACACAAAATGTTTATACGCATGCGTGGACGGAATTTATTTCTTATCTCTCCAATCTTTTCATGTATAACATTTTGGTAAAATCCCATTTACTCACACTACGTACCAGTCAATAGTCAAATAGGACTCGATTCCACGATGAAATCCATCTGTTGTGTACTTTTTGCTGTCCTTGGGACTTCCTACGCATTTCTTTTAGGCGATGGTCCAGTTCATGCTTCATGCAAAGTTGACTGGTAGGCATTTTATGTAAATGTAATTAATTATAGTCTTTCAGTGATTTTGGCGCATTTGTTTCTACTATGGTAGCAAAGAAAATATGTAATTTGCTGTTTAAATCAAACAGTACAGTAATTTACGTTTTAAGTTATAATTTTTCGAATAATGAAGACAAAGCTATATTCTATGGAAATTTAAACCCTAGATTTTTTGTCGTGCATATTTCTAATTTTTTCTTGACCTGCACATATATGTATTTCTATGAACTCACAGTATGATTTTTTTTATACGAGAAAACGAAATGTATAGATAACGAATCATCTTGAATCTAAAAATCAGTTGTCAAAACATTTTCACGTTTTTTTTTTTTTTTGGTTTTTAAATGGTAGAAATGTCCTCTTCCTTTGCAGGCACAAGGAGCGTTTTATCTTTATTTTTTAATCAAATGATGTAAATGATAATTTTAGCGTCATTTGATTTTATGTTGGTCAAGATATATATTTAATTGTCGATTTTAACAGTTTAAGGCAAATAGACAACGGGAATAGATTTTTTTTCGTATAAAGTTTAAATAGAATTGTTCTACAAGGTTTAAACTATTTGAAATATTTACATATTATTTAATTTTTTTTTAATTTGTAACAAAGTCTTTTTTTTTCTTAATATCAAACTGGTTATTGGATAGTGGATATTAGGGATTGGTTGTTGATGGTGTTTTTTACGGTATCGATCAGGTAATGATTTAAAACTTAAAAACCCTTGATATTTTAAAGGACATTTGGAACTTCCTGTGATGACGTAAAAGCAAAGATCAAAAGTCAAATAGCCGCATGGACGTCTGCTGATGGGTGTGCTAGTGGAGGCGAAAAATGTCTGTACACTGTAAGTCTAATGAAAGAGGGAGAGGGAAAATTTGTATTGTCATAAAATTGTCAGGCAAAAATTAACCTGTATTTTTTCTAAATGATTTCAATATGTAATATATTTTTGTAAAACGCCTTTCTATTGTCTTGATAAATTGATTCTCCTTTGACAGTTCAAATCTGAGTCTGGTAATACACTGAAGGCTACCCACGAAACCCCAGTCCACCATTATGTTGATGACCTGACCTTCACCTTTACCCAAGTAGATGCTTCCTCGTGTAAAGTTCACGTAAGTAACCATTAGGTTGATGACATGACCTTCACCTTTACCCCAGTCGATGCGTCCTCATGTAAAGTTCACGTAAGTAACCATTATGTTGATGACATGACCTTCGACTTTACCCGTCGATGCGTCCTCGTGTAAAGTTCACGTAAGTAACCATTATCTTGATGACCTGACCTTCACCTTTACCCCAGTAGATGCTTCCTCATTATTATTATGTTGATTAACCTAACGCATGTAGCCGCAGAACTGTGGCTATATCTGGTTGATTGATTGATTGATTGTATATTGTTTAACGTCCCTCTCAAGAATTTTTCACTCATATGGAGACGTCACCGTATGCCGGTGAAGGGCTTCAAATTTTGACCTTTACTCGGCACTCAGGGAAATTGAGCAGTGAGGGATCTTTATCGTGCCAACGCCTGCCGCTGACACGGGGCCTCGGTTTTTAAGGTCTCATCCGAAGGACCCGCAACTTTCACTTCAAAGTGCAGAGCGCATGGCGAAGGAACAGTTGCTACCCATTTTAACGACTAGGTCAGTCGCGGCCGAGATACGAACTCACGACCTCCCGATCACGGAGCGAGCGCTCTACCGACTGAGCTACCGTGAACGGTTATATCTGGTTGAGAAATTTCGGACAAGCGAACCTACATGTACATATCCAAGCACTGCAGTCTCCTTACATTTACGGCGATGTTTTTTTTGTCACACATTTTGGGTATTTTTGTTATATGGAATTCTCTGCGATATTTTTAAACAATCAACACTATTTAACTTGACATATTTCTAATACTATTTTTTTTTATCTTTCAACGGTTCTAAGGAGGCCCTGTATGGTCTTTGAATGTCAACGTCATATATTTGTCATATGGTTTACCTTAAATAAAGCGTCCTAAAGGCAAACAAAATATCAGAAATATGGTAAAATATATGGTAAATTAAAAGATATAATACTTTATCAGGGGGTTGCATATAATAAAAGTAATAAAGCCTGAAACGAACGATCAAGAGCGACACCGTAAATCAAAGGATTTGTTAACAATGCTTGGATCTGTAGCTCACGGATTTGTCTGTCCAAATTTTCCTAACCAAAGAGCTACAGTTCAGCAGCTAGTAGGTATGTAAAAATCACAACTCGTATTAATACGAAAGTCATTGATTACATGCTTGTGATCATTTCACTGTATACGTACTTTTACCATTGATCATTTTAAATGTTTTAAATTATGTTAATTTTTCAAACTTTTTGAGAATATATAAGAAACAGTTTATCTGACCATTACCAGTATATGTTTGAGTATTTTTTTTCCTTTGTTCTCAACGCAATATTTCGAGTACAGTTGAACTTCGGTATTTGAAGACGTCTTGTCGACATCAATATTTCTGAAATGAAATAGTTGGTTTCTTTTTCAAATTCAAAGATCATGAAAATACCAATTAGATATGGAGACAATGAACAGTATTCAAGCTCAAAAGTCCCTTAAACAATACAAAATAGGAGCAGAACAAACATGGACATCAGAGGTGGAATCAGGTGCCATTGAAGAGTGAGCATCCCCTGCCGACCGGTCACAACCGTGTGCTCCTTGTCATGATCGGGAAATACTATTGTTTGCAGTCGACTGTAAAGTTTCACGTTACGTCACGATCTAGTTGCCAGCTGCTCTCAAGGTAAATTGTACACGCCTCCTAACCGCAAGCTTTACGACTGGAACTTTCTTCTTATCCCTGATTGGTTGCTCGTGCAACAGACTATTTCCGTGTCAATGTTGATAATTTGAATCGACCAATCACGTGAATTGTTTACGCTGGATGCATCTGACGAAAAAGATCGTGAAGTAATGTGAAACTTTACAGTTAGCTGCAAACAATAGTATCGGAAAAATTCGTCGACAATTCAATATGATGGCCTAACATTATTTAGGTTAATATCCATAAGCTTAAGGTGAATCTTTCACCGCAGATAAGACATGCCATCGGAAACACTTTGTTTGTTTCATCATTTCATAATTTCTTTGGTCGATACATTGACCCTGTCTGCAAATACAAATTTATCATCGAGTCAAATGCTGACTGACGTTTCCATACTTATTGTTAGACCATTATTTACACACTGAATTGTCGACGGATTTTACCGAAATTTCCCGATCATGACAAGTAACATGTTGCGAGTGTTACCGGTAGGCAATGGATATTCACTCCTTCATGGTATCTGATCCCATCTCTGATGTTTTGGAGGTGCGTGTTTGCTCTGCTGCTATTTTGTATTGTTTTATGGACTTTTGAACTTGAACACTGTTCGTTATCTCCGTATAATAGTATTTCATTACTGTTCGTTATTTCCATATATTTCATTTTAGGGATACTCTACCTCCGAGACCTGGTATGCTCATCTTGACTACAGCACTAACTACTGCAATCTAAATAATCTCATAACATATATATATATATATATATATATATATATATATATATATATATATATATATATATATATATATATATATATATATATATATATATATATATATATATATATATATGTTTACATAAGTTTCAAAGGGTCTATACATGATGCAGTATTTAAAACATAATTTTACGGTTCAAAAGGTCTATACATTATGCATTATCTTAACATAATTTGATATCTTCCACCAAAAAGATGAAAGAAAAAATGGGAGAGGACTATCTAAGTTGCTAGAACTTGTGTCCGATCCCTTTGACATATTGTCAATAAAATATGTTCAAAACAAAAAACAGAAAAAATAAACATAAAACTTTTAAATATGTTGTTTGTGTAAAGAAATTTCACCTGAACACAAGCCATGAATCCTTATCTTTTTTCAAACACAATCTTTTTTATTTCTAATTTTATCATTTTTTTTTTCAAATTTCGAATATCAAATTATAATGTTCGTTTTTCCAGGATCCGCCTTACATCAAGTAGCGGGATACACGGAGACTACTTCGAACAAAATCTGTACGCAGTACTCCGAGGCTAACTGTGAAAAGTACTAAATGTCAATTAGTTGTAATAAAATCAACAAAACAGTTGAAAACACAAACATTTGGAGAGTATTGTTGAAACAATACTAGTCTCTACCGGTATGACTCATCTAGTTCTTATTGAAGTCTAAATAACATCATAATTCCGTCAAAAATTATTGGAGCGGAAAAAAATTCCACTTGATCTATAACTTCCTAAGAGAAACTAACATACAAAAAAAAAAAAACCCAGCGAGCTCAATATCTGAAAGCATTTAGAAAAAAATACGGAAAACCAAGTTCACAAGAGAAGGAGACAGACGAAGTGCAGACAGACAGACAGATGAGGAGAAAACCTACAGTCCTCTCGATTTTCACAATTAGGTGACTTATAATGTTTTTGTCAAACATTAAATTCAAACTTAACCTCCGGGGGGGTTATAGATATATGAAGTCTAAAACTTTTAAAAATCAGTGAAATTTCTTCCACCTATAAACAGAAACTAGGATTTTTTGTTGTTGTTAAGGTTTTGGTAGTAATACTGTTCCAAAAATATTTTCCTCCACAAACATGACCTATGCAAGAAACACTAGGGTTGTTCGAAAAGTTCGTGGATTTCTGTCATTTTTTTTTTGACGTCATATGTTATCCAAATTTAGTAGACATATTTTAACGATAAATTCAAATGATTTGTATTTTAAAAAATAAAATTTCACGACTTATTTTAAAATTCATCCAGATATATAAAAAATGCAAAACTTGGATCGTGGAGCAGGTCAAAATTTAAAAATTTATACACAACACACTAAATAATGTCTCTAGTCATATTCAATGTAAAATGGAGCAAAACCGAAAAAAAACCCTCATATATTTACATTTAAATTGGTAACCTGGATAATGTTTATCAAGTATACTGGGAGAATTTAATAAGGTTTTGTTATAAGATTAAAAATTGGTGCAAAATCATGTATGGAATTATATAGAAAGCAAAACAAAGCTTATATCTTAGCACCAAGGAAAACATACGATTTCTTTTTATTTTAGGGATTTATTATTTGTCATTTCAAATCAAAAGCAATCAAAAAAATATATCAATCCATGCATCAAATTTTTGTTTGTGTTGTTCCTTTAAATGAAAAAAGAAATTAAAACATTGACAAAGGAAACTATACAGTGAGAAAAATGGTAAATAACTAAATGCCAAGTGATTAGAAAAAGCTTGTTAATGAGTGGATATCGGATTATAAGGTGTGAAATGTCATAGGATAGGATTTTCCAGAAATTCTTGACGCTACGTTTTTGACGTTTCATTGCCGTTAAGTGTGTTCCATGGTCATTAATCATGAAATGAAACTTCCCGCATAAACAAAACAAATAGTTTCACACATTTGTATTATGCTTATTATACTCCCCGCTTGAAAAGTGGGAGGGTATACTGTAATCGGTATGTCCGTCCGTCCTTCCGTCCGTCTGTCTGTACGTACGTTGTAACGACGAAAAGTGACCCCCGTAGAATATTGCCCGAGGGTCATTTTTCTACGTAGAAATTTGACCCCCTGGTCAATATTCTACGTAGAAAAATGACCCGCTTTTCTGTAGAAATTATGGCCATGGGGTCGTTTTTCTCCGTGTGCATTGTAGAAAAATGACCCTGTAGAAGAATGACCCCTTGTTATTTTTGATGCAAAGGCATTCGTTTTAGTAGGAATATTCTTGTTAGGCGAATATATACGGGTAATATCAAGCAGCCTTATGCTTTGAAGTGTTAATTTCTGAAAGCTTTTAAGCTTAATAACGAAATCAAAGCTACATGTATACAATACCTTACATTAATAATACAAACTGTTTTATCCCCATTAAAGGAAAACAATGTAATATTGAAATGTTCTAAGGCTATTAGAGCAAAGACACGCGCATTCATAGAATCGTTTATTACATTTGATTTTATACAGTAGGTTTCCACAGTTGTCATTTTAATCTTTAACAAGAGGCCCAGGGGCCACATCGCTCACCTGAGCAATTGGCTAGAAAAAAGCACACATCAGATCAAAACTGAAAGTTAACTGAGGGCGGGGAGGGGGGGGGCTTGATTTTAACCCCCCAGGGGGTCATGATTTGAACAAACTAGAATCTACAATACCTGAGGATGATTCCCTATAAATATCACTAAGCATGGCTTTGAAGCACTTGAAAAGAAGATTTTAAAAGGTTTCCCTATATATTCCTATTTAAAACTTTTATCGGCCATTGGGCCCCACCCTACCCCCGGAGGTCATGATTTGAAGAAACTTGAATCTACAATACCTGAAGATGATTCCACATGAGTTTCATCTTTCCTGTCTCTATGGTTCTTGAGAAGAAAATTTTTCCTATATATTCCTATGTAAAACTTTGATCGGCCATTTTGGCCCCACCCTACCCCCGGGGGTCATGATTTGAACAAACTTGAATTTACACTTCCTGAGGATGATTCCACATGAGTTTCATCTTTCCTGGCCAAGTGGTTCTTGAGAAGAAGATTTTTAAAGATTTTCCTATATATTCCTATGTAAAACTTTGATCGGCCATTTTGGCCCCACCCTAAAATGATTTGAACAAACATGAATATACACTACCTGAGGATGACTCCACATGTGTTTCATTTTTCCTGCCCCAGTGGTTCTTGAGAAGAAGATTTTTAAAGATTTTTCCTTTATATTCCTATGTAAAACTTTGATCGGCCATTTTGGCCCCACCCTTAACCCCCAGGGGTCATGATTTGAACAAACTTGAATTTACACTACCTGAAGATGATTCCACATGAGTTTCATCTTTCCTGGCCCAGTGGTTCTTGAGAAGAAGATTTTTAAAGATTTTTCCTATATCTTCCTATGTAAAATTTGATCGACCATATTGGCCCCACCCTACCCCCGGGGGTCATGATTTGAACAAATTTGAATTTACACTTCCTGAGGATGATTCCACATGAGTTTCATCTTTCCTGGCCCAGTGGTTCTTGAGAAGAAGATTTTTAAAGATTTTTCCTATATATTCCTATGTAAAACTTTAATCAGCCATTTTGGCCCCACCCTACCCCCAGGGGTCATGATTTGAACAAACTTGAATTTACACTACCTGAAGATGATTCCACATGGGTTTCATCTTTCCTGGCCCAGTGGTTCTTGAGAAGAAGATTTTTAAGATTTTTCCTATATATTCCTATCTAAAACTTTGATCGGCCATTTTGGCCCCACCCTACTCCCAGGGGTCATGATTTGAACAAACTTGAATCTATACTACCTCAGGATGATTTCACATGAGTTTCATCTTTCCTGGCCCAGTGATTCTTGAGAAGATTTTTTTTTAAATGCCATTAATTTTTCTCTAATTCATAATTATCTCCTCTTGGAAAAGGGCGTGGCCCTTCATTTGAACAAACTTGAATCCCCTTTACTCAAGGATACTTTGTAGCAAGTTTGGTTGCAATTGGCCCAGTGGTTCTTGATAAGAAGATGAAAATGTGAAAAGTTTTACGACAACGACGACTACGACGACAACGACGACTACGACGACAACGACAGACAACGGACAAATTTTGATCAGAAAAGCTCACTTGAGCCTTTGGCTCAGGTGAGCTAAAAAGGTCATTTTCTTGCTGGTGCCAAAAAAAGTTTCCATATTTAATTACTTATAAATCTCTTTGATTTTACCCTGAATAAATAATTTGCAAAACTCAAATTAAGTTTTATTTTTCAAAAGTTTAACGTTTTTTATCCTTTCTTTTAAAACGAGCGCGAAAAAAATGCGCTAGCTTAGAAAATATTTGGTTTTCTATGAATGAAGTTTCAAACTCCTGATAAAAAATAGGGATGATTTAATTTGTAAAAATAAAATTACGAAATTAGATTCACTCTGACCTATCATACAAAGGAAACAAAAAGTGTTTAGCTCAAAACCTGTAAAATGTCTTTTGTCGTTTGCTAGTGTCAACAAAACATTAAGAAAATGGGGGTTGTAGCAAAAAAACATAATTAACTAAAAAAAGAAGTGCTCGTCTTTCCAAAAACTGGCACATGTATCGTTTTCCCCGTTCTACATGTACTTACATGTGATGATTTACCAATAGAAAAAAAAAGCAAATGTTCGATTATGAAAAAGTTGTTACTTTACATATTATACTTATGCCCCGTAAACGAAGTTTCGGGGGTATATAGTTTTTTTCCTGTCCGTCCGTTTGTCTATTTGTCCGCAAAAACTTGAACCTTGCCCATAACTTTAGACTGGGTGGGACTATGGCTTTTATATTTCAGGTGTATTTTTGTTACAAGACCTTTTTTTTTGTACAACCAATTTTGACCATTTGACCTTTACCATGGAGTTTGACACACTTTTACACAAAACTTCAAAACTTTTACTTTGGCATTAACTTTTGGACGGTATCTGCTAGGACTTTAGATATCGAAGTAATGGCATGATAGACTAAGAGTTCATTTGTATTTGCAATTAAAGTTAGTTAGTATCTATAAAATCTCAGAAAAAAGGGGATTTTACACTAACAGCAACCATTTATCAGGTGTCTGTGGGCTAAAAAGTATTGAAAAGAAAAGTTGTTGTTTTTTTTAGTTTATAGATATCTCTGAAGGTTGAACTATTTTTCACTCAGATGTAAATTTTTGCCAGTTTTGGAGGATTTTTTAAAATATCATTAAAAGAATGTTCTCGATGTGTACGGCATTTCCTGTATATACAAGAAAAAATAAATATAGTACCTTATATAATGTAGTTAAAAAGTATGTATTTAAAAGTAGAATGCATACAGATGTATATGTAAGTTTAAAGGTTAGAGCTAGGGGAAATGAATTTATATAAATTACGTTGTTTTTCTTGCTTTTATGCTATGTTTTTGGATTTGTGAAAAAATTCAAAGTTTATGGATATCAGAAACATATCATGCCATTTTTGGAACAAAACCTTTGAATGATAAAAAACAAAACAAAAATATAATCATAAATTTATGCTCCTCAATGAAGAAGGATATGGAGATCACGAACAGTATTCAACATCAAAGTCCATAAAACAATACAAATAGGAGCAGAGCAAACACGGACCTCCGAAACATTAGAGGTGGGATCAGGTGCCATGGAGGACTGAGGATCCCCTGCTGACCGGTCATATCCGCCGTGTACTCCTTGTCATGATCTGGAAATAACGGAAATATCCGTCGTCAATTGAGTGTATAAATAATGGACTAACAAGTAGTATGAAAAACATCAGTCAGCTTTTGACTCAATTATAAATTGTATTTACTGACAAGGTCATTTTATCGACCATAGAACTTACGAAATTATGACTTTAAACGAGACTGCTGATATTCTTGTTTCATCAACTTGCTTGTCAATAATTTACCTCGTTTTAGAAATTGTTCATACGTAAAGCATGCTCTTGTGTATTCTAATCAACTGATATATAAAAAAAAATCCGTATGCAGGTGATGAAGGTATATTACTGCATAGGTAAGGGAAGTTGACGATAGAAAAGTTAAAGTAGTTACGTTTATCATATAGCTTGGTTGTAAAATTACCATTAACGTCTTTTTCAAGTAAAATATCCAAGTATGAAACAAATGTGTCAGACTCTGTGGTATCTTTTGTCTAGAGCTCACCAGGATATATCGTATCGATGTAGGAATGAAAATTACCATTGTTAATTGACAATACGTCGTCGATATATCTAAACGTTGAGTTGAAGGCCACAGCAAGTGTTTTCTTCTTTTCACGCCTAAGATTTTGCTAAGATGTCTGCTAATACCGGAAAGCAATAGGTACCCATTGGAATTCCAATAGATTGTTGGAAGACCTGGTCTCCAAAACCCACATAGATATTGTCAATCAGAAACTCAAGCATCTTTTTGATGTCAACTTCAGTGTACTTGTGTGTGCAAACAGAATTTGTTTCAACAAAATAATTTTGCAAGTGACCAATAACCACGTAAGTAAATTTACGAGTTCCATGTTTATTGAAAAGCAGCTGTCAATGATATCAGAAAGCCTGGACTTTAATTTATCTTGGGAAATGGTTGTGTAAAAACTTGAAAAGTCGTACGTTTTTAAGCTGTTGATTTTGGAAAAATATTGTGATTTCAAATTGTTCTTTGGAATTTTTGAGTATCCACATCTGATTCACATCACTTCTTAAATACATTGTTGCACACTACTCTTGAAGTTTTTCATGGGATTCTGCCAAAAATAAATCCATATCAGAAACATTGATTGTGATGCTAATATTAAGATATGTAATCAAATATATGTTGGAAAGGATTAAAGTACATAAAAAAATTCTCCCTACTTACATTTGAAAGTATGAAAAAATATCAGGAGACACAAACATAAGGTTTTATAGTATAAAAAAGTAGGGGTCAAATTTCTATCGGGGTCATTTTTCAACGTGTGTGGAGTCGTAGAATTACTGGTCTGGAATGTTTTTCTAAAGTCGAAAAATGACCCTACTTGTCGTAGAATATTGACCCGGGGTCATTTTTCTACGTAGAAAAATGACCCCCTGGTCAATATTCTACGGGGGTCACTTTTCGTCGTTACACCGTCCGTCTGTTTCACTTTAGGGTACCCATCTCTTATCCGCAACTCCTCTTATACCATTGAGTGAATTTTAATGAAACGTTCACAGAAACTTTAATCTATTACATATTGCCATTGTGCACCTCCTATTTTACTTTTTGATCTGACACATATTTTTGGTTTCCCGGCTACAGCAAAACATGGACTTTGTCATCAATTATAACCATATGGGAGGCGGGGGGTATCATTTAATGAGCTCATTGCTCACAGTACCTCTAGTTTTAGATTTCTTAAGGTAGGACACAACAGATAGGACTATATATGATAAGAGTCATTTTTGGCCCCCTTAAAATCAACATTTTAGAATGATATTCATATATGTATTATTGATTTTTATTTTGTAGAAGAGATTACATTGAAAATATTTCCAATGCACTGTTTTACATTTATATGCACTCACAGGCTAAAAAGTATGTCTGAAATGATGCTATTTTTGCAATGCAACCAAAACAAGACAAAAATAGATTTTTTTTTACATTTTTTTTTCTGATGGGAAACATAGAGCGCAGCTTGGAACATGGAAAATTTTTCTGTCAGTAATAAGTCTTAAATAGATACATTTTTTGTAAAAATATTAAGTTTGTTCTAGTGTGCACAGTGCTCAATATTTTATGGGAGAAAAACTATTTGAAAATAAGCAGTTTTACACAATATATGCTAAAATTGCGGGAAAATGGGAACTTTATTATGTTATATTTCAGAATTATTGGTATTTTAATCAAATTGAAAATTAACATTAAAGACCGCATGTATAGCCGTCCAAACCGAAACTACATGTATATATATAAAGTAATATTAAGATGTTCATTTTGAGGGTCCATTTGAGACACTTATCATACGTTCCTCAAATTCAATTTTTCTGAAACATTGAAATTTTGTTCTAGGATACAAAATATCTCTTTATATAATATATAAAAGAAATTCAATCACACATTTTTTGCCCAAATAGTTTGAAACATGGCCTATCAGACCCCTCTAAGAAGGTTGTGAAATCAAACATTCGACAAGAGAATGAGCCTTATTTTAAAATTATCAGTTGATCTATTGCAAATTTGTGCAATTCTTTTTATAAAGACAACCTTTTGTTACTTTAACTCAGTTAGTTATATTGATACTGGAAAATTTGAGTAAAATATTAAGTTAAAATAGTACATACATAGCATCGGAATTGAAAATTCACATGTTAATATCCTACTTAAAATTGTCTAACGAAAAAATATTTAACTCAGTTTTTACAAAAAATCAACAGAAAGATTCAAATGGCTTCCAAAATAAAATGGGTAAAAATATAGAAAATTGAACCAGTGATTTCAAATATTTTGGCAATTAAAAAAATTTCATTTGTATAAAAACTAAAAGATTCAGTCGATGATGTCACAATATTTGACCTTTGACCTCTTGATATGACCTTGACCATTAAAGTACATGTACTTTAAGAATGGACACTCCATATATATGTTTCCAAATATCAGCGTTCTCCTATTTATGGAACAAAAGTTACACTGCATTTAATTACATACTGTTATATGCTTGTTTATTGTATTTAGATAGCGTCAACACATTCTATAATGGTACCTCCAAAGTGACCAATATATAGAATTCTCTGGGGTTTTTTTCTGTTTTTTTTATACAAAATATTACGAAAACTTACTATTTTTCTTACAGGAATCAATATGATATGAATGAAAATATTCAAATGACGCGCAGTGACGCGATGGTACGACGACGATAAAGCATTGTTCGTTTTCGCTCCATTGTGACATTGCACCATTGTCATTGCATTGTCGCAACCTCACTTTATTGTCATCGTTACATCGTCATCGTACCATCGGTACTTAACGAGGCTGAGTCGAGTGTACATTGTACATGACTTTGCACAGCTTTTTAATTGCATTCAGTCATGTGTGCAACAGTACACCTTTCTCAAATATTGTAGTTTGAATACAAAATTAATATTATCTTTAAGGCCTACTTATCTGAAAATGTGATTTGATGACACTTATTAGGAATAAACGCTGAAATGGCTATAACGACGTCATTGTGTTCCGATTTTGTAAGCAATGCATGACGCTGAAGAACGACACATGACTCGCTTGTATGTTTAAGATGTCCATGTAAATTATACTAAAACGGATGTCAAAACATCAAAATAAACATACTAGCAATCTAAACATTGTTTTTTTTTTACAAAAAAATTCATCACCAAAATTTACCAAAATGCGTCCATAATTAATCTGCACGGATATGTATTTATAATATATTATGATATAAATTTTGGAGGTATTGGACATTGAAAATATAGACTTTGTAATTCATTCCTAGACCAACCTAGATGTTCAACTTTTCTAAAAATTCAATTTGGTGACGTTTTACAATAACTTTTATCTACTTGACTGAAAAAGAATCTCTAGGGCAAAAATACAAAAAAATATTGAAAAAATGATGCTTATTCCTAATTAGTGTCATCAAATCATTTTCAGACCAGTAGGCCTTACAGATAATATTAATTTTGTATTTAAATTACAATATTTGAGAAAGGTGTACTGTTGCACACATGACTGAATGCAATTAAAAAGCTGTGCAAAGTCATGTACAAAAAATATTGAAAAAATGATGCTTTTCCAACAAATTTCCATACAGTCCAAAAGAAAGAAAACTTGACAATTATTGAGATGGCTTCCTAAGAAATATTGATGGTAAACATTCGATTTTTAATCTTAAAAAAAAACAATGAATATATCAGCAAAAATTAATTAACGAAAAATAATAAAAATCCCTAGGGTAGAAATAATTAGACTCGGCCTCGTTGGATGATACTACAAGAAATAAATCTTCGAATCTTAATAGTGCAATAGTGAACTAAATAGCCATATCCAGACTGCATAGCATTTCCTATTTAATTTCACCTTTTATACATATAATTACTTCTACTTTTAAACAAACACATAATATGTCGATCTTTCACAGCTAGACCATACAATTATCAGAAAGTTTGTTTATCAAAATCTTATTGGATATTTATTCCCACGCCTTTTCAAGACAATGTATTCTAAATGTAAAAGTTGAAATTAATCACTGACAGCATACAAAGTGAATAACACTCTAAAGATCAAAGAAAAATATCGAATTCAATATCCTTGATGAAATAACCGCACGGGTAAGACTGATTTCTTTTATTTTTTGATTACACATAATCAAAAAGATCAATTGAATCAATTGTTGCTTTGACAATATTTCAACTGTATGTTTATATCTATATTTGAAAGTTTTTGGGTTTTTCTGAAGATTGATGCAGTATGAATCGCAGGCAGTCGTACATACTATGCAATTTATATAAAAATTGACCATATTAAAAAATCGTAATGATTTTCAAATGCTTGAGAGTTTCTTTTGTGTATAGCGAATGAGAGGATGTTGAAGCCATAAAAATATATTACTGGAATATTAGATACACCACGCATTGGATGATCCATGATTCTTAAGAGAGGGACCCGGTCAGTTTAGGGTCGGGGTAGGGGCCCACAGCCACGCAAAAAATGGATTTATTAAATCTTATGTAAATTTTGAACACCACAAGGGGACGGGCGGGCAGGCCCACTGGGCCCCCCTCCAAATCTCTAAGGACTTCTCTACACCAATGCAAAATGTTTTTGGACATTGAGAAAAATATATTGTATTGATTAAGGTGTTAATACATCCAATACATCAGATCTCGGGGTAGGAGTGAGCATCTCCTGCCAACCAGTCATATCTGCCGTGTGCTCCTTGTCATGATCGGGAAATAACGGAAAGAATCAGAACTCCGTAATGTGCAGTAAAGATAGGGTTCTTAAACTTTACAGGCAATTATCAGAAAGAAACTAGCTAACATTCTCGAGAACATTCATGTTTTTTCAGATTTTTTGTGAGTCATTGGTGTGAAGCTGAATCACAAAACTTGCCGCTTCCGCATATTTCATAAAGAAGTCGCTAGTGCTTCATGAAAATTATGCTTTTCGATTTACACCAATAATTCACATTAATTGTGACCATGACGATTCTTGTTATTATCATTATAGAATGGAGATATTTTTATGAATGGGAATAAAGATTGAAACGTCAACAGGAATACTAAAACTTATAACTTGTAGTTCGCTTATACTCATGCGTAACATAGGCATTTGTTTTATTTTAAAATTTTGTATAAAAACTAAAAGATTCAGTCGATGATGTCTCAATATTTGACCTTCGACCTCTTGATATGACCTTGAAAATTAAAGTACATGTACTTTAAGAATGGAGACTCCTTATATATGTTTCCAAATATCAGCGTTCTCCTATTTATGGAACAAAAGTTACACTACATTTAATTACATACTGTTATATGCTTGTATTTAGATAGCGTCAACACATTATATAAATGGTGCCTGTTTTGGAGGGTAACATTTGAAATTGACACCCCAAGGAAAACCATTGTCAACCGACGCGTCAGCGGAGGTTGACAATGGTTTTCCGAGGGGTGTCAGTTTCAAATGTTACCCTCCAAAACAGGCACCATTTATTTTATTATACTGAATGTCTTATTGATTTAGGACGTCAGCAAAAAACAACCGTCGATCGTCTTTACGTTCATGTATAGAAAGCTTTCACACTCACCGGTTCACTAATCTCCTTATTTTTTGTTTGATACTCGAATTAGAGTCATTTATCATATAAAGTTTCGTTATTTCTGGCTCGCAAGCATGTTTCCTACACTCACAAGATGTATCGTCTGTCGTTTGTTGTTTTCAAGTAAGCTGATATAGCTTTTACTGACGTCAAGTTAATTCCAGTTCTTTCAAACGCGCAACTGACGTTTTGAGAACTCTACGGTGAACCGTACGCGCATAATTTCCACGCATGTGGCATTACCGTTGTGTTACCCGTTGTCACGTGTGTTGCTAAGGCTCAGGGTAATCGAACGGATTGTTAACTGCGTCTAAACCAATCAGATCTTAGTATTTAACATGAAAGTATAATAATCTATAATGGTACCTCCAAAGTGACCAATATATAGGATTCTCTGGGGGGTTTTTTCCTTATTTTTTTTTGTAATATAAAAGATGACGAAAACTTATTATTTTTCTTACAGGAATCATTCATTGTTGACCATATGGTAATATTCTTCTTTTGTCTCCAGTACTTTTTAAGAAATGAGTTAAAATCTACGGGTGTTTTCTACTACCTTAAAACTAATAGGATGAAGATTGACATCGTCCACGAACAACCATCGTATTAGTATGAAAAGAAAATCAATAATTTCCGTGAACCATATAAAAAGGCGGAAAAGGACATATAACTCTTTATCATATCATCGCACCATCCCGGTTGGTGTAGATACATGTAATCCAAAGCTGATGAAGTGTTGGTGCGATAATGATGAAGAGAGCGATGGTGCGATGACGATGAGCAGTACTGCGATGAAGATCATTTAATGACGTGACAAGTTGATGATATGTGTAGGAAATTAGGCTGGACTGAGGACATCGGCCTGGATAGCTCAGTGGTTAGAGCGCCTGACGCACCTGACTAGAAATACAGTGGTCCAGGGTTCGATTCCTGGTCCAGCCAAATGTTTTCATTATATATATTCATTTATGAATTTTCAATGTATGTTTACTCATTCCCTCTATTCATACTACATATGATTGAAAATATTCAAATGACGCGCAGTGACGCGATGGTACGACGACGATAAAGCATTGTTCGTTTTCGCTCCATTGTGACATTGCACCATTGTCATTGCATTGTCGCAACCTCGCTTTATTGTCGTCGTTACATCGCTTCATCGTCATCGTACCATCGGTACTTAAAGAGGCTGAGTCTAATTCGAGTATACATTGTACATGACTTTGCACAGCTTTTTAATTGCATTCAGTCATGTGTGCAACAGTACACCTTTCTCAAATATTGTAGTTTGAATACAAAATTAATATCATCTGTAAGGCCTACTGGTCTGAAAATGATTTGATGACACTAATTAGGAATAAGTGCTGAAATGGCTATAACGACGTCACTGTGTTCCGATTTTGTAAGCAATGCATGGCGCTGAAGAATGACACATGACTCGCTTGTATGTTCAAGATGTCCATGGAAATTATACTAAAACGGATGTCAAAACATCAAAATAAACATACTAGCAATCTAAACATTGTTATTTTTTTTTACAAAAAAATTCATCACCAAAATTTACCAAAATGCGTCTATAACTCATCTGCTCGGATATGTATTTATAATATATTATGATATAAATTTTGGAGGTATTAGACATTGAAAATATAGACATTGTAATTCATTCCTAGACCAACCTAGATGTTCAACTTTTTTGAAAATTCAATTTGGTGACGTTTTAAAATACTTGACTGAAAAAGAATCTCTAGGGCAAAAATACAAAAACAATATTGAAAAAAAATGATACTATTCCAACAAATTCCCATAGGGTCCAAAAGGAAGAAAATTTGACAATTTTTGAGATGGCTTCCTAAGAAATATTGATGGTAAACATTCGATTTTTAATCTTAAAAAAAAAAACCAATGAATATAACAGCAAAAATTAATTAACGAAAAATAATAAAAATCCCTAGTATAGAAATAATTAGACTCGGCCTCGTTAGATGATACTACAAGAAATAAATCTTCGACTCTTAATGGTGCAATTGTGAACTAAATAGCCATATCCAGACTGCATTGTTACAACGCACTTTGAAAAATTACACACTTTGAAAAATAATTCAAAGTGCTTTAAATTTGGGACCAAGTCAACGCATTTTGAAAAAATAAAATTTCTTTTCAAAGTGCGTTAATATCGACCATATTAACGCACTTTGAAAAAATGTGTATGGCTTGGTCAATATTCAATATTCTTGCAAATCTTAGGTATGATAAATAATTGAATCTGTTTGATAACTCTTCCGTGATGAGGTCATTTCAGGATGTGAAAGTGAACGATTTTGATTTTTCCATACTTTGAAAATTCTTTCCTCTTAAATGTTATACTGTACTTATTTTTTTTCCAGTTTGCATGCATTTTATGTAAACTAAAATTTGAAAGTTTTTAACGTCATACCAGTTATGTAAACACAAATATTCGGGTGTAGCATAGACATCGGTACTGGGAGGGGGGATAAGGCACACACAAGTTTGCTAAGATATACATAATATATTAAGCATTGAAAATTTGGGCTTACCTTGGTGGGTTCACTTTAAATTTGCTGCCGACGGATATGTACAATGTATAAAAAAAAAAAAGACTTGGGATGAGAGACTTTCTACTCTTCTCCTCCTTGTTCTCAGTGAGGTTAAATGAGTACATGTAAATTTAAAAAAAAAATTAAAAAATATAATTTTTACAAATTGATTCTCTCAATTACTAAAATCTAAGTCTAGAATTTTTTGTTTCATATATATATTTTTTTCAAAGTAAGTTAAATGTCCCCATGGTAAAAAATGTTTATGTACACTCTTAACGCACTTTGAAAAAATTTTCAAAGTGCGTTGAGTGTGTCCCAAATTTAACGCACTTTGAAAATTTTTTTTCAAAGTGCGTTGATTTTGTCCCAATTTTAACGCACTTTGAAAAAATTTTCAAAGTGCTTAATTTTTTCAAAGTGCGTTGCCACACTGCATAGCATTTGCTATTTAATTTCGCCTTTTATACATATAATTACTTCTACTTTTAAACAAACACATAATATGTCGACCTTTCACAGCTAGACCAAACAATTATCAGAAAGTTTATTTATCAAAATCGTATTGGATAATTATTCCCACGCTTTTTCAAGACATTGTATTCTAAATATAAGATTTGAAATTAATCACTGACAGCAGACAAATTAGATACACCACGCAGTGGAGAATCCGTGATTCTTAAGAGGGGGATCCGGCCAGTTTAGGGTCTGGGTAGGGGCCAACAGCCACGCTAAAAATGGATTTATTAAATCTTATGTAAATTTTGGACACAACAGGGGGACGGGCCGGCAGGTCCCCTGGACCCCCTCTAAATCTCTAAGGACCCTCTCTACACCAATGCAAAATGTTTTTGGACATTAAGAAAAATATAATGTATTGATTAAGGTGTTAATACATCCAAAACATCAGATCTCGGGGTAGGATCAGGTGCTATGGAGGAGTGAGCATCTCCTGCCGACCAGTGATATCTGCCATGTGCTCCTTGTCATGATCAGGAAATAACGGAAAGAATCAGAACTCCGTAATGTGCAGTGAAGATAGGGTTCTTAACCTTTACAGGCAATTATCAGAAAAGAACTAGCCGTGTGCTCCTTGTCATGATCGGGAAATAACGGAAAGAATCAGAACTCCGTAATGTGCAGTGAAGATAGGGTTCTTAAACTTTACAGGCAATTATCAGAAAGAAACTAGCTAACATTCTCGAGAACATTCATGTTTTTTCAGATTTTTTGTGAGTCATTGGTTTGAAGCTGAATCACAAAACTTGCCGCTTCGGCATATTTCATAAAGAAGTCGCTAGTGCTTCATGAAAATTATGCTTTTCGATTTACACCAATAATTCACATTAATTGTGACCATGACGAGTCTTGTTATCATTATAGAATGGAGATATTTTTATGAATGGGAATAAAGATTGAAACGTCAATCGGAATACTAAAACTTATAACTTGTAGTTCGCTTATACTCATGCGTAACATAGAGCGTCGGACCGGGGGGGGGGGGGGTAGGGGGGGGCTTAGCCCCCCTTTCAATTTTTTTTGCAAATATAGACAATTTCTATGCATTGAAAATTGGGGGTTATCTTTTTTTGTTGGTTTAGCCCCCCCCCCCCCCACTTTCATTACATATTTTTCTATAGGCTGGGCGTCATTTTTGACCGCCAATTTATCACAATTTGAAAGTTTTGGACAAAATTTAACCAAACCGGAAGTGACCTTGATCTTCGTCTGAGGCAAAAATTTCACATCACACCAGGTAAAAAGAGTGTTAAATTGTCCTGAAACAATCTTAGAAACACGAAAACAAACAATTTCAATCGTATGGCAATAAGAATTCGATGCTCATGACAGTCTAAAACAGCTCATCTCAAACAGTCTGAATCATTCTTAAAGCTGTGCACTTAGTGCTAAACACCCTAGGATATTGACCAAAAGGCATCTGTGTGAAGATTCACAGTCAAATTTCCGGATCTGAATCCCACTGAACACATTTAGAATTTTTATAAGAAAGACATATTTCCTGCAGTACTTTCGTTATTAAAAAAATTGGGATTCGGCCGAACTGGTCGAGGGATTACTGAATTTGTTTTAACAAAATTTATAGGCTATTCTTTTTATCGAAGTAAAATATTTTTAATTGACCATAAATGGACATGCATTATCATGAAAAATATTTTATATTTTGAATTTGACAGACATGGAACAGAATCTTAAGCCAACTACAGAAATGCACCAGCTCCCCCAAAACAACAGTAAATCCATATCTAACGTTGCTGATTTCATGAAAGCACAACGACAAAATTCAACAAATGAAAGCTCGATTGACTGGAAGTTACCCTGTGTCAATATGATATGTGGGACAGATATGTACTTTCTTTTTGCTCTCTTGGTTTTGATCTATATTTTTGGTATTCTTGGAAATCTGTTCACTATTGTAAAAATTTGTAGATCTGGATCGTACAAATCCACAACATTTGCTTGTATTCTTGTTTTGGCAATTAGTGATTTCCTGTCGATTGTACCAGGGTCTGTTAAAGTCTTACTTTCAGGGAACATACTCACAGCTATCAAAGATTGCAATCCACACGTGATCACTTTCGTTTCTTTCTCAACTCTAGTATTTGTTCCGCACTTCTGGTCCAATATAAACATGGTTTATTTTGCGTACGAGCGTTTCTATCTGATTAAATATCCCCTTTTGTTTAGTAGAGATCATACAGCAAAGAAAGTTATCCTTCGGTCGATTCTGACTCTTTTACTTATTATAATATTATTTTCATCCAGTATGACTTTTATTTATCTCAAATCTGACAAAAAAAGTATTTCCATAATTATATCAATTCCCATTGTGTTCATGACTATATGTCAAATTTTAGTTTTTACACTATTACCTTTTTTTCATAAGTCAAAAGTAGAGGCTTTGAAACAAAGTTTGGCAGCGAAACTTCATCTCGAGACAGCGAATTCAATGACCAAACGAATTGTGATCATCCTTATAATATTCGTTGTGACGCAAATCCCTCTTTTTGTATTTTCGTTGATTGCAGAACATGGCTTTATGAGTGCCTTCAGCAACGATTTGTTTTATAGAATTCAATATTCATTGGTAATTCTTTATAGTGTAAACTATTCCATCAACCCATACATTTACTTTTTGTTTAGTGACGACCAATGGTGTTGTTGCAAATTTTGCTTTTGCTGAGCCATTATCTGGAATGTATTTGAAATCTCTGATGTGTGTGATTCTGTGAAAATATTTCTGCTGGACTTGCAACGACTACTGGTCCCTTGCTATCCATAATGTTTTCTTTTTATGTAAAGACTGTTATGCTATATGATACAGTGTGAATCGTTTCATTCATGGCAGTATTGTATCATGCTGAGTCAAAGACTGTTATCCTATATGATTTAAGAAATGAATTTAGTTTCTGAATATTCATGAGGTTATAAACTACGACGCTTCACGCCGGCATATTTCATGAAGCGCGTTAGCGTTTCATGATAAATATGCCGGCGTGAAGCGTTGTAGTTCATATACCTCATGAATCTTCAAAAATAAATTCATTTCTTATATTTACATTATTTTTCTGATGACTTGCCATAAATTTACGCCATTCAACTGTCATTTTTAAAGCAAAACAGGGTGCACTATATGTTTTTTACGTCAAGTGCAGTATTATGACGTAACAATGGAGATATTCATGCTTATTTGTGATGCATATGTAATATAGTTTGTGAGAAAATGAACTGCATTTTATTTTGTAAAGAATCATAGGGGAAATATTATTGGAAATGTAAATATTACAGTATGAATTGTTTCATTCATGGCAGTATTTTATCATGCTGAGTCAAAGACTTTTTCAGTTTTTTGTAATTTTATTTGTATTCGACATTCAGATTTATCAATGTCGTTTTATTAATACGCAAGTTTCGAGATTACATCCCTTTTGCGTTTTTTTCATTAAGGAGGAAAGTTTCGTTGCCGCATAAACAGACAGTTGGGACAGATATTAATATATTGGATACATTGCATCATCGATATACTGGTTTATCATAACTTCATGATTGTCAAGATGTACTTTACAACTCGAGAATAAACGAATAACGGCGTCATTTTTAAAGCAAAAAAGATTTGTCACAAAAAAGAAATTGTCAGTGGATGTGAGACTTTTCAGACGAGGGAAGAGATATGGACCTCTAATAAATACGATACAAATGTATATCTGATCATTGCACGTCCCACCTCCATGCTGAAATGGATTCTTTTTGCGCCTCTAGGAGAGTTGCTTAGATTTCATTTGAAATTATACGACTGTAATCATTAATATTACTTCTTGGCAATTAATTTGATGATTTCATGTATTATATTTAAAAATACAGCTTAATATACATGTTTATTATATAGTTTTTTTATTCTTTCTCGGTGTCCTGAGATCTCTTTGCCATAATGTTGACGTGGAAATTGATTTATTTTTTGTTAATAAAATAAATAATAAAATCAAATTTCAACATTGTTATTTTTAGCTCTACTGGTCAGAGATCAGAAAAGCTTATTAGTAATGCGTCCGTCTATCTGTCCGTTCTGTAAATTCTTTTTTTAAAAATGCTACTCCTCCTACAGTTTTAGTTTGATTTCAATATAACTTGGCACACAAGTGGACTACACTAACATACATAATTCTGTGAATTGGTTTTTGATTTTGATGAACGGTGTTGACGTGGTTTCTAAAAATAAAAATTTCTGTAAAAATCATTCAAAATGCTACTCCTCCTACAGTTTTATATAACTTGGCACATACGTAGACTACACTAAGATACATTATACAGTGTATCGGTTTTTGATTTCTATGAAAGGTGTTCCTGTGGTTACTAAAAATAGAAATTTCTTTGAAAAACATTTAAATTGCTACTCCTCATCAGTTTTGGTCTGATTTCAATATTTAACTTGGCACACAAGTAGACTACACTAAGATACATAAGTCTGTATATCGGTTTTTGATTTCGATGAAGGGTGTTGCCGTGGTTACTTAAAATAGAAATTTCTGTGAAAAACATTCAATATGCTACTCCTCCTTGAGTTTTAGTCTAATGTCAGTATAACTTGGCACACAAGTAAACTACACTGAGATACATAATTATGTACATCTGTTTTTGTTTTAGATGAACGGTGTTGCTGTTGTTAATTAAAATAGAAATTTCTGTGAAAAACATTTAAAATGTCACTCCTCCTACAGTTTTTGTCTGAATTAAATATAACTTTACACACAAGTAGACTACACCAAGATACATAATTTTGCTTATCGGTTTTTGATTTCGATAAATGGTGTTGCCTTGGTTACAAAAGTTTCTGTGAAATACTTTCAAAAAACTACTCCAAATATATATGGGCATGCAAGTAGACTACACTGAGGTTCCTTATTATCAGTTTTGTGTTTTTGATTTTGGTGATTGATGTTGCCTTGGTAACTAAAATTGAAAGTTCTGTAAAGTTTTATTAAAAGCTATTACTACAGTTGTAGTCTTATTGGAATCTTGCCACAAGATGAGACTTAATCAAGGATCATCATTCTACTTATTGCTTTTGTAAAGTTTTAAGTCCCAACTGCATCTTCTCTCTTTCTTTATTAAAAGTACAAACCAGTAGAGTTACAGTCTCGACAGAGACTTCTGGTTTATACATAGAATTGATTATAAAATAAAGTTTAAATAATTTAAATACTAAATATTTGTAGACACAACAGGAAGTCGAAAAGAAAATGTACATCATTAAACTGTGTACATGAAGGATTTACCGGTATATTGACAAAGCTTGTTAATTTTTGTTTGCTTTGAATTTTAAAATTAAATGAAATATGGTCTAAACATTAATATAATTCCACTCACCTGGCAGTATGGTGTAGAAAGGAAATTTAGCATGTGTCTATGAATGCGTGATACAAAAAAAAAAAATCAAATTCCAGATTTTTATTGTTAGAGAAGAAGATCTGCAGGCAACTTCTTCGGCGAAATGTGGAGATTACGGAAGGTTTTATACAATGAAGCGCATGGAAGTGGTAAAATCTTATGTTTTGATGAAACGTTCTGAGTCATGTTTTGAACGTCAATTACAACATAATGACACGCCCATATTTTTAGAAACGAGAAAGAAATATTCGTCGTAATGTTTTAGGACACCACATTCTTTGCGACAAGCAACATGAGTTACACTGAAATGGAGCTTTAAAAAAATTAGAAGAAAGAATTAGAGACTCCTCGCTTCTGTAAAACTCAACTTGCAACGAATATGTACATATTTTTGAACTTATCATATCTATTGAAGTTACGGCAACACACGTTTCGGTCGAACACGTGTTTACTTAGTGTTTATTTAGGCTGTCAATTTGATTGGCTATTATATTTATGGAAAACTTGTTCTACAGGTATTAGAATAAACAAATTGACTTTCTAAAGAAATGGGCGTGTCATAAGGTGACAATAAACGTTCTAAAGATAGCTCAAAACGTTCCATTCGAACGGAAAATTTTACCACTTCAATGCGCTTCATTGTAAAAGTTCGTGTCTATTCAAATTTTATAACTTAAAGGGAAGTAAATGACCCTTTTTCATGCAGAGCATCGTAATGACTTAAGAATGGGTTTTTATAATTAAGAATTAATGAAATTTGCACCTGATCCCAACTCTGGTGTTTCGGAGGTCCGTGTTTGCTTGTTACATGTACAATAATTGTATTGTTTTATGGACTTTTGATCTTGAATACTGTTCATTATCTCCATATGCTCGTATTTCGTTAAGTGATGATGTGAATCAGTTTGAATTTGATCGTTTAAATTTAGCAGTAGGGTTGCGTCAAGATCATTATCTTTTTCCTATACATTAAGAATACTGAGTAACTGTAGAAAATCATGTAACATGTGTAATGTCTAATTCTATTTCATAAATGAAATAATTTTTTAATATTTTTGCATAAAAAGATATAATTATCAGTGAAATTCCTATATAGGAAGATGCTACCAAATCGGCATAAATCATTTAACTACTAGTAAATAGATATTGAATTCTCCGAATTTTCTCTTTTTTCTGACATACGATCTATTTTATTTTATGTGTTTCATATATTTAAATTTTTCTTATATATGTATTTTCACATATGGTAAAGTAGTAATACAAAGATACAAATTGATACACAAAGAAAGGGTTTTGAACGCTTATTCAACGAAAGAACTTTTACAGATTTTTTCTATCAAAATTGTGTTCTTAGATTTTAAGCTTCTAAAAGTTAACAAAATTGCTATTTGTTTGTAAAAAGACTTATTTTCATACGCCGCCATCCCCTTAATAAATATGCCGGCGTGAACCGTTGTAGTTCATATACCTCATGAATCTTCAAAAATTAATTTCTTATATTTACATTATTTTTCTGATGACTTGCCATAACTTTACGCCATTCAACTGTCATTTTTAAAGCAAAACAGTGTGCACTATATTTTTTAACGTCAAAAGTGGTATTGTGACGTAACAATGGCGATATTCATGCTTATTCGTGGTACATACGTAATGTAGTTCATAAGAAAATGAATATAAAATAAGAGCTGAGCAAATACGGACTTCTTAAACATCCGAGGTGGGATCAGGTGCTGTTGGGGAGTGAGCATCCTCTGTCGTCTGGTCACATCCGCCATGTGCTCCTTGTCGTGATCGGAAAATCCGTCTCCAATTCAGTGTGTAAATAATGGCCTTACAATTATTATAAAAACGTAAGTCATCATTTGACTCAATGATAAATTGTATTTCCTTACAAGGTCATTGTATTGACCATAGAACTTACGAACTGATGACTTTTAACGAGAATACCGATACTCTTGTTTCATCAAATTGATTCTCAATAATTTACCTCGTTTTAGAAATTGTACATACGACTTCTAGAGCATGCTCTTGTGTACTGAATCAACTAAGCGATATAAACCCCGTATGTAGGTGATAAAGTAAGTAAGGAAAGTTGACGATTGAAAAGTTCAAGTCATCATGTTTATCATAGAGCTTGGTTGTTAGATTTTATAGATTGCCATTAACACCTTTTTCAATTAAAATATTCCAATATGAAGCAGATGTGTCTGATTCTGTGTGTATCTTTTCTCTCAAGCTCTCCAGGATATATCATATCGCCATAAGAATGGGAAAAAATTGTTAAGGAGGCTGGGGGTCAACAAATTAACCACCAGATATAACTTATTTTTTTTAGATATGATATCTTTTGTTGTCAACTATCAAAGAAAAATTTCATACACTTAAGTTTTAAAATTTGGTCATTTTTGTATATTTTTATATGGAGCTCTTCTTCTAAAGGAAATCAAAATAAACTTTTAAAATGGCAACAACCACCCACCCCCTTTAGTTGACAAAACGCTGTTGATCTATCTAAATGTCGAGTTGAAGATCACAGCAAGTGTTTCCTTCTTTTCACCTATAAGATTTTGGACAAATTCTTCTTCATATGAAAACAAAAATAGGTCTGCTAATAACGGGTGCAGTTGGTACTCATGGGAATTCCAATAGACTCTTGGAAAACCTGGCCCCAAGACCATAAACTGAGAACAGACTTAAGTCAAAATTTCAAATCTTATATTGTATATATTATAAATCACAACTTATATTTTTTCCGTATATATTATAAATCAAATTTGTCAACTATTATAAATGTAAGGCAAAATCAAATACTTTTGATTAAACAGAAATTGAGATTCTTATTCTCAGTTTTATGGTCTTGTTTTATGGTCTTGGGGCCTGGTCTCCAAAAACCACTAAAACACTACATACATGTTTAAAGAAAAACCCAAAGATTTATTGTCATAATTAAAAGTCTGTACAAAAACCAAATTTTTCAAAAGTAATTTTTAAATATCCACTTCTGATGTACACCACTTATCGAATATACTGTTGCACAGAACTTTTGAAGTATCATACAACCGTTAATATCTTAGTGATACATCTTAGTGAGGAGTAAAGAAAGAGGCTTGGTTAAATATCTACTAAAACTTACTACGAATCTTTGTTTCTAAGAATTTTTATGAAGTTTAGGAATTCAACATAGATATGGTATTTCGAATGATTTTTTTGTTGCTTGAAATATTAAAAATATTCAAAACTGACATACAAACGTACAAATTCTGAGATGATATACTGTATCTAATCTATTCAATTGATGGTGCTTTGTGGACTTCTTTATTAAGTTACATAGCCTTGACTGACAGAAGACAAATTTAATCCTTAAAAAAAACAGGATACCAGAAAAACCATGGATTATTTCTAAGGTGGTCGTTTCTGTGAGCATACTGTTTAGAATATGCATTTTGTCCATAGTGTAATTGATAAGAAAAAATACATCGTTGAGAAAAAAATGTACATGTCTCTTTACAAGTTGTTCCATTGTTTGATAATATCAATTATCTCGCAATGCAATAAAAACGACGTCACTAATTAAGGAAGTATTGACAAGAGCAATTGACATTTTGGCTCGAAAATAATTTGTAATTGGTATCCATATTTGATATATGAAAAAGATCAGCTGAAGATTATTATAGTTAAGGTTATACGTAACGCACATAGCATTTTACTTTACAATGTACTTTTCCAACTGACAGTTTTCTTAATTTAAAATCAAAGTATCAGATGTTCTTCCTCTAAAACTCAAACTCAGCTTCCATGCAAGTGTTTTGTACAGACTTCCAATTATGATAAATCTTTGGATTTTTTTTCTTTAAACACGGATATAGTGTTTTAGCTTTAATAAAAATAGAATGATCAGGTAAATTAAAATGTTTGTATATAAGCTGCTGACCCCCATGTTGGAAATACAATTATAGGCTAGGAGATAAATTAAACATTATTTAATACATGTATCTTGTCCTGCGTGTAATTGGTAAGAAAACATACTTTGTTGAGAAATATACATGCCTATATACAAGTAATTCCATTGTTTGATAATGTCGATTATATCGTAATGTTATAAAAAAATAATAGAGGTACTGTGAGCAATGAGCTCACTAAATGATACCCCCGCCTCCCATATGAATATAATGGGAGTGTCCATGTTTTGTTGTGGGAAACCCAAAACATGTGTCAGATCAAAAAGTAAAAAAGAAGGTGCACAATGGCATTATGTAATAATGATTCTGTGAAAGTTTCATCAAATTTCAGTCAGTGGTATGAGAGGAGTAACTGTTGTGGATAAGAGATGGGTACCCCAAAGCGTAACAGACGGACGGACGGACATAACGATAACTATATACCCTCCCGCTTTTCAAGCGGGGGTATAAAAACAGCGTTGCTAATCAAAGAAGTATTGACATCTGGGCTCGAAAATAATTGGTATTTATATATTTAAGGTTACAATAGGTTAGGGTTGTATGTAACTTTCATAAATATTTCTACTTTATATATGATGTACCTTTCCAACTCATAGTTTTCTTCATTTAAAACCAAAGTTACTGATGCTCTACGACTAAAATTCAAAGCTTGTGCATTTAAAGATTTTTTTGTTTTTTTGTTCAACATGTATTCAGAGTTTTCTTTTCATTGTGGAGATATGCTAAATGGAAATATTTAGGGGCCACCCCTCCTAGTCCTTAATGGGACCGTTTTACAAAAATAGAAAGGGCGCATATTGATTAGAACATTCTCTGACCATCTATTGTTTTTGTTTTTAAACACAGATATAGTCTTTTAGCTGTTATGTCCTCAGATTTTGCACAGGATGTGTATAGATTTGCCAGGCATAATAATATAGTTAGAAACTAATTATGCTCCTTTATAAGCCGACCTGTTTATATATTCTTTTGTTCCCCAGTAATGTTACTGAAAATGCAAAACTTGTTATTTTTGAGGTTGATAGCTGATTCACAAATTAAGTTTAGGTTAAAAAGAAACCTAGAGGAGGGGTACATCATATTGCCAGGCATAATAAAATAGCACAATTATCTTTCAAAAATTAGATTCGTAAGTATACAGGAAATAAGAAACTATTCAAACTTACATCTGTATGTCCTTAAAACGTTTTTCTTCAAAAGAGCATAGTTACTAAAATGCATTGTAATTTAATCGCCTAGTAATTATTCGTAGTTTCACTTCGAGATCTGCCGAGATCTTTCGCCACAGATTGCTTTCGCAGAACCTCGACTGATTCTGATACCTTCTTCCAACAAGAAAGGGGAAAAGAATAAACATCAATTGTAAAGCCTGCAAGCAATAACGTTTTTAGTTATTGATATAAAAAATAGCATGTTTATATATAGAATTAATTACTCCCAATTTCGTTATTCGTTTTGTCCTATTTTTTTTACGATTGGAAATCTTGAAATATTGTTAATTGTTAAGGTCAAGATCTAGTAAATGAAAGGTGCCTACAGATTTAACAATTTGAAGAAATGAATTCCTTTTATGATGCTTAATAACTTTAGCTTGGTCAAATAAGGTGTTTCGGGGCATAATTAAGTTGTATGTAAACAAGATGAAAATCCTTTTTTTTTTAATTGTCATTTCCAATGAGAAATAAAGAATTGCAGTCATGAATATCGCAGTTTTTTTCATAACAGACAAAGAAAATACAGTGGCGGATCCAGAGGGGGGTTACGGGGGTTGCAACCCCCTTTTTTTGCAGAAAAGAAATAGAAAAAAGAATCCCATATTTTTGTTGTGTTTTTACTTTAGAAAATGATCAGTGGAAGACTAATGTTGTAATATATAAAGAAAATCGGTTTGCAAAAACTAAATGAAAGCCATCCCCTTTATACAAAATAGGATTTTCAGGTTCGGAGATTTATTTTCTTAACTTTTTCAAAAACTTTCAGGTAATCAATTCAAGTACTTTTTCCCAGGTTGATCATGATCCCACTTTTAAAAACCATACTCAGTACTTCACCATGCGTCCTGAGTTATTTAACTACATGTATGTGTAAAACGTACGTTATAACAACTTTTTCTCTCCCCCCCCCCCTTTGAAGAATTTTTCACCCCCTTATAAAATTTCTAGATCCGCGCCTGAAATATATCCATATTGCCTACAATGTTTCAGAAAACGGTAATTTGTCAAAATTTAATATAGGTATCGGGGCTACTTTTCATATGACTTTTAATTGAATTCCATGAAAATACTTTATTTTCTACATAATTCTACAAGAACCGTAAAGTACGGGGAAAATAAAGTTGAACGTGATTTGGACGTCATAATGGATCGAGCACCAAAAAGTTAGTCTAAAGACATTCACTAGATCTTGACTTTAAGTCGTACAAAAATTAGATCATCAGAAAATTATCTCCCTTGCTTTGAACAGCATTTCAACCGATGAAATGATTGAAAATTTCTCATCAAGCAATTTCTACCAATCACAAAAGAGAGGAAGTGCATAGTCCGGAGACTGTAAAAAAAAAAAACTTGGCGTGAGCAGCCATTTCCCTGATATACATCCAATTTCTATCAATTTAAAGAATAGGTCAAAAATATTTGAAAACTAGTTTTGGCCTGAATAAGTTGGTCATTTATTTGAATAGTATTGAATAACATGGATCTGTCCGTTCATCTCCCCCAACCACAGTTGTCCATCCTCATCCAAGGCTAAAGCACACGGACAGGTCACTCCATTCTCCTCGGAAACCAAAAAACACAGAAACTGACCATGTCTATCCAACATATGCACAGCATTGTTATCACAATCACAAATCAAAATATTATCATATTTATCACACACAATGTCTGTCGGGGTAAAAACTTCACAGTGAACAACTTTTTTAATTTTACCGTTGTACTTGAACCGGTATCGTCCGTAAATGTCAAGAGAAATAATGCACTTTGTGGCCCAGTCCAAGACTATGACGTCACCATGACTATTGACGGCTATTTTGTCGGGGTCTGAATACAAAGGTACGTTGGCGCGGTCTTTATACAACTCTCGTAGAATCTCGCCAGATGAATTCATTTTTATGACTTTTGCCATATTTTCTTTATGTAAACTCACATACAAATCGTTTTCCTTTGAGATAAACAAACCTCTCGTCACAAATGGGTGAAGTTTGGTAAAATTAATCGTTTCTGTTGACTGCACGTTAAGAAATTTAACATCATTACCCATATCTGGTGCTACTAGTAAATGTCCGTTCTCCGTTAATTTCATGTCGTCAACATAAAATGACGTTGATATTCGTTTTATTTCCCTCCCATGTTTCTGATATTGTGCAACCACGGCATCACTGTTACAAGCCACCCAAGCGACGTTATTAGAAGTTGGACATATTGCCGAGATCACACTGTTCAACTTGTGTTCAAAAGTTGAAATATGGCGGATGAATATTGGCGGCAACTGGCTGGATTCTTCTTCGTCAAAGTTGAAATGTAGATCTGAAAGGTCTATCGTTGCTCTCATGTTCAGTGTTGTCTGTTCAAGTCAAAAACTGCTTCCACATCGGAAAAAAAGGTATGTGAAGGGTCTTTATCTTTTTGACTGGTAACCCAATGATGTTGCTAAGCCTGGGATCCGATTACTATACTTGAAAAAACACTTGAAAACGATGACTTGAAGGCGGAGACGGATCATAAAGCTATAAAAAGATCACGGTAATTTGTAGTTTGTCAATATCTCTTCCTATAAACACATCAGATTGGTACAAGATTACGGATTTCAAGTGGAGTTTATAACCTCTCTATATGACGAAAACGTTCACCCCCTGGAAGTAACAGTATATAAATCATAGATCTGTCAACTGAGACTAAACGAACAGAAAGGTCATTAATATTTTACATTTCAAATAGTTTGATATTTAGAGAAATAAAAGATATAGATCTTTAAAAAAAATTAACAATTTTTTTTTTCATTTTTATTGTGTATTAAAACATCCATATGTTTTTTTTTAATTCAAAGGAATCGTTTAAATTTTTGATTTCTAGCATGCATGTGTGCATGATTCAAAGAAAATCAAATATGCTACTCTTCAATGGACTTACGTACAATGTTTGTATACATTGTGCCTATGCAATTATTAATTCATTGATAATATTGATTGTTCTTTAACCAAAAGATTTTAAAAAGCATATTTTTTGACTTACACAATGTGTTCAGTGATGAAACAACGTATATTGACTTACCTTTATACTAACAAAATGTATATTTTCCCAGGTGGAAGTAATACCATTCCAAATAAAATCATATTACGATGTCCCTAATGGAATGCACACGCGCTTGTACTAAGTGCATATTTAAAGTTTAGGGGGTCATTTAAAAACCCTGGTAAACAATTACTCATATAGAAATGTTTGTCGTCATTTAATATTTGTTGACCAATGTATAGTAAGCTCTCGCTAGAGTAAACAAGGGAAGCATATTAAATAAAAAGACTGCTAATAAAAATTTAAATTCCCCCCTGTTTGACTTTTAATATACGGAGTCTGAAACACAAAAATGATTAATTGTTTCCTTGCTGCATTCAGCGGGGGGAAAAATCGAAGACCGTTACTTATTAAATTCCTGCCTGGCCAGGGATTAAATGACAATAATGAAATTGTTACTTGGGTATCCTCTATGTTAGATTACATCGACAGAGGCTGACAAAAGACCCATTAATTTGTTAAATTAAATGGATTCTTTCATTCAAGTCAAGGTGGCTTTAAATCGGTCCGGGGATACAACAGGTTTAATATATAAATGTCAAGTCTTCTAACCCAAACGTTATCGGTATGACGTTTCTGTATACAGTACTACAGATCTAAGGAGATAAGTGCCAATGTGCTTCAGTTTACAGACTCAGATTCAAAGAAATTTTGATTCAGACTTATTCAAATTATTTCGTTTTATTTATTTCATCTTAATTTATTAACCTATTTATGTTGATAAGGGATATTCAAAGTTATTATGTATACAGATTCAGATTCAAAGAAAATTTGCTTTAGATTTATTCATATTATTTCATTTTATTTCATCTTTATTTATTAACGATTTATTTTGATAAGGGATATTCAAAGTTATTCAGTATACAGATTCAGATTCAAAGAAAATTTGCTTTAGATTTATTCAAATTATTTCATTTTTTTTTCATCTTAATTTTATGCCTGTTTATTTTGATACGGGATATTCAAAGTTATTCAGTATACAGATTCAGATTCAAACAAAATTTGCTTCAGATTTATTCAAATTATTTCATTTTATTTCATCTTTATTTATTAACCCATTTATTTTGATAAGGGATATTCAAAGTTATTCATATACAGATTAAAATTCAAAGAAAATTTGCTTTAGATTTATTCAAATTGTTTCATTTAATAATTCATTTCATCTTACTTTACTTACCTGGGGTACATGTATGGGATATTCAAAGCTATTCATCATGCATATTCAAATTTAAAGAAAAATACATTATATTTATTCAAATTATTTCCTATTACGGTATTTATTTCACGACATATCATTAATATACTTATACCTATTTATTTTGATATGGGATTATTTAGGAAATGTGTTCATCCCTGATAATCTTGTCTTTTAAACTTTAGGTATACATGTATACATAACTTTTGGTATTAAATTTAATCTTTACTTTCCTATATCCAGTAATTCATTCTAGAAAGGGGTGAGTTTTGTTTTGTTTGTTTGTTTGTTTTTGAATGACATGAACTGATAGAAAGACTTTTTTTATTATTAGTCCTCATGATGTACAAAATCATGCATATTAAAGACATAATTTAAGTCGGTTCAAAAGAGCTTAATTGCAAGTTGAACGACTGCAATCAATAATACAAAGAAGATAAAAAGATAACAGAACACATTACTGAATGAAATATGTTTATTATCATATAGTGTACCGGTATATTGGTATATTGGCACTTTCAAAAATTTTGACACACTTAACACATATGCATGAATGAACATTTGCTAATAAATCAATGTACATGTATTTTAAACTAGAGGTACTGTGAGCACTTAGCTCACTATCTATGATACCCGGTCTTCCATATGATTATAATGGCAAAGTCCATGTTTATCTCTGTGAGGCCCGAAATATGTGTCAGATCAAAAGTAAAACTTTTGGAACTGTGAACACTGTGTTATTATGAAACCCCCCCCCCCCCTATGATTATAATGGCAAAGTTCATGTTTTGCTCAGAGACACCCGAAATAAGTGTCAAATCAAACAAGAGGCCTAGGGGCCACAGCGCTCACCTGAGCACATCAGCTAGGAAAAAACCCTGATCAGAACTGAAAGTTAATTTAAGTTGGGGGGGGGGTTAATATTTGTTGACCCCCAAGGGGATCATAATTTGAACGAACTAGAATCTACATTACCTAAGGAATTCCATACAAATATTACTTATTCTGGCTTTGAAGTACTTGAAAAGAAGATTTAAAAAGGTTTCCCTATATATTTCTATGTAAAACTTTGGTCGGCCATTTTGGCCATACCCTTACCCCGGGGTCATGACTTGAACAAACTTGAATCTACACTACCTGAGGATAATTTCACATGAGTTTCATCTTTCCTGTTTCAATGGTTCTTGAGAAGAAGATTTTTAAAGATTTTTCCTATATATTCCTATGTAAAACTTTGATCGGCCATTTTGGCCCCGCCCTACACCCGGGAGTCATGACTTGAACAAAATTGAATCTACACTACCTGAGGATAATTTCACATGAGTTTCATTTTTCCTGTTTCAATGGTTCTATATAGAAGAAGATTTTTAAAGATTTTTCCTATATATTCCTATGTAAAACTTTGATCGGCCATTTTGGCCCCGCCCTACCCCCGGGGTCATGACTTGAACAAACTTAAATCTACACTACCTGAGGATGATACCACATGAGTTTCATTTTTCCTGGCCCAGTGGTTCTTGAGAAGAAGATTTTTCCTATATATTCCTATGTAAAACTTTGATCTGCCATATTGGCCCCGCCCTACCCCCGGGGGTATACTTAAAATTCAAACTTGAAAATCTACACTACCTGAGGATGATTCCACATGAGTTTCATCTTTCCTGGCCCAGTGGTTCTTGAGAAGAAGATTTTTAAAGATTTTTCCTATATATTCCTATCTAAAAAATTTGCTTTAGATTTTGGCCCCGCCCTACCCCCGGGGGTCATGATCTTGAACAAACTTGAATCTATCTACCTGAGGATGATTCCACATCAGTTTCATTTTTCCTGGCCGAGTGGTTCTTGAAAAGAAGATTTTTAAAGAATTTTCCTATATATTTCTATGTAAAACTTTGATCGGCCATTTTGGCCCAACCCTACCCCTGGGGTTTGAACAAACTTGAATCTACACTACCTGAAGATTTATTCCACATGAGTTTCATTTTTTCTGGCCCAGTGGTTCTTGAGAAGAAGATTTTTAAAGATTTTTCCTATATATTCCAATGTAAAACTTTGATCGGCCATTTTGGCCCCGCCCTACCCCCGGGGGTCATGATTATAACAAACTTGAATCTACACTACCTGAGGATGATTCCACTTGAGTTTCATCTTTCCTGGCCCAGTGGTTCTTGAGAAGAAGATGTTTATGGATTGTTCCTATAAATTCCTATGTAAAACTTTGATTTAAGTCATTTTGGCCCCGCAAAGTTGACCCCCAGGGGTCATGACTTGAAAAAATTTGAATCTACCCTACCTGAGGATGATTCCACATGAGTTTCATCTTTCCTGGCCCAGTGGTTCTTGAGGAGAAGATTTTTTAAAAATGCCAATAATTTTTCTCTAAATCATGATTATCTCCCCTTGGAAAAGGGCGTGGCCCTTCATTTGAATAAACTTGAATCCCCTTCACCCAAGGATACTTTGTGCCAAGTTTGGTTGAAATTGGCCCAGTGGTTCTTGAGAAGAAGATGAAAATGTGAGAAGTTTACTGTGAACACTAAGCTCATTAGCTGATATTCCTCGCCTCCCATATGATTATAATGGCAAAGTTCATGTTTTGCTCAGAGACACCCGAAATAAGTGTCAAATCAAAAAAGTAAAAAAGGAGGTGCACAATGGCATTGTGTAATAAAAAATCTTTGAAAGTATTATTATATTCATTCAGTGGTATAAGAGGAGTTGCGGATAAGAGATTGGTATCCTTCGATGTAATAGAAAGAATGGCAGTGTCCATGTTTTGCTATGGGAGACCCAAAATATAAGCCCGATTAAGATGTAAAATAAGAGGTTCACAATGACACTATGTTACAAAGATTCTGTGAAAGTCTCATTAAATTTGTTTAGTGGTATAAGAGGAGTTGTGGATAGAAAAAAGGTATACCCCAAAGCATAACAGACGACGGACTGACATCCTGATCACTATATTATACCCTCTCACTTTTCAAGCAAGGGTATAATAAAAAGCAAATAAGAAAAATTAATGTACTAAAATGTATACTTGGTTATACATTAATATTCACAAATTAAATGAAAAGTCCTAGCACAGGATGCATTTGTAATTATCATATTTTTTAAAAACTAAGTATCATTAAATAGGTTTGTTTACTGACTGTATATCTACAGAGATACTAGTATATTGGGTTGAACAATCTCATATGTTATACTTTCATGTAAATTAGTTGAATCTGATTGGTCGAGAAACATTTGCTAAAAAACACTGTTACCCGCTGAATAATGAAGCCACACCCTCCAGCGTAGCAACAGTCAACACTGCTTGACGACGGGTGGTATTACAAAAAATAGCGACTGCGCAGAATTTATGCGCGCACGGTTCACTGTTATAAGTATTTGTATAAAACATTCAGTATAATATAATAAATATTGCATGTAGTTGAGTGTAACATTGAAAATTTACACCCCAAGAAAACCATTGTCAACCGAGGCACAGCCGAGGTTGACAATGGTTTTCTTGGGGTGAAAATTTTCAATGTTACACTCAACTACAGGCAATATTTATATAATATACGTCGAGCATATGTCAAACATAAACGGACAGTTCGTACAAAAGCTATACAAACCCGAAACCATCTAAATACAAAAACTTGCAGTCATATCCAAATAAAATTCTAAAAATATTGTTTTTCTGATCAAAGATGGTCTTTGGCAACAGTCTGTCAACTTTTATGTAGATACTACAATATGTCCTATGCTGTAAAATCACGTATTTTCATGGGGTAAAATTTTCGAGGTTTGAGGGGAAATTGGTTTGTGGGGTCTTGATTTCGTGGTTGGAAAATGTTTAGTAGTAATGCATATGAAAGTATACATTTCGTAGTGGTCAGAAATTCCTGGGTCTCTCCATACCTCTAGAACAACGAATATTACCTACACGAAAACTAGTGATTTCACAGTATTATTTAATCAATGTATTTTAAGAATTATTTTGAAGAAAACAAACAGTAATCAAGCTCAAAGGTCCATAAAACAATACAGAATAGGAGCAGAGCAATCATGTACCTTCAAAACATCAGAGGTGGAATCAGGTGCCATGGAGGAGTGACCATCCCCTGCCGACCGGTCACACACCCTTGTGCTCCTTGTCATGATCGGAAAATAACGGGAAAATCCGTCGTCAATTCAGTGTGTGAATAATGGACTAACAATAATGTATATGAAAAACGTCAGTCAGGATTTGACTCAACGATAAATTCTATTTGCTGACAAGGCCATTGTATCGACTATAGAACTTACGAAAGGATGACTTCAAACGAGACCGCTGAGTGCTGATATCCTTGTTTCATCAACTTGTTTGTCAATAAATAATCTCGGTTTAGAAATTGTACATACGTAGAGCATGCATGCTTTTGTGTATCGAATCAACTGAGAGATATAAACTCCGTATATAGGTTATGAAGGTATATTGCTGCATAAGTAAGGGAAGTTAACGATTGAAAAGTTAAAGTCATGCATGTTCATCATAGAGCTTGGTTGTTAGAATACCATTAACGTCTTTTTCAAGTTAAATATCCAAAAATGAAACAGATCTGTCAGATTGTTTGGTATCTTTTATTCCGGGTTCACCGGGATATATCGTATCGATATAAGAATGGAAATAACCATTGTTACTTGATAGAAATCTGAATGTCGAGTTGAAGGCCACAGCAAGTGTTTTCTTGGTAAAAGATTTTGCACAAATTCTGCTTCATATGAATACAAAAAACTTCAGAGTACTTGTGTGTACAATCAGAATGTTTTTAACAAAATTCTTTTGCAAATGACCAATGACAAGGTAGGTAAATAGAATAGCAATGGATATCTGCTGTATTTTCTTTAAAAGGGACACTGTGATCTAAGTTTGAGCAAAGACGTCAAAGAATGCTGTACTTTTAACAGAATTTCATATTAATTTACAATTTAGCACAGTTTGCTCAGAGATAGGGCTCATAGCTGTCTTTAAGTCAGAAATGCACACAATTAAAACCAACAATGTACATCAAAAACTATGCAATTTTGATCCTTTTCACTATATAAAAACTTCAGAAAATGAATACGTAATTAAAATCAAGCATCTGAAGCAAGTTTGAGAGAATACATCCTTAGATGCATCATCTATGCAAGTTTGGTCATTAAAGAGCCTTATAGTTGCTTGGAAATAGACCTGCACCAAAAACTTTTACCTGGTCCATTATCTGGAAATTGTATGTTAGATTCAGCATCCGAAGCAAGTCCATTAGTGTGCATCCTTAGATGTATCATCCATGCAAGTTTAGCACAACATGGCTCATAGTTACTTGGAAATGAAACCTGCATAAAAACTAACCTTTTCGCTATTCCAGAAAGTGTAGGTCAGATTCAGCATCCGAAGCTAGCCTGGTAGAATGCATCCTTAGATACATCATCTATGCAAGTTTTGTCATTTAAGAGCTCATAGTTGCTTGGAAATGAATCCTGCACCAAAAAACTTTAACCTGTTCACTCATCCGGAAAATGTAGGTCAGATTCAGCATCCGAAGCAAGTATGGTAGTATGCATCCTAAGATGTATCATCCATGCAAGTTTAGTCAGTACAGGGCTCATAATAAATTGGAAATGAAACCTGTTCACTCATCTGGAAAAAGTAGGTCAGATTCAGCATCTGAAGCAAGCCTGGTAGCATGCATCCTGAGATGTACCGTCTATGCAAGTTTGGTCATTACAGAGCACAAAGTATCTTGGAAATGAAACCTGCACCAAAAACTTTAACCTATTCACTCAAAAATGTTAACCTTCAGCTCCAAAAACATTTACCTGGTCATTGCTTTTGCTGAAATGTATCATCCATGCAAGTTTGGTCAACATAGAGTTTCTAGTTACTTGGAAATGAACACACCAAAAACTGCCATGCATGTCTAATTAATATAGGACATACAAGTACTTAAAAAGAAAACTGCTCCAAAAAACTTAACCTTAACCTGGGACGCCAACGGTATCACATACGAGGGCTGTTCAATAGATAATGTCCTGAACTGTATGACATACAATACAGATATCATATGACATTAAACTTGACTTTCTCTCATTATTGAATCTTTAATGAATTTATAACAGTTTATGTGACCACTTTTCATCACATAGTTTCATCGTGAGAAGCTGGGAAACAAGGGCTATTAGAGACACTGCAATTAAAATGAATAGTCAAGAATCAGTAAATTAGAGAAAAATTAAACGTTCCATTAAAGCTGCTGTAAAACTTGTTAAAAATCCCAAAGAAATATTCACTGAAACATATGATATTTACAGCAACCAATTCCTGCTTTATAGACAAATGAGCAGGTGGATTTCAATGCTAAAATTATATAATGGGCATCAAAAATGAGTACCGTCCTTGTCAACAAAAATTATAACAACTTATGTACTGTTTGCCAAATTTCAACAAATAATATTTGATGATGTATGATTGACTTTAGGACACATGGCAAATTTGATAGACATCATATCGGGAGTAGTTTACACTATCTTTAAGAAACGTTTGACGTTAAAAAAAGATTGGTACTCAAAGGTCACCCTATATTTTGAAAAAGGAGTGAAAACGACAGCGTGTACGAAAGTCTTAACAATTATTTTAAAATATCAGTATTAATTGTAGTTTGATATCCACGTTTGTTTAATATTCAGATAGATATTGGAACATAAATCTATTGCTTAAAACCCTCAGAACAAAATTTACCATAAGATGTACTTGATAAAAACAGCGAAGGTCTAACAAGAGCAAAGGTATGCAAGAGCACAAAGACAGATATATATATATGCAATTTTCTTAAATATTAGTGGTATTATTGTTCAAATTCGTATTTGGGGAGACAGTTTAATTTCTGGAGGAGTCTAGAAAGCAATTTTTTGCAAAAAAATCGAAAGGTTTATTAGAGGAAGGACCCAGAATCAGGAATCCACTACATTAAATTTCTTCATGACAGCGTCCAAACCCGCATGACCTATAGAGTAATGGGTTTTCAGGATAAACAGAAAGTCAATGTTTTTTTTTCACATTTACAATATTCGCCAGATCTTTGACCTTTTGACTTGTTTCTATTTCCAAACTTGAAAAAAAAAACACCTTTTAGAAGGAAGAAATAAGTCCAGGAAATCATTGGATCTGCTATTTTCCAGTATACTAAGGGTCATACCCAAAGATGAGTTCTAAAAACAATCAGAAATTGGATAAAAAATGTTATGGGCACGTGTTTTAATCAAAAGAGATTAATAAGTAAAATCATGAAGACTAAATCATTAAAAAGCGTCGTTTGCTTCTTTCCTAGCACCGAGGACATTCTTTAATTATTGAACAGCCCTCGTAAGCTCCCCCCAACTTCGTTGTGGTGAGCTAAAAAGCAGTTTCAGCATAGAAATCAGGTTACAGCATATGTAGACTACATTTTGCTGCCAAACACTGAAACCGCAAGAGGAATGAAAAGTCTATGATTCAATGTAATCAGCTTTTTGCAAATGATTAGAAAAAAATCAGCAATTCAGCAAGATTTACTTGGGAGGGAAAGGGATAAGTCAGTTAATGAAGGTTCAACATTCTTTGAATATTTTGATATGCATTGTTGCAACCACTTATATTGAAATAACGACCACTATTGAAATAATTATGTCAATAGTGGTTGAGAGTGCATTGCAATAACAAACATAGGTTGCAACCACTATTGAAATACGACCACTATTGAAATAATTATTTCAATAGTGGTTGCAACAATGCATCATGTCCAAGTCAAGCTTGTTGTCTTAAACAAATTTGAATCTACTTTTTGGGTCCTTCCTCATATGCAGGTACATTCAACTTCATTATCTCAAAAACTGATACTGTAGAAGTACTTTTTTCCGCATGGTATTAATTTAAGCTATGTATGCGGTAACAATTTTTCCGCGGAAATTTGTCCAAGAGTACTTAATATAAATGAAATGCTTATAGCATGTATAGTAACAGTCTAAGAAATCCGCCTAATATTCTACCCGCGGATTAAACAGAAATTGAGATTCCGCGGAATTATGACCCCGTGAAAAAGTACGTCTACAGTATCTCGATTGCTAGGGATATGACGAAGTGAGTTGGCAGTCCAACCCACTTAGCATTTATCCTTTTTAGCTCTTCTGAGCCAAAGGCTCAAAGAGCTAATGCTATGGCCATTTGTGCGGTGTGCGTTAATTTTTTAGAATATGGGCCATAACTCAAGAACCCTTTGGCCAATCATTGTCAAATTTGTCACCGGGTATCCTTGGCCCAAGGGCTATCATTTGTACTAGAACTAGGGGTGGGACCCTAAAACAAGGGGAGATAATCAGAAAAATAAAATCAAAAGTACTGGTTGCTAAAAAATCTTCTTCTCCAGAACCACCAGGCAGATTTTCACTAAACTTACAAATAAGGGTCGGGATATGTTGAAGACTAAATATTTTTCAAGGCATGACCCTAGGGCAAAGGGCGTGGTCTCAAGGTCACATCAAAGTTGACCAAAATTTACACTGATTAAAAATGTTGATATTTTGCTTACTATAAAGACTAGGATCATCAAATCTTGTAAGTTGGTGCATCTCAGGATTTCACATCATGTTAACACAAAAGTAGGTCACGGTGACCTACTTATTAAATTTTACGGACTTTTGTTTTCAAATTGATTTGGAGGCATATTTTGGACACTTTAAGGCCTATGATCATAAAACTTTGTCAGTTGGTGCATCTTGGGTCCTCAAACAACATCAATTTAAAAGTGAGTCATCGTGACCTACTTTTTGAATTTATGGCTAATCTTTTCTTATACATTTAATCCCATTATTTCAGACAACAAAATGTTTAGAATCACCAAATCTTGTAAGTTGATGCATCTTGGGGCCTTAAAACATATTCATTAAAACGTAGGTCACTGTGACTTACTTTTTGAACTTTGCAGGCATTTGTTTTCATATAGTTTATTTTGAATACTATTAGACCTATGATCATCAAATTTTGTCAGTTGATGCATCTTTGGTTTTCAGAAAACGTCAACCAAAAAGTAAGTCAGATGATGCATCTTGGGTTTTCGGACATCATTGACTGAAAAGTAGGTCACGGTGACCTACTTTTGACATTTTATGGCTAGATTTAAATATCTCGGGTACTTATTGGCTTAGAATCATCAAACTTTGTCAGTTGATGCATCTTGGGTTTTTGGATATCATTGACTGAAAAGTAGGTCACAGTGACCTACTTTTGACATTTTATGGCTACATTTAAGTTTTGAATTTCTCAGGTACTGATTGGCTTAGAATCATCAAACTTTGTCAGTTGATGTATCTTGGGTTTTTAGAGATCATTGACTGAAAAGCAGGTCACGGTGACCTATTTTTGACATTTTATGGCTAGATTTATGTTTCTCAGGTACTTATTGGCTTAGAATCAGTTGATGCTTCTTGGATTTTCGGAGAACACTGACTGAAAAGTAGGTCACGGTGACCTACTTTTGACATTTTATGGCTATATTTAGGTATCTCAGTTACTTATTGGCTTAGAATCATCAAACTTAGTCATTTGATGCAATTTGGGTTTTCAAAGCATGTCGACTAAAAAGTAGGTCACGGTGTCCTACTTTTGAATATCTCAGGTACTGATTGGCTTAGAATCATCAAACTTTGTCAGTAGATGCATCTTGGGTTTTTGGAAAATGTCAACCAAAAAGTAGGTCACAGTGATTTACTTTTGACATTATGGATATATTTAGGTATCTCGGGTTCTTATTGGTTTAGAATCATCAAAACTTTGTCAATTGAAGCATCTTGGTTTTTCCGAGATTGATGATAAAAAAATAGGTCATGGTAACCTACTTGTGACATTTATGGCTATATCTAAGTATTCTAGGGTACTTTTGGCTTAGAATTGTCAAACTATGTCAGTTGATGCACCTTGGGTTTTCGGAGAACATTGACCAATAAGCAGGTCACTGTGACCCACTTTTGAATATCTCAAGTACTTATTGGCTTAGAATCATCAAATTTTTTAATTAATGCATCTTGTGTCCTCAGAAAATTTCAATCAAAAAGTAGGTCACCATGACCTACTTATAGTATATTTTATAGTTGCATTTAAATATTTTCAGTCCTAACTGGCTAAGAATCATCAAACTTTGTCTGTTGATGCATCTTGGGTCTTAGGATAGACTGTTTAATTTATCAGATCAATTCAAGGCCCTTGGGCCTCTTGTTATTCTTCTTTTATCTCAAATTATTTGATAATTTGAAGTTTCATTTTGGTTGCATTCAGTTCAAGATAATGTGATTTTACTGTATTATCACAGGAGTTCCTGAAAATTTCAGTAAATAAAAAAATACGTAATACCTATAATACATGTAATAACTCGTGTTATTATTATAGGTATTACGTATTTTTTTTTATTTCCTGAAATTTTCGGTAAAATTGATAGGTACACGAACTCCTGTGGTATTATTAAAAACACAAAAGTAAACTATTCCATAAATACTGATTTATCTCATTCTTAATTAAAAGTTAAAAATGACAAAACAATTACATTTACAGAATTACATATGACATATAAATATTTTCTATTATATATCATTTAAAGAAAAATTAAATGAAAAAAAAAAATTATGTCAAGAGACTCTGAATTTAGGTACATCATTCAATTTCTTTAAGGAGGCTTGGGGGTCAACAAATTAACCATCAGATATTACACGGTACTTAAATCTTTAGATATGATACATGTATCTTAAACTGTCAAATATCATTTGGCAACGAAAAATTTCAATCATTTTAGTTTAAAAATTTGATCATTTTTTTTATATCTTTAGATGGAGCTCTTCTTCTAAAGGAAATCAAAATGGTCTGAAAATGGCCACAACCCCCCAGCCTCCTTAACTTAAATTTCAGGAAGACAAGAACAACCTTAATTAACATGCGAGATTTCCCCTCAATATGTGCTTACTGCATTAAATGTACAACTGGTAAATTTCATCATAGACAGTTCACAGGAAAGATTACAAGACAACCTTTAAGTTCATTCAAAACATACAAATACATTGTAAATCATGTAATCTTCAATGAAAATAGGTCTGTACAATATATAACAATAAATGTAATATAAAAAAAATATTAAAATAACATATAGATATTCACTTAAACAATTAAATAACAAAATAAATCAGTTTACATTATCTACACAGTCAAATTTGCTGGTCAGTACAGTAGAAAAACATATTCAATATACATGCATAATATTTTCTTATACATGCATACAAATTTTAATGAGCTTTTTTTAGAAACCAGTTGATTAATTGTGAAAATAATCTTTAATAACAAAAAAAAAATAGTATTGCTTTTCTTCAAAAGCAAAAATTGAGTGACTTAAGTCTTGGAACATCGAAATGAAAGACCATTAGAAGTGCTACATACATAGTTTATGTAGCTGTACTAGTAGAAAGTACAGTTTACATAGGTGTACTAGTATTTATGTTGGTGTACTAGTACAGAGTACATTTTACTATTGGTGTACTAGTAGACAGTACAGTTAGCTGAGGAGTACTGGGTACATATGCTGTCACTTGTTTTCTCTGAGTAACCACTAACTTTGTCCAGACCTGACCCTGTAATAATAAAAGGAAAAATGTAACAAAATTAATTAATGTAATCAATGTAAACAAAATGTAACAATGTAACCAGAGATAAATTCAATGTAAAAAAATGTAACAAATGTAATCTATGTAACAATTGTAATCTATGTATACAAATGTAAACAATGTAACCAATGTATACAAAATGTAACAATGTAACCAGAGATTCAATGCAATGTAAAAAAAATGTAACAAATGTAATCTATGTAACAATTGTAATCTATGTATACAAATGTAAACAATGTAACCATTGTATACAAAATGTAACAATGTATGTAACCAGAGATTTAATGCAATGTAAAAAAAATGTAACAAATGTAATCTATGTAACAATTGTAATCTATGTATACAAATGTAAACAATGTAACCAATGTATACAAAATGTAACAATGTAATCTATGTAACAAACATAAACAATTTTCATTCGTATACTATAATGTATTTCACCAGTAGTTCTTCTTGTATACGGAGAGGATTATTTAGCTAAAAAACTGAAACAAATATGTCCAGTGCTTTTTCTCAAAACATAAGATTTCATATAATAATTTTCTCCCTCTTGGTTCAGGTTAGGAGAATTTGATTTTGCCACTCACCTGTGATTAAGTTGTGTAGATTACAGTAATTTGTGCCATAGTCCAACAGAGCATACCAAGTCTCTGATGTGGAAAAGCCCTGTAATATTAGACCATAATCAGAAATATAGAGAATTTTAAAAAAGGGGCACAACTCTCAAATATGATCTACATATCAGAGCAAATAAAAAAAAAACAATTATACTATTATAAACAGTCAAGTCATGCACTCATGAAAATAAACTTCCTTTTGGCTGGTACATATAATTCAAAATGATGTTGTGTACTAATTGAGTTGTAGTATCTGTTAATTCTGTCTATATACGCTGTACTCTAAAAAAGTGTCAATCAATAAATTTTGGTATTTTTCTTTTACATCTAAAAATCTCTAACTCTCAACTACATTGAAAATAAGAGGAGTCTAAATTTTTTTTAAAAACATTGCTTATAGTCATAAAAATTCTGCATTATTTCTAAGCTACTATTCCTTTAAAAAATATAAAAATTCTTAAAGTTTAAGGAAAGAATTTGCTTTTTTAAATTCTGAATTTGAGATTTGATTTTACTCACCTGAACATTGCATTTTGCTGTGGAACTTGCGGGCATAAAGGTGAAGGTCAAATCATCAACATAGTGTTTAACGGGAGTCTCATGCTTTGCCTTCAGTGTATTGCCTGATTCACTCGTAAACTGTTTCATTAAAAACAATACAGTATTTCGAAACTGATTGATTAATAGATTGATTGGTTATTGTTGTTTTATGTCAAGTCTGTAATATTTCAGCCATATTACAGCAGTGTTATCAACTTTGACATTGGAGTTTAAGCTTAACAAATAAACATTCAAAACACGAATTCTAATATTTATTATTTCTACCTTGTATAGACATTTCTCTCCTCCGTTTGCGCAGTTGTCTGCAGTTGTCCATTGACTTATCTGACCTTTGATCTTAGACTTCACATCATCACAGGAGGTTCCAAATGTCCTGAATACAAAATAACACAGCTAGCTTTATATATATACAGATACAGAAAATATACATAAAACTTTGATCAAGTATTTTCCTTGGTAAAGCAAGACCTGTTATCTTTCTTGTATAAAATTGAATTTTGGTATCTGTAAGCAAATATCTTGAAAACCATGGATACATCAAAGTGATTTGGAAGTCTGAAAAACCTTGCCTTGGGTATTGAAATTTTTACCCTGTGTCAAGGTAAAAAAAAAATCAAATCTAGGTAAACTCCAAGGTCAAGGATGAGGGGTAAAATTGTTTATACACTAGGCAATGTTTTTCACATAGTTTACACCATGTCCTGTGCAATTAAAATATTAAAAGAGTTGTGGCCCCCTTTCCCATGTCTTGATGGATTGGATGCCATTGTTTATAGCATTATATGGTATCAAATATGAATGCCCTATCATATGTCACTTAAACTTAATCACCAAAGTTATACAGTTTAAAAATTAGGTCGAACATGAGGGTCAAGATCAAAGGGTAAAAAATCGTATCATAAGCCAGGAAATATCTTGTTACAGATAAATGCATGTGTCCAATGTGAAAGCCCTTTCTCTTCTTATTCAAAAGTTAGAGGGATATATTTCAATTTAGAAAAGTTGGTCAAACTTCAAGGTCAAAGGTGACAGTCATAAATCACGGTAAATTTAGAAAGGTCTTATCACAGGTACTAAACAAGACTAATGTAATATGAAAATCCCATCTTTCCTCTTTCATGAGGCCTAGAAAAAAAATGTTTGTTTCCGCTTTCAGGCTGAAAAAATATAGGGTAGGTAGGTAGGCAATTTTTTTTTTTTGAAAAAATTTTTTTTGCTTCTTTAATCACAACGTATATAGAAGTAACATTAATGACAAAAGAAATGGTGTTTTCAAGCATTACTGTGACTTAACTTATAATAGAAAGGTGACCCAAACTTCTTTCTGTCTTGAAAAGCTTGCAAAGTTGGAGGCTATAATTCCCTGGTCGAAATCTTGCACACCATGGGACAAAAGCATTAAAAAAATATTTAGGGTCGGTACTATAAATTAGGGTCGGTCGGGAAAGCGGAAACAAACATATTTTTTTTCTAGGCCTGAGTTATGATCAATTTCAATTAATGTTAAAATTTTTGAAAAGTATGTCAAAAATCAAGGTCAAATCACTGGGTCAAAAATCATAGTCTATTTAAAGAGGTATTGTAACAAGTAGTGTACATGTTAATCCCTGTTGAGATTCTGCTAGGCTAGATATTTGGACTGACGCCGTCGCAGAATCCCTGGACAACCATTAAATATTCATGTCTGGAGATTAAGTCCCAACTTCGGTCGACTATAGCAAGAATTATTCACCTAGACCACACTGCCGTTCGCTTCATTTAAGTCATTTAGTTGTTTATTTGACTCTCTGTCACTTTTATTTCTACATATAGCTTACGTTTAGGCATGTAAATCCCAACATAAAAATATTCACTGAAATCTCCTTTCAAAATATGGCTCCCGTGACGACATTGTTTACCCCCTCCAATAAAAGAGTTCCTAAAGTCTGTTTTTACTCTATGTGATGTTCAATAGCCACAGTAGACTTGGTTCAGAATCACATAGAGTAAAAAAAAGACTATAGGAACTCTTTTATTGGAGGAGGTAAACAACTTCGTCACAGGAGCCATATTTTGAACGGAAATTTCAATGAATATTTTTATGTTGTGATATACATGCTAAGTGCTTAAACGGTAAGCTATGTAGAAATAATAGTGACAGAGAGTCAAATAAACAACTAAATGACTTAAATGAAGCGAACGGCAGTGTGGTGTAGGTGAATAATTCTTGCTAAAGTCGACCGAAGTTGGGACTTAATCTCCAGACATGAATTATTAATGGTTGTCCAGGGATTCTGCGACGGCGTCAGTCCAAATATCGAGCCTAGCAGAATCACAACAGGGATTAGTGTACATGTGAAATATGAAAGTTTTATCTCCCTTCTTATTCATAATTTATGATGAAGGTTTGTTAAAGCTTTTGTAAACAGACTGACAGACAAACAGATGAATGAAATTTAATCAATGTCCTCTCACTTTCACAAAAGTGGGGAACAAAAAATTCTGACCTACTAGTATTTCAAAGTAATGAAAATGGTTAAAGATTTTTCAAAAGTAAGTCAAAGGTCAAGGTCATTCAAGGGTAAGAACTGTTAAAGTCAAGGGAAGTTCTTAATTGTCACAAGGAATACACCCATACACACGTAATTCATTTCCCTGTTCTAGATTTGCATGCAAGTCATACCAAAAACACATGTTATGCAAGTCTATAGATCTGACATCATATGATCATTATTATTAAATATATAGACTTGCGTCACATTATATACATTTCAAGTAAAAAATGTAGGAATTGTCACAAACCAGTCAATTTTACAAGATGCATGAAGGGGGCCCGACACAGCTAGTCCTATGATTACTCCCAAAACAGCTACAAACAGAACACCGGAGATTCCCATAGCTAACTTAAAGTACCACGGCCTTCTTGTCCAACAGGAGCAACAAATAGATCTAGGACGGCGACCTTCCAAGTATTTATATCCAGGCTTATCTGACTGTCCACGCGACATGAGATAAGGCTCTTGTATAAAGTGAGCTGCGTTCAAAGTTTGATAGTTTCTTTCCGAGCGCTCCTGTCACGAGAATCTACTTTCACTTTCAAAGTTCTGTCTCGTGAAAGTTCGATCAAATAGATGGTAAAAGTCAGAGACACCCCGAAATCGTTAAAGTTGGTTACACAACAAAAAACATGTGACTTGTGGGGGTCCTTGTGGGTTGAAGATATATTTCTGTTACAATTTAAAACAAAAATAATGTTTATATGTGAACAGAGAAACACTTTCTAAACCAAAATGCTAAATTCGTAAAAAGAAGGACAGATACCCAAACACTAACGTCTAAGGAATTAAAAAATATAAACTTTAATATTCCGGCAAAGTGTTATCGAAAAGGCTTTTTACTTTACTCTAAGTTTATGTTTTAATTATTTAAGTCGGATCATGTGAGAAAATTTCTTTCACAAAGAAACATGAAGAGACTGTATTTTCTCTTTACACTTGTATTTTTTATTGCCTCGACCGTAGACTGTCAGAAATATAAACCAACATGGGAGAGCATTGATTCTCGGCCAATTCCAGCCTGGTACGACGATGTGAAAATCGGGATGTTCATAAACTGGGGGGTGTACTCGGTTCCCTCTTGTACCAGTGAGTGGTTCTGGTGGTATTGGAAGGGCCAGCCGCACGCGGACGTGGTAGAGTACATGAAGAAATTTTATCCACCCAACTGGACGTATGCAGACTTCGCTAAAGAATTCCGAGCTGAATTTTATGATGCTAAAAAGTGGAAGGAAATCATTGTTGCCTCTGGTGTAAAGTGAGATTATCTGTTTTTTGTAAAGTTTGCATTTTGTCATTCTAATTATGTATTGCACATTTTACTATAGAGATTAATTAGGATGCGAACCATGGACAGCTGATTCTTCAGTCAAGTGTTCTTAAAACAAATGAGTGCTCCAACTACCAGTGCAAACCAGTCTGCATGACTGCGCCACATTCCAATCCTGGCATCGTTTCAAGCCACGTCGGTTCGGAGTCCACTCATCATGCTTATATAGCTCTCTCTAACCTGTGGCTGCTTGCATGATCACATAAATTGTCATAATCTTGAATAATATTTACACCTTTTTTCTGTGACATCATGTTCAGCCAATGCCAATTAATATTTGTTTCCATCACAATTGAAATCAACAAGTAACATCATCAGTTAACAAGAATATTTTGTAAACTGCGATTAGGTATTTAACAGTCAGGGGCAGTTATAAAAAAAAAATAACTTAAATAAATTATTTTACATCAAATTGACACACACAAATTTTTTTTTAAAATAACTTAAATAAGTTATTTTTATATCCTACTTGGACATTGATTTCTTGGAAATTTTGTGTTTCCTGCCAATTTGGATTGCATTTTGGGATTCCATTATGTAATACTAGAGTTCACCGACTCCAATGGAGAATTGGTGAGGAGGTGGAGATAAACAGCATTTTACTCCTTATTTTGTGGTTTTATCCACTTGGTGTATATGTCCAATTTTTATCATTAAATAAAAAAAATTCCCCACTTTTCCCAAGACTTTGAACACTTTTCCTGCATTGAGCAAGGTTTAAATTTAGTCAAACATTTGTTTTTGTCTTGGTGCACGAGCAAAATCCTTTGGTGCACGGGGTGTGAAGTTAGGGAGGAATGACACAAAATAACTTAAATAAGTTATTTATTTATTGAAGCTATTTTGGAAAAATAACGTGTTTGAGTTATTAAGGTTGGGAAAAAGTAGGTCATAGCAAAGAGAAGTAACTCATTGAGCCAAATAATAACTCATTTGAGTTATTTTTGAAAATAACTTGTTTAAGTTATGCCCCTGACTGTTGAAATGTCACATTAAAATTCATTTTCCGACTATGCTTTACTCTCATTGGTGAGGTCAATACAGTGTATTTTTATGAGCTATGGAATATTCTCTTCTCATTATGATTCAACCACGGCCAGAATGGGAGAGGATCGTACATTTTGGCCATGGTTTGTGACGATGCATTCCTGGCTTTTAAGAGTCTTTTTGGCCTTTATCTTTGCAAGATTCCTTGAGACTAAAAATTTTGGTCACTGGCATGGGGTCTCGGAAGAGAAACCAATCCAAAATTTTTAGTCTTGACGAATGCCAAAGACATCAACCCAGGCTCTTTTAACTGTCGCTTCCAGGGAATGGAACAAATTACAACAAGGACCTATTTATAAACAGTGTTTTTAGTATATTAAGGTGCCTGATAGCACAAAATATAACAAGAGAGAAGAAAAATGAAATGGACTAGAGATCATCAGATCTTAGCCCCTTGAATCTTCAGTCAGGTGTTCTACCAACTGATCGAGCTATTTCCAGGCTAGCAGCAATCAAATCTGTCCAACAGCCATGCACACCTATAAATAAAGGAAAAACCCCAGTCACTCAGTGGTCATCTTTAATATGTACAATATCTGAGACTCTAATTGTTTTCTTGAAAGCGATGAATGCAGATAACATTTTGCCCATTCCGCTTCTATTAAGGAATAAAATTTGACTGTGCCTCAGTTGACAATGGTTTTCTTGGGGTGAAACTTTTCAATGTTACACTCAACTACATGCTATATTTATTATACTATACTGAATACATATAAAAGTGAACCGTACGTGCATAAATTCTGCGCAGTCGCTATTTTTCGGAATACCACCCGTCATCAAGCAATGTTGACTGCTGCTACACTGGAGGGCGTGGCTTCATTATTCAGTGGGTAATAGTGTTTTTTAGCAAATGTTTCTTGACCAATCAGATTCAACTAATTTACATGAAAGTATAATTTTAAAAAATAATATTGATCACCAGTGAACATGTAATTACTTCTCATTCTCTTACCTTCCATGTGAAGCTTGGGTAGTGTGCTCTCTGGTTAGACATGTTAGAGAATGGTAGCTTAAAATTCTGAGACTCATAGCGCAAGTGGTCAAACATTGATTCTTTTGTGGACTGCTCAGTATTGAAGAATCTCCCATGCAGAGATGTCATGTGTTCCTTGCTCCAACACCAGCTGCTAACTGTAATATCATGACAGGATTTTTAGCTCGCCTGAGCAGAAGGCTCAAGTGAGCTTTTCGGATCAAAATTAATTGGTTGGTTGTTGATGTTGTTGTTGTTGTCATATAGGCATTGTTGTAGTAAACTTCTTCTCCTAAACTATATGGCTGATTTCAACCAAACTTGGGACATAGTATCTTTGGAAGAAGGAATTCAAGTTTTTTTTAAATTCATGGCAACATTCCTGTACTGGAGGAGAAAATTAAGAATTTGTTATAAAAAAAATGGTGGCATCTTTTGAAAATCTTCTCAAACACCACTAGGCCAGGAAAGTAAAACTTACGTGAGAACTTCATTACATATGGTAGATGCAATTTTTGTTAATATTATGACCCCTGGATATAGGATGGGGTCACAACAAGGCGAAATGAGTCAGTAATTAATTAATTAAGTTTTTAATTCATTACAATTTTGTATGTATACATACATGAAAAATCTTAAAATTAAGTGAATCAAGTATATGAACAGTATTTTCCTTCATTACATAAGGAGAGTATTGATCAAGTTGTGTCTTTTTTTTTTTTAGATATGTTGCTCTAGCATCCAAACATTGTGATGGGTTTAGCATGTACCCTACTAATGTGACGTACCAGTGGAACTCAAGAGATGTTGGGCCAAAGCAGGATCTTGTAGGTAAGTGGTTTTATACGTACAATGTTCTTTAAAGCATGCTCTAGTGTTCTAAACTTCTTTAATGCATGCAGGATTTTCAGAAAAAAGATGTGTTCATGCCTGTAAGTATAAAGACTTAAAAGCAAGGCATGGAGACTAGTCTAATACTATAGATTTCTGTGATTCAATTAAATCTCCTTTTAGGTCCCTTAAAAGATGCATTAAAGGGAACAGGGATAAAGTTTGGGATCTATCATGCTATGATTGAGTGGTTTAATCCAATATGGTTGGCAGACCAAAAGAATAACTTTACAACTCAAAGATATGTCAAAGTAAGTACTATTAATGTATTATTTTGTGCAATGATTTTATAGGAACTTAATTTTTACTTTTTTTTTTTGAAGGGATAATGTGATATCAAATACAGATGAACTTTGGTATCTTTAACACTGATATCTTGAACACCACAGATATGTCAAAGTGATCTGAAAGTCCCATACAATTTTTCTTTGATTTGATTTCATGGTTGGAAAAATGTTTAGTAGTAAATGCATATGAAATTTTGGTGGGCATAAATTCGTTGGACTCTCCATACCTCAAAAACAAAAAAAAATTAACCCCTCACGAAAACTTTTTTTACAGTACATTAGATTAAGAAAAAATGTATATGACTTATTGTATTGTATTGTATTGTATGTAGGAATATATCCATCCTCAATTGAAAGAGATCATCAACACCTATAAACCAGATCTTCTGTGGAATGATGCCTGTTGGCTGGCCCCGAGCTGGTACTGGAACTCTACCATATTCCTGGCCTGGTTGTTCAATGAAAGGTAGTGGTTAATTTGTTCAATATCTCATTCTTATCTCAGCAAGGTTCGTAGAATGAGACTTTAATCTCAGCGAGATACATAGACTGAGACTAAAACTTTCTCCATGCAGAGAGACATCAGACCAAAATTTTAAGTCGCTATTTATCTCACTGAGATTATATCATGTTCATGCTATATCTTTGTCAATCTGTAAAAGAGCTAGTGGCCAAAAAAGAGACCTGGTGAAATATGAGAATCAATGAGAAGGACTGGTTGTTGTACAGTGTACTATTGTGCTGTCTTGTACAGTGTACTATTGTGCTGTCTTGTACAGTATACTGTTGTGCTGTCATGTACAATGTACTATTGTGCTGTCTTGTACAGAGAGAAGACATTCAAAATCAATGTAACCAGACTCATTATGATAGTTTAAAAACTGGCCATTGTCAGCTATATTCAGAAAAAAACCATGTAAAAAGGTTCTGATAATCAAAAAAAGTAATAAAGATGCGAAGTCTTTGTCTTGTTACATGTATACATGATAATTTTTTTATTCCTTTAAATTCAGTCCTGTCAAAGACGACATTGTGGTAAACGATCGCTGGGGATACGACTGCTTCTGTAAACATGGTGGAGTCTGGACGTGCTCCGATCGATTTCATCCAGGTACCACATGAATTTGTCTCAATTCAGTGAATACAGTAAAACACAGTTATAGTGTATGTGCTTATTATGAATTAATGCTTACAGCAAAGTGATTTTCATTCCTTGTGACTTTAAAATGTATTCTAATCTTAAGGGATATAAAGAATTAAGCTTATTATGCAGCAAAATCATTCGTCCTTGGCACTTTGTTAAAAATGTGTTTAACTGTATTAGGCAATTGCAACTTATTATCATGGCAATATTCCCGGATCATTAAATGTATTTTTAGGCCATGTGATGCCTCATAAATGGGTTAATGCCATGACAATTGACAGATATTCATGGGGCTTCAGAAGGAATGCTGACCTGGATCAGTATTACTCTATTGAGGAACTCTTAGAGGAAGTGATTTACACCATAAGGTAATTATATAAGCATCTTCGCAAGACAGGGGTCTAGAATCAACATGTTGATGTTGGACCCCCGGCATATTTCATTCAATATTCCTGGGCTTACTGTAGCCATATCTTGCAGAAAAATTACAAATCTTATCTCTTAACCAATCAAACGAAGCCACATCCATTTGAGGTATCAAGTGAATCCTTTATATCTAACTGTTTATGAAAGCTTTAAATTGTTGGGTGCTTTTCAATGAGAGATTCAAGCTCACGAATATTGAATGAAATATGTCAGTGGTACAATGACAATGTGTTGACTCAGGACCCCTGGCATCGCAAGTTGGCTACGGTAAGGTGATTTATGCAATAATTAAAAGAGTTTGAAAGCCAGACTACTTTGACCTGATTCAGACATAATGATAAGGAAATTCAGAATTTAAAGTTGCCATTTAATTCATTTCTATAAACTACTGTAGATCACTAAATTTTCGCGATACCTTATCTTTGCGAGATAGGCATTGATTCTTGATAAGCAAGAAAAAATTTTCACAAATTGTGGTTATTGCTCTATATAATCCTAAGGAATACTATTATACGCGAGAATTAAATTTTCGCGAGCACACTGTCTTGCATAATTACGCGAAAATAAAGTTCTCGTGAATAAAAAGTGATTTACAGTATTAGCTTTTCATTGGTGTTCAAAATATGGAACTGATTAATTTCTCAGTTTTGGAGGGAACATTCTAATCAATGTTGGACCGACAGCTTGGGGAACCTTTTCCCCGATCTACGAGGAGAGATTCCGGCAGCTGGGGTCATGGTTGAAGGTCAATGGAGAAGCTATTTATAAAACAACCCCCTGGATTCATCAAAATGACACAGAGTCAAACCGAGTATGGTAAGCTTTCTAAAAAATTTCTTCAGGCCAAATACTGTTAACTTACAATAGTGTGACATGCATATGTACATGTAAAACTAGAGAGAAAGAAAATGACGCATTCAAATGTATCTATTAATATGAATAAATTGTTGCATTTTATATTAGATTAATTACCAATTTAACAGATCAAGTTTTCTCCTCTTTTTAAACCCATGGCAAGATTGAAAATAATAGTAAAAATAATAACATATCATTTCCTGTTATTAAAGCATGTTTTGAAAGTTTTCAGTAGTATTTGTACAATATGCCCTGAAAACAAAACATTTGTACATTAGGAAAATCAAGGTCATGGAATTAAGTTCGAGGTCAGTAACAATGAGGTGACAGAGTTTTGCCCCTTTATCAGAACAAAAAAAGCAAAGACTATTACCGACAGTACTTTCAAGGCCACGAAGGGTCATTTGGAATCATAAAAAAAAAATTTTACTTTTATATAATTTTATATGTCAGAGAGAGAGAGAGAGAGATGTAAAGGTACTAATGTTGTCAAATGGACCTGTATGTACTTTTTTTTTAAGGATTTGTAGCTTATAGCTGTAATGTGATTTCCAATTTTTAAAGGTACACAGCCTCAAAGGCCAACAAGAAGGTGATTTACTGTTTGGTTCTGGATTGGCCGTTGAGTAATGAGATCTTATTGGGGTCACTGAAGGATATCCCAGTCACTGGGGTCACACTGCTGGGGTCAGATGCCACGATGTACTTCTTTGAGGAGGCTCATGGACTGCGAGTTTTATTCCCAGTCATCAATATACGCAAGATGCCTTGTCAATGGGCCTGGGCTTTGAGAATCTATCTTAAATAGGGATTGATATGAAACTTGGTGGGAAGAAATTCAGTTTATAATGGTCCGAGAACCTGACATTTTCTGGGCTTTTTTTATGAATTTGATATTTTACGTGCCAGAGAAACACGTAAAATATCAAAATCGTGAAAAAATCATGGAAAACATCAGATAATTGGACTTATGTTATAAATGAAATTTTCTCCATTTTACTGCAAAATATTTTGTGTGAAAAAAAATTAAACATACATTGTATACCGGTATTTGTTGTGAAGAAATGGTAACACTTCAATATTTGGGTCTGTATATTATACTGAGCAAATTTTTTATTTTTTTTTTATAATGTAACCCAGGGTCTTGTTACTTGTTGTGTATTCAAAACTCATTTTAATAAGATACATGTACTATAATGGACAAAATGGTGTAAATATTTATATGTTTGTGGCACTATATAAGCTTTTTTCATTAATAATATTTACATAATCTAATCATATATTTCCATATTTTGTGTATTCAAAACCTTTTATGGTCATGAATTAACTAATTTATATGATATGGCACATACTATAAGTTTGCAACAAAAATAAAAGATCATACATATAAAAGTGATAGCACGATGAATCGGTCCTGGGATAATTTAGACACACAGTAGAAGCAAATTCACATTGCTCCATCGTAAGCCATTATATGTGCACACTGCACCATCACTTCATTATCCCAATTTACTATACGCCAGTGCTTAAAAAATTATTTTCTGTATTTAATACATAATATTCATGAGATTTACAGATTGCATAGCATAATGCCCTTTTACTGTTGATTAAAGATGAGTCATATTGTACAAACTTTACTGTCAAATCTCATGCTATCACGTGTACATTATTCTATAAGAATGTGCATTTTTAAAAAGTCCCAATATTATTTGTTCTGGCATCATTTTAATGCAATAACTACTTTTAGAAATTGATACTTATATGTACATGAACCGGTATTTTTGTTTTACATATCAAAACATTTTAACCCTTTGAAAATAATTTAAGATTGTTTACAAGTTTATTTCTTTAGTTCTAGCTGTTTTTTTTTCTTTAGTGAATTAAGCTGCTGTTGTAGTTTTTTTGTCCTCTTTGTATACTTGATTTAAACAATTGTTAAAGATTCTGTAATTAATATATTACATTTATCTAAAATAAATCTTACTTCTTAATTAAGAGAAATAAGATGAAGACACTATATTAAAATTTGAAAATCAATGAGCTTTAGAGGGTAATGCTATTTAAATTTTACTCAATACATTTTCCATATGAATATAATGCAATAAATTTAATATGTTCAGTGTTCTTTCATTTTAGATATTATGTATACATAAATACCTTGAAATATCAATATAGGTCATAGCATTTTGTATTTATTTTTCAAAGTTGTTTACCAGAGCATGGGTAGATGAAATCTCCTAGTTTAAGCATAATTAAAACTTATTTATTTTTTTTATACCTTGATCTGTACAAATCCATGAAGAAATCCATTCCTTTATTTGTATACAAATGGACACAATTTATAATTGCATACATGTAATTATATGTTAAATGAGATAATATTTGCATGAAGATTTTCCCCCAACTTTTGCAGTGTGTTCATGTAACTACCGGTATATAGAGTTTTATGAATTTTATCTTCATGCCAACACATTTTATTTCAATCAGTCTAATTCTAATATTTATATAATTACAACAAACCCAATGTAATTTTAAACTTCCAAGAAAAAAAAATGTAGCATGGAAATAATTCTAACAACATCTCTGCAAATATGTATATATATTGTGGGATTTTTTGTACTAAGTTGAATCATTAACACTGGTAAATTTAATATATACCGGCATAAAAAAATTATAAGACATAAATGTACAGGCTATATTATTTTAAGGTAAAAGGTCAAGTTTATCTTACATGTGAATTATAAGAAATATTTACTTTGAATCACTACATGCATATAGATAAAACCAAGATGTTTTTGTATCATGTTTTATATACTTTTTTAAGCAAGATACATGGCAAAGTATTAATATATTTGCATAATATTCACAACATTCCTTCATTTTCATGATGATTATTCCAGTGTCATAAAAATGTTCAAGTGTGATAAAGTAGAGCTATTTTAACAAAGATCTTCTTTTTTTTAATTTTACATAAATCTTTTTATTATCATGTCTATATATTGTGGTGGATCTGTTAACAATATGGAAATACCATAAATTTATTAATATTTACAACAATGTATTTAATTTTCTACTTTTGTGAACTGGTTTTGCTTATAAATAAATACATGTATTTTGAAATTTACCACTTCTTATTTACTTTACACAAACTCTGAACTAATGTTTTTTAACTCTTTAGTATTTTTTTTTTTTTACAGCTCAAAAGCGAAAAAAAAAAAAAAATAAACTTGCCAAAAGTTTGCAAAATGCAAAGTACCTATTTGGATGATAAGAGGTGGGGTCACTTTCCAGTGTTAAAATCTTCATCAGATTCATGACTCTTCTAAGTCAAACACGAAGGCTCTGTATTTCTAGTGAAGGATATGGGTTATATCTTCCAAGATCATCTTTCCTTTGCATCAATTTTGAACTTATGAAAATCGGTTCCCTCCAGATTCATGCATGAAACAGTATTGACAAAATTAATTATCTTAATGACAAAGAATTTGATTAAAATAAGGATTGCTACATGTAAGTGAATAAAGTATTCAAGCTGTTGTGACTTGTACTCGATAAGTACAGTTTTTAGCTCACCTGAGCTGAAAGCTCAAGTTAGCTTTTCTGATTAGGCTATGAAAAATTAATTTCTTGGTTCTCAGGCCCTACTTCTTCTCTTTTATTGCCAAATAAAATAAAAACAAATAACCTCCCTCATCATTTTCGAGGTTTTGTACAATTTAAAAAGCTGCCTCATCATGTTTTAGGTGCAATTAAAAAGTAAAAGAAAAATGCCTCCCTCCCTCAACATATCCTGAGAACCTAGGAATTAACTTTGCATGGCCTTACATTTTGTCTGTTGTCCATCTGTCTGTAAACTTTTCACATATTTTGATTTCTTCTCCTGAATCTTGGGCCAATTTATACCAAACTTGGCACAGACTATTCTTGGGTAAAGAGAATTCAAGTTCATTCAAATAAAGGGTCACACCCTCTTCTAAGGGGAGATAATTACAAATTAGTGAAAAATTGCTGGCAACATTTAACAAGAAGCCCAAGGGCCTTGAATCGCTCTTCTGATAACTTGTACAGTCTATCACTTCTATTTGAAGCCTCTAAGTCTGTGTATCCCAAGATGCAAGAACTGACAAAGTTTGATGATTCTTAGCCAGTTAGGACTGAAGATATTTCAGTATAGCTATAAAATACAACTAGTCCTAATTGTAACGGGAACCGTTACAGATGTTCCCCAAACGCTCCCCAACTCCCTTTTGGTGCCATATTCCCTGTAAGCTTCATTAAATAAGACAAAGTCTGTGCATTTTTTACTTTAACAGAAGGATACCAATTATATTCAAATTTTAGCATTGCAGGCGTGCGCATGTGAAAGCATGTGCGTTATGACCATATCATCTTGTTTACACTATCTATATATTTTAATATACTATATATTAAAGCATTCAGTCCAAAAGTATTAAGAATCACTCATCTAAGTGTATTTTTAATTTCACTCGTTTTAAATGCACGCACGTGCGTGCACGTGCATGATGTCCATACCTTCTTGTAGAAGTCCCTTATATTTATCTATGTTCTTAATCCCATCCTGTTTGGTTGAAAAACAAGGGAGTTATAGTCATTTCAAGTTTAAACCAATAAGATTTTAGCACACATGCATGCACGTGATTTCATGAATTTTTTTCTATATCGTATTGTTGGATATCCTAATGAATGACTATGTTTTAAATTTCAAAGCATTTCGTCAAAAAACAAAGGAGATATAGCCATTTAAAGTTTTAGCCAATCAGATTGCAGCACACGTGCATGCGCGTGATTTCTTGAATTTTTTTTGTATATCGTATTGCAGGATATCCTAATGTATGACCATGTTTTAAATTTCAAAGCATTTCGTTAGAAAACAAAGGAGATATAGTCATTTATAGTTTCAGCCAATCAGATTGCAGCACACGTGCATGCGCATGCTTTCTTGATAATTCTTATTTATCATGCTGTAGAACTTCATGATGTATGACTATGCTCAAAATTTCAAAGGATTTTGTCAAAAAACAAGAAAGATATTGAGACTTCAGTTTCAGCCAATCAGAGCAAAGCGCACGTGCATGCGCGTGAGATCTTGCTTTTTTGACCATGTCATCATGTCTATACTATTAATATATCCTCACATTGTGAGTTTCAAAGTATTTAATCAAAAAATAGAAAAATTATGGCTATACCTGTTATATTGGTAATTTCACGTGTTGCACGTGCGCGCTCTTTCAAGCACGTGCGCGCAAAATGACCTTGATTCCGCAAATCTACATAACATGTCTACTGACCCTAAAAAGGTTTTACCTACTTCGGATGAACAGTTTACAAGATTACTCCCGGACAAAAAAGTACCCAGGAAGAAGAAGAAAAATAACTAGAAAAGAAACTCGTTGCGAGCAACGAGAGGTCTTCCGTCCAATTCTGGAAAAAAAAACCCCGCAAAATCGAGCTGAAAAGTGATATAACTTTTTATGGAAACAAAGGGGATTGAACACGGGTCGCCAGCGCAAAAATCCAAAGCGCTGACTATTACGCTATTGAGACCACAGCTTTAAATATACATTTATATACTTCTGCAACAGTACATCTGTCGTAGAATAATGAAAGGCAGGTCACTATTCATAATTTTCCGTCAAACGATTCGAAGAAATCTTCGGGCCTTTTTCTTTGGAATGTTCCATTAAATAGGTGTGATCGTTTCAATGGAAATAAAAAAAGAATGTTCGTGTAGCTTAAATTTCTTTGTTAAGAAAGTATATTTAACGCATTTACACATTCCATATCGTATATAGAAAACTAGCACTAAATCAGAGAAACTGCTATAATTTTCAACTGATTTTTATTTTGCTGTTTATCCCTATAATGAAATATCCCGATTACTTAAACTTTCATGTACAGCTTGAATTGCTTCGCCGAAAAGCGTGTCGCCCTACGACGGTCAAGGAATCAGACACCATTTATGTTTAATAACTTGAATGAGATCATTGAGACAAGAATGATGATATAAACTCCATTAAATTATCTTTTTTAGATATGTTTTTCTTATTTCTGTCTTTTCTATTTGTTTAATTCAAGTGTGCATTAGGAAAACGGTGGTTACGTTTAATACTTACTATATATGTTTCTTAAAAACCATTACTTATAACTATGGTTTAAAATCTGTTATTTCGCAAAAAGTAAATGATACTAGGTATCGTATTTCATTTGCACATTATATCTTTTCTTTTTCTACTTTGAGAACCAGCCAAAACCAATGATAGAAGACATTTGACCCACCATGGATTAAAACATAGTTTGACACATGTTTGCAACGTAACAACGACGTGACAATCCTAGTATTCCTTTACACTTCTTTTATCCTTATTTTACTTTCGTTCAAGCAAACGCTCTGCTGCCTCCGTAAACCCCTATTGCGAAATGTCGGAGTTGACAGAGACAGCCGCCATTTTGGACCCACTTCAGACTTTTGAATGTTCATTTCTAGAGTTTGGATTTATCAATATTCAAACAAATTATATAGTAAGCATAATAAGAAGGGTCTCTATTAACATTCTAAAAATCAATGAAAATTATTGAAAAACAAAAAAGTTAGAAAATACGGACTTTTTAATTTCGCTTCCGGTAGCAAACGGAAGTACCGACGACACACGAAAAGGTGATTCGTCACATCTAAAAGTCATCATCTATAATCTCTTACAAGTCTCCAGTTAATATCTTAAACCATTTTCGAAAAAAAGGGGGGACAAAATTGCATTTTAAAATCAGAAAAGTGTCAATAACTTGGAACCAAAGGTGAGTATTCCAAATTTTTCTATCCATGCCACAACTTCATATAATGACGCATAATTCCTGAAATTTTCACAGAAAACTACTGAATAGTTTTCGAGAAATCGCGTGCACAAAATTTTGGGGAAAAAAATAATAATAATAATAATAACTAGAAACGATCTCGTTGCGAGCAACGAGAGGTCTTCCGTCCGTTTCAGGATAAGAACATAAAATCGTTCTGAAAAAGTAATAAAAAAAATTTGCTCACAAAGGGGATTAAACCCAGGTCGCCAGCGTGAAATTCCAACGCGCTTTTTTCCTCTTTATTCCCAACATGCTTAAATTACGCGTTTGGGTCCACTGCTCTAAATGTACTTGAATATACTTCTTCAACAATACACCTGTCTAAGAATCACGAAAGGCGCGCCACAATTTATAATTTCGCGCCAAACGCCACAAGTTAATCTGCGCGCCTTTTCTTTGGAATTTTTCATTAAATAGGTGTGATAGCTTCAATAGAATAAAGAAAAAGGAACGTTCTTTAAACCTAAATTTCGAGGTTTAGAAAATATATTTAACAAATTGTACATATTCTATATCATATATAGATAAGTAACACAAAAGAAGTGAAATGGTAATTATTTTTAACTTTTTTTAATTACCTGTTTATCCCCAAAGTGAACTTACCCGATTCTTTACACCTTCATGAAAAGGTAGAAATTAAATATTAAATAAACAACTTCTTATCGCCTTTATTTTATTTCGACGCTAAGAAAGTAAATTTGACACATTGCACACACGTATCTAGCCCAATTACACTAAAGCAGTAAAACGGAAATTAAGTTTTAAGATGTCACTATATTTCAGCGTACTGATAGGTGAAAGTCCATGTAGTTTTTTTACTTTTCATGTATCATTTAGTCAAACGCTCAGCTGCCTCCATAAACCCCTACTCGCGAAATGGCGGAGTTGACAGAGACAGCCGCCATCTTGGGTCCGCTTCAGATTTTCAAATATTCATATCTAGAGTTCTGATTAACCAATATCCAAACAACTTATATAGTAAGCATCGATCAAAGGGTCTCTATTATCATTCCAAAAATAAATAAAAAATGTTGAAAAACAAAAAAGTTAGAAAATACGATTTTTTCAATTCGCTTCTCCTAACGACAGGAAGTACCGACGACGAACAAAGTGTCGCGTCCTGGATGGTATATATCACGATCTATAATCCCTGAAAGTTTCATGTTGATATCTTTTACCGTTTTTGAGTTTAATCGCGGACAAAATGTCATTTTAATTTCAGGAAATGTCCCGTAACTTGGCACCGGAAGTGAGTTTCCAAATTTTCGCTCAGATATTATAAATTCATGTTACAACATATCTGTCCTGAAAATTTCATGTAATTTCATCCAGTAGTTTTCGAGAAATCGCGTGCACAAAATTAGAAAGTCAGAAAAATAAGAATAATAATAATAATAATAATAATAATAAGAAACAATAGAATCACTATAAGGTCTTCCGTGAAGACGGAAGACCTTAATAAGAAACAGTAGAATCACTAGAAGGTCTTCCGTGAAGACGGAAGACCTTAATAATAAGAAACAGAGTAAAAACAATATGTTCCCCAACTTCGTTTGGGGAACATAATAAGTAGGTCATGGTTACCCACTTTTTGATTTGAAATTTTCTGAGGACTCAAGATGCATTAATTGACAAAGATTGATGATTCTAAGCCAATAAGTACCTGAGATATTCAAAAGTAGGTCACTGTTACCTACTTTATGGTCAATGATTCTCCGAAAATCCAAGATGCATCAACTGACAAAGTTTGATGATTCTAAGCCATTAAGTTCCCCTTATACATAAATTAATCCATAAAATGTCAAAAGTAGGTCACTGTGACCTACTTTTTGGTTGACATTTTCCGAAAACCCAAAATGCATCAACTGACAAAGTTTGATGATTCTAGGCCAAATAAGTATGTGAGATGGTTAAAAGTAGGCCATTGTGACCTACATTTTGGTCACCATTCTCCGAAAACCCAAGATGCCTCAACTGACAAAGTTTAACAATTCTAGGCCAATAAGTTCCTAAGACAGACTTAAATATAGCCATAAAATGTCAAAAGTAGGTCACCATGACATACTTTTTGTTTGACATTTTCTGAAGACCCAAGATGCATCAACTGACAAAATTGATGATTCTAAGCCAATAAGTGCCTAAGATACTTAAATATAGCCATAAAATATCAAAAGTAGGTCAACGTGACCTAATTTTTGGTCAACATTTTCTGAAGACCTAAGATGCATCAGCTGACAAAGTTTGATGATCATAGGACTGAAAGTATTCAAAATATGCCTTTTAAACCAATTTGAAAACAAATGCCTGCAAAATTCAAAAAGAAGGTCACAGTGAACTACTTTTTCTTAAATATGTTTGATTCTAAACCTCTCAATGTCTGAAATAATGGGATAAAATGTGTTAGAAATGATAAGTCATAAAATTCAACAAGAGGCCCACGGGCCTTATAGGTCACCTGAGCATCATGCAACAACTTTCAAATGATTGAATTTGGTTCATGTTTCAAGCTAGATGCTATGGCATTCACAATTCTAAAAGAAACACTATTGCTAATCATAACTATACACTTAGCAATTGTTTAGTTTGTTTACTTAATACCCATAAGCAGGGCAGGGGAACAAAATATGCATTTCAACTAATCAGTAGTATTCAGCAATAATCATAAATTAAGTGCCCCTACCACACATGAACCCCTGGCCCTAGGTATACACTTTGCAAAATTTTTTGAAAAGGCACACTTGCTTATCAATAATGTTTGATTAATAATAAGGAGCAGATTTCAAACAACTCATTTTCAGTATATAAGTAGAGCCCCCCTTCCATATCCCTGACCCAGGGGCCTTGAAATTTACAATTCTGGAAGAAGAGCCCTTGCACATCATAACTATATAGGTAGTACATCTGTTTATTACCCAGGAGTAGAGAAAAAGATTTTCATAGATGAAATGTAATTTCACTATATAATCATTATAGAGCCACTCAGTAACACCATAACCCCTGACCATTGGCATTGGGCCATAAAATTCACAATTTTGGTAGAAGCATTCTTGCTCATCATAACTATGTACTTAGTTAGTTTATTTAATAACTAGGAGCAGATAAGAAGATTTTCAAAGAAATAATGTATTTTCACTATATAATCAATAGAGCCCCACCCTAACCCCTGACCGTGGGGCCAAAAAATTCAAAATTTCGGAAGAGGCACTCTTGTTCGTCATAACTATGTACTTAGTTAATTTATTTAATACCTAGGAGCAGAGAAGATTTTCAAAGAAATAATGCATTTTCACTATATAATCAATAGAGCCCCGTCCTAACACCAGAACCCCTGACCCTGGGGCCATGAATTTCCAATTTTGGTAGAGGCACTCTTGCTCATCATAACTAGTACTTAATTAGTTTGTTTAATACTCAGGAACAGAGAAGAAGATTTTCAAAGATTTAATGCATTTTCACCATATAATCAATAGAGCCCCGCCCTAACACCAGAACCCCTGACCCTGGGGCCATGAATTTCACAATTTTGGTAGAGAACTCAATGCTGATTTCAATCATACCAACAGTTTGACTGCTTGATGTCCAGGTGTAAAGAAGAAGATTTTTAAAGATTGCACTAATTTTAGTGGATTTGGCCCCACCCCCTAGGCCCCAGGGGAGGGGGGGGGGCAGGGACAATGAAATTCACAATTTTTGTTCCCCTTCACCCACGGATGCTATATGCCAAAATTGGTTGAAATTGGTTCAGTGGTTTCAGAGAAGAAGCTGAAAATGTTTTAATGGTAACGCATGACGCACGAAGAACGACGATGGACAAAAACGGATAGCAATAGGTCACCTGAGTTTACTCAGGTGACCTAAAAAGTAGGTCAAGGTGACCTACTGTTAAAATGACGTTGTTTGAAGACCCAAGATGCATCAACTGAAAAAGTTTGATGATATATCATAGGCCCTAAAGTGTCCAAAATATGCCTCCAAATCAATTTGAAAGCGAAAGCCCGTAAATTTTAAAAGTAGGTCACCGTGACCTACTTTTGTGTTAACATGATGTGAAGTCCTAAGATGCATCAGCTTACAAGATTTCATGATCCTATAGTCTTTATAATAAGCAAAATAATAATTTTTATTAATTGTAAATTTTGGTCAACTTTGAAGTGACCTTGAGACCACTCCCTTTGCCCCAGGGTCATGCCTTGAACAATTTTTAATCTTCAACATATCCTGACCCTTGTATGCAAGTTCGGTGAAAATCTGCCTGGTGGTTCTGGAGAAGATTTTTTAGCAACCAGTACTTTTGGTATTATTTTCCGTATTATCTCCCCTTGTTTTAGGGTCTCACCCCTAGTTTTAGTATAATGGTAGCCCTTGGGCCGAGGATCCCCCCTGACAAATTTGACAATTATTGGCCAAGGGGTTCTCGAGTTATGGCCCATATTCTAAAAAGTTAATGCACACCGCACAAATGGCCATAGCATTAGCTCTTTGAGCCTTTGGCTCAGAAGAGCTAAAAATCTGTTTGAGAACCACTGGGTAAGGAAAGATGAAAGTCATATGGAAACATCCTCAGGCCATTTACTGGTATACAGATTAAAATTTGTTGAAGTCATGACAGACCAGACATACCAGACTATTGAAATTCTGTTATACACAGTGACACTCATTGATGGTAATGCATAATAGTGACATTAGGCCAAAACAAATGATCAATAGTTTCTCAGGCCAAAACAATCAAAATTCAATGCGGCAGGCAGGCAGGTTTTTTTTTTTTTTTTGAAGCAGGTTTTACACCTTTTTTTAAGCCATTTGTTTAATAAAATGATATCTACCAAATCTTAATTTTTGTTCTCTGGAATTGGTTAAAATATGCATTCAACTTTAAATAATGTTACTCCAAACATTTATTTAAGAGTTAATTCATAAAATACTGAAAATTTAGAAGAAATGTATTGTTTTTCTAATAAAAACGTCTATCTTAGCATTAATGAAAAGGGGAATAACTCAATTTTCTTTTTCAAATTGGAAAAATAGAAAATTGAGTTATTTCCCTTTTCAATATGTCAATAAAATTGATCAATGCAGCCGTTTTTGAACTGATGCGGCGGTGCCTGAGAAACTATTGATTAATTTTTTTTTGGCCTTAATATATCCCTCTTAATAGACGATTTTCACATTCTTAAGAGTTATCTCCCGTTGTCGGCGTAACGCTCATCTTTCTCACTTTGTCCCTTGTAAGTTACCTGAAAATATTTTTTAACTACAAATGCTATCAGACAATTTTGATCTGTACCTCAGTATTGTCAGAATATGGGGCATCAAGTAAAATACAACGAACATATTCATACAGATTTTACTTCTAATATATTGCCCCAAAAAGTTGGTAGTGTTATAGAGGGAAAACAGTGTCATATGCTGGTTGACCCCAGAGTGACCCAAAGGGGAATAACTTTTGTAAATGTGAAAGTTGGCTATTCCTTGTGAATTAAGGGATGACATATGCTCATTTGAGCCTCTGGTATACATGGTATACAGAGTTCAGAAAAAAATTCCAATTTACAACAAGAAACCTCAAATTTTAATGTGCATAACATAAATATAATTTTGAACAGAATTATAAATTTAAAAAAAAACAAGCTTATTGTATTCATCATAAATAACACTTAACATAATCATGATAATCAGTCCAGTCCAATACGAAAAATCGTAATATTACAGAATATTGTAATATTATTCTTATATTACTATTTTTCGTAATATAGTTAAATTACGAAAACTCGTAATATAGCATGTTGTGAGAGACTATATTACGAGTTTTCGTAATGTTAGACAAAATTAAGCATTGAAAGAAACTGAATGATGTTAAGGAAAGTATGACGTCAGAAATACATTATGCCCCAATGGTACTAGTATCACGTGGTCATTTTGGTCAGTGACGTCTATCGAAAAGTATGAAAATGCAAGAAGAAAGCAACAATAGTAATGGGTGAGTGAAAATTTTGTATTATTATTCTTATATAAGAATTTTCCCAGGGATGGGAACAATTTTCCATAAAACTTCAATGTATCCTAAAACTTGTCATAGTGTTCTATAATCCCCGAATTCCCTATATTTTTCCCGAAGTCTACCCTAGAAAATCAGACCCTCATCTCCAACAACGAGATGTTACGGGATATAACTTGTACAACTTTCACTAGGCTCTGACTCTGCATGCACTTGGATCAAATGCATCAAAACAAAGAAAATGCATGCATATCCACGATGATTTGATGAAACCAGAGATGTATAATCTCTCATGAAACATAACAAGCAGGTTGCATCAGAAAAAAGGGGAGTAACTCTTAGAAGAGTTAGAAATTGCTTATATTACGAATTTTAGTAATATTACGATTTTTCGTATTGGACTGGACTGATAATATAACACATATACATGTAACATAATAAATAACACTTAACATAATATAACATATAGGCCTATCACATGATATTTTGAAATATGTTCATGTATTAATCACATCTGAGATTTTTTTTTCGACCCCTCGAGTTTTTATGTTCTATAGCAAAGTGAGTCTTTTCATGGGTTTTCAAATTAGCCAGCTGATTAAATGCTTTTCCGCAGTCCTGACATACAAATGGTTTAATCCCAGTATGGATCTGTTCATGTCTTTTCAAATGCGAACCTTGCAGAAATGCTTTGCCACATGTTTCGCATACAAATGGACGTTCTCCACTGTGAATTCTCTTGTGCGCCGTAAAGTATGAGCTATTATTAAATTCCTTTCCACAGATATCACAAAGATGAAGCTTGATGCCAGTATGTGTTGCCATGTGCTCATCCAAATTCCGCTTGCGTATAAATCTCATTTCACACTCTCGGCATTCGTATGGCTTATCACCTGTGTGAATTCTTTGATGTCTTTTAAGTCCATCACTTGCCCTAAATTTCTTCAAACATACTTCACACTGAAAGTTCTTTACACCACTATGAGTTAACAAATGAAGATTCAATGATTGTTTTGAAGATAAAACTCTCGCGCATATCTCACAAGCATACACCATCATACATTTTGCTTTCTGGTGCTGTTTTAAATGCATTTCGGTCATAAAGGTCTTGCTACACATGTCACAACCCCAAGGTCTGCTTGTTGTGTGAGTTACAACATGCAATTTCCGACCCGATTCTCGAGCGAATCCTTTTCCACATATATCACATTTATATGGCTTGAAATCCTTGTGTTTCTTTAAATGATGGTTATGCTCCACCAGGCGAGAGAACGACTCTCCGCAGACAAGGCACTTGAAAGGTTTATCCATAGAGTCAGCATGATGCCTTCGGAAATGAGTTCGCAGGGTTGAGGTTTTCACATACTCCTTTGGACAGAGATGACATTTGTGAAGGTTTGGATGCTTTTCACCGGTATGGACCCTTAAATGATTCTTCAAACTGTAGGATAAGCTGAAAGATTTATCACAAAGTGCGCAAATAAATGGCTTTTCTTTCCGGGGATTGTAGTCGCTATCCTTCGAGTCTTCAGACTCTTCATCATTTTCATCATTTCCATACAGAGAATTATCAGTATTGTAACTCTCTCTTGAATCTTCATTTTCAGACTCTGTTTCACTAATTTGATCATGATCGTCAAGTTTAGAAGTCATATTGATAATTCAATAGTTTTTTTGATCACAGATGCTTAAAAATTCATGGATTGGGGTTGAAGTTCTGAAAATATAAAATAATACTAGTAAGGCGAAAAAAATATTTACAGAAAATTGACAGACATCTGAATATTCCATTCCAATGTCTATAGTTTTATCCTATTTCTATAACCCCAAGCGGAAACATACGTATCTCATGATCATCCACAATATTATTTTGTATCGAGGTAATTTTCAAGGAATAAATTGAGTGCTATTCAATAAAGAAGCTCAACCAGAGACATCTGAAATGATTTGATTAATACACTGTACAATTCTCAGTTAACCGGGAACTTTCAATAAGGCTTGGCATTCTTGGCGCTACGTAAATAAGGCGTCTGTCAAATATAGCAAATAGATTCTCATTGGTTAAGAAATTAATAACATCAGGAACTTTAAATTGTTCTTCACAATGATGAGAAGACTTAAGCCCCACCTCTTTGTCGTATGAGACCTTTTTATTGGATATTTGCTACACTTGTAGACATTCGCCGAATTTCTAATTCTATCCTATGTACATGATGTATAATATTATTAATAAACAGTGAATGAAAGCTGTGTAAATTTCAGACACTAATTGTGTAACATCGAGAATGCCACCCTTTACTGCAAGTCCAAGGTTAACTGAGAATTGTACTAATTGACAAGAAAAAAAGCCTGGGTAGCCTTTCCACTTCTCTAGTATGAAAACTCATTTAAAAGAGAATTTGTTTTACAGATGAAAACTATAATTAACAGGTCTTTAAGTTTAGCCAGTTAACTACAGTTTAATATTCGTATACCATAGATTAAATACCTGGCTTATCCATTGTTTAACAATATTAATATCATTTTTGTTACGAATTTTGGCATGCAAAAAAAGGAATGAAAAATCCTACAGGGTATTAAACAATTGAAATAAATTATAATCAGTACACTCTAACATCTACGGTTTTACTAGGAAACTATGTTTTGTTTTTGCTTGAATTTTCATACATCTTCTTGATTCCAAGGGTTAAATAACTTGATTTTTCACGTGTATATCGATACACATGTCTCTTCTTACCTGCCATCAACAAACAACCAAACGACCGACTTGGAGGATCCCGAACCCGATGTGGATGGACAAGTGGTAAAACTAGTTATGTACGTAACTTTCTGCGAAATAATAATTATATGGAGATAACGAACATACAGTTTAATTTCAAGTTCAAAATTTCCAATAAACAATACAAAAACGAGCAGAGCAATGCCAATCAGGGACCTCAAAAACATCAGAGGTGGGATCCAGTGCTATGAAGGAGTAAGCATCCCCTGCTGACCCGCCATAAGAATTCAACCCACCTCATAGGCGTCGGAACCGGGGGGGGGGCGTAGCCCCCCCCCCCCCACTTATTTTTTCCAAATATATACTTGGTATAGACATTGAACATTTCCCCACTTTCCACAGACAAGTCGCATTATAGGTTAAAAATGAGGAAAGTGGTGGTATTTGGAAAAAAAAAATGGTACTGAAGTTCGACACCCCCCCCCCCCCGGAATAGGATTTTCGTGTTTGGGAAAAGGACATTTCCCTTTGTTTTTGGTTTTTTTTTTGTTTTTTTGGTTTTTTCTTTTTTGGTTTCGTTTTTTGTTTGTTTGTTTGTCATGTTTTTTTTTTTTTTTTTTTTTGCTTGTCAGGTTTTTGTTTAATTTTTTTTTTACATTTAGCCCCTCCGTTCAATTTGCTTCCGACGCCAATGCGTCTTACATGTATATACACGTATACTGAGTATTATTTGATGAGAGTTAATAGAAAAACCTAGGTTTAAAGTTACCTATGGGTAATAATTGTGCCCCATTACTAGCATACCTACATGATTTTTGTAGTCATATAAAGGAAATGTTATTCAAAAAACTTCTTAGTTCATGAGAAGCTTAGAAGAAAACAATTGAAATTCAATATATCAATCAGCATATTATCAATAAACAATAGTCATTGCCTTTCATATATCAATTCTATATATCCATATAAAGCTAGCTTGAAATAAAAGATATATCACAAAGTTTGAAACATATTTCATATTTGGATTTTTTAAACCAGAAAAAGGCGTTAATGATTACAGTTACCTAACAACAGAGCTCAAGTTTATGATAATCGTAATCATAATAATTTCTTCAACTTTCAATTGTTAGATCCACTAACTTATGTAGCAATATACCCTTATCACCTGCATATGGGATTGACAGGTACGTCTCTCAGTTGATTCGATACATTTAATAGACCAATGTTCTGCGTATTAACAATTCCTAAAACGAGGCAAGCGTTTGACAAACAAGTTGATAATGTAAGGATATGAACAATCTTGTTCAACGTCATAATATCGCAAGTTTTATGGTCGATACAGTGATCTTGTCAGCAAACACAACCTTTATCATTTATGCTGACGGATACGTTATATATCTACAAATAATGTTAGGTCATAATCTCAGTAAACATGCTGGCCTGTCAAAAGAATTTTCCCGATCATGACAAGAAGCGCACACCGGTCGACAGGGCATGCTCACTCCTCCATGGCATCTGATCCCACCTCTGATGTCTTGGAGGTCCGTGTTTCCTCTGCTCCCGATTTTATTGTTGAAATTGGTGTACCTTGAGCTTTAAAATTGTTCGTTGTCTTCACATTTTCATACAGTCTTTGTAGACCACGTCGATCTTTCCAACGACTGACGTGTTTGAATTGTAATTGGCATTAATTATGCTCCTTTAATTTATTAGCCGAGTTTTGTTTTTAAATTTCTATAAAGCAGATTTCATCAAAAAACTTCTACATAAGAGGAAAAAATACACCTGCTTTGGCCTTCAACTCGACAGTCGTATAAATATCAACGACGCATCACTGATCAATACCGAAAGTCCGAAACTAAACTATTTCCATTTATGCACTGGAATAGATCAAGTCGATTTCCATTTATACATCGACTTGATCTATTCCAGTGCACTTGATAATTGTATAATAGCGATGAATGGAGCTGTAGCGTAACGTAATCTACTGAGCTGTCTGGAGCTTGCATCCGAAGGACTGACCCCATGCAGGACGTCCCAATATGAAATTCGTACCCGCGACACAAGGACCAACTCCTTTCTCTGCGATTCTAAAGCACTGAGACTCTTTTTATCATTGCACCACGTTAGTGACGTTGTTATAATGACCTTATTAGCAAATCAAATATAACATCACTGCAAGGGTCGTGTTCGACTTAAGTTTCGTGAATACGTTTTTGTACTAAATTTGACTAAAGAATAGTCTGTCTACTTGATCAATCATACGGCTCACAGCAGACGTGACCGGTGTACCAGTGAAAACTGTCGCTAGTGCTCAGTGTCGCTCTAAAAAAAGCGGTAGCCTTGCAATTCAGCACTCGTATAATTAGACCCAGAGAAAGTTGTAATCGCCTTATAAAGACGCAATTAGTGATTAAAATGAAGTAAAATCGAAGTAATAAAGTTCCAAGACTGTTAAAGAATTCTGGTTTTTTGAATATTTTCAGAAAAATCTTGAAAAATAAGTGTTTGACATTCGACGCTATTGCATCGCGATCGGCATCTGATCTGGGCTTTCATATGATACTTCATCTCTAAAATTACATAAGAAGAAGGGCAATATATGACTAATTTAATTAAATATTTTTTTAATTGACTGAAAAAAATACTATTTGGGAAAAGAAAGCGACAGCAGAAGTGTACTATAAACTGTTTAATGTTTTTAAACATCGAGATCGGCATCCAACTTAATCAGCTGTTTGCACTCGAGTCAGTCGAGAGAACAAATTATGATTAGTAAACTCGCAATCAAAACCGATCTATTGTAAGTAAGACAGTATTTTAACAAGATAAAATAAAAATAATTATCGTTTGTTTCGTCGATAAAAGTAATGCAAGACACAAGTAAGGTTAAATTATGGTCTCGCCACTTGCAACCAGTATAGAATACTTCAAATAAAGTTGCGACGCGAATTTCCTCTATTTATTGTGGTTTTAATGTGTCTATAATGCTGAAAAGTTTTTTTTATTGTACACAAAGACTAATGTGGATTTTCCCTATGAATGTTTAGGTGTTAACATTCTCTGTCATAAATTAAAAACTGAGCAGTTTTCAATCAATTTTCATCATACATATAGTTTTTGGTTAGATGAGTTCTGTTCACATTGATTCATTATATGTTCAATGATGATCCATGATAGGTGACATTCAGTAAGATGCGTCGATTTAACCAAAGGGACTTAATTATGATAAAAATAGTAATATCATTTATAGTGATTTAGCATCTTTTTTTTTTGAAAGTATGTGTCGTGGGAGGGGGGCTTTCAAAGGTGTTGCTAACACCCGGCTTTCAATGAACATTTTTAATACAGTAAAACTAAAAGTTATGTCTGGAAAATAGTTGGGGGGGGGCAAGCCCCCGGCCCCCTGTTGCTACGTGACTGATTTACTAAAAAAGAATAAATTTGTGAAATTTTCTGATTGGTAAACTTGTATATTTTAAAATAATTTGCTTAAATGTCATGAATAAAGTAAGTTTTTTTGATACAATAATTTGAATGTTTGTCATAAACACAAAACACATTTATTTCAATAGCCATTATTCTGAATATTCAACAATATAAATATCTAAATGCAAAACTAAATAATTTTTTTATATATATAGATGCATTTTAGTTTTGATATAAAGTCTACAGAAGTCCATTTGAGTCACCTTTGGCTCCATTTGGGTAAATCGACACACCGTTCAGTAAGATGCAATGTCACTGAAATATTGTTAATGTTGGGATAGACAGTTCATTTTCATTACAGTGATGATAAACTTAGATTTATAACTTCAAACATCTATCAGTGTCTAGAGTCCACACACAATATAAAATTATATATCATACAAAGAGATGAAACCAGATAGTAAAGTGAAAAAAAACATCTTGCATATGCACTACAATGCTAGACAAGCTACCAGTAAGACAACTCTCAATTATAAGAACTTGCCCAGTATTTGAAGACAAAATCACTTAGTTTGGTAGATATTTTATGCGCTACTTAAGCAAGCAAAAATTGACATCATATTTTGTGGGGAAAAAATCAGAGAATTCTAAATACATGTATTTGTCACTTGGTAGCTTACATTTTAGAATCGCTTAATTAAGAAATATTTACATTTGCAAATGTTTTCCTTTATATAACACTACTGAAGGCAAGCGTTTTTATAACTGTGTAAATACAGGTATGGGGTCAAGAGGTCATAGATGTGCGTTTGGATAAACGTTCGACGTAATTTCTCTGTGACGTCATAAAGGGTCAACGCGCGTTTAGTGGATTACATACATGCCGTTGGGTTTGAAAAATTAACGCATTTCACACGTTAAAAGTAACAATCAGGCAAACATAAAGTATGAATAAGTCACAAATGTAAATATAAGTAGTAAGGTATCATTTTTTGAGTTTTATTGAGATGTAAAACGGGTTGGCACATGATCAAATCTTCCATAAAGCCCTTCGGGCTTTATGGGATTTGATCACGTGACCAACCCGTTTTACATCTCAATAAAACTCAAAAAATGATACCTTATTTCTTAAGTAAAACAGATTGGTCACGTGATCAAATCCCATAAAGCCCGAAGGGCTTTATGGAAGATTTGATCATGTGTCAACCGGTTTTACATCCCAATATAACTCAAAAAATGATACCTTATTACTTATATTTACACTTGTTGCGATGTTTTTGCCCACAACGAGTTTCCATACATTCCTCTTTTTTGACCTAGATAAGCGCTTCAGTTAAAATGACGTAACAAAAATAGTTCCAAGGTAGTGCAACTATTTATTTAACACTGATTAAAAAAATAAACAGTTGTTTAAGTCACATTTACAATATATTATCTAAAGAAGAAAAATTACAAGAGAATTAATGTGTATTATAAGAAATACGAATAAAACTTTGCGGAGTGTCACTACTTCCGTTGGCGTAAAGAGGTCGCAAGGCGTCTATTTGAAGTTGAAAACACACTGGTTGAAAACGGACTTGGAGAGGAAATCAGACGACATTCTGGTGCTCACAGAAGAACTAGCATCGAAAGAAGGATGATTTTCATTCGGAACGGGGGAGAAAGGCCTGTCTTGTTTACGAGGAGAAACGGAAAGAGAAGCAGATGGGGCTGTCGAAGTGGAGGCACTGCACGAAAGGTTGGTGATGTTGCGATTGCGGTTTTGATCAGGATTTGTTAGGAGAGAAAGGCAAGAGCTTACAGAGCGTTTTTGATCATTTGACAATTCTCGGTTGTAGGTTTTCAAAGAAGCTTCACTGCGGTGCCCACTCATAAACATAATCTGCCGGGACTCGAACCCATGATCGCTCATAGCAGTAATGGCAGTGGCTCTCAAGCAGTGAGGGGTGTAAGACTTAAGACATTTTGAAGACTTGCATATATCCGCCATGTATCCACTGAAAGATCTCTTCGCCAAAGGTTTAGATGTATACCACAGATCAGATCCAGAGTTCATCAGAGCTTCTTTAAAGCATGTGTTAAAAAGACCTTTAGCACTGGACTCCGTCTTGCTCATCAACAAGCGCAGCATCTTCACAGGGCAGATATCACTGCCAGGAACCTCGTAGATCCGCTTTCCCGCAGGAGCTTCATCTGATCCGATTCCTCCTTGGAAATTTTTTTGCTGCGTTTCATGTCGAAGTGTAATGTACTCTAAATTGTTCTCATCTTTGTGAAATTCAAAGGAATCCATCTGTAATTGATGATGAAACTCTAAGCCACGCGTAACTAAATGGATAGACAAATTGTACCAAACGCATTGGCGAAGGACAATTGGGGAATGTGGAGCTGAAAGAAAATACGAAGATATGCGCTCAAGGTCTTCAGGATGAATTACTGATTTGTGCTTTGTAGCTCTCGATACACCAGTTTTTGTCATTGATTTTAGCATTCCATCTAAAGTGTAATTGGCTGTTTTGAATTCCTTGTCGCGGACAATATCTATTGATCTTCCTAAATCTTGAAGGTGTCTGTTGATGGCAGCACGGAGGTTTTTTAAGCTGTTCTTGTGATAATTTTCTGCCTGTGCAGACGTTAATTCTGCTGCCCTTTTTGGAGTTGATTTGGGTCTGGCTTCGCAATAAAATTTCCTCAATTTCTCAGCAAGGATCTCAGAAGGGACAGTTTTGAAATCAAGAACATCGGAAAAGACCTCCAAGTGCCAATCTATAAATTGTAAAGGGAATATTTATTTCAACATTTTATTTTGATTTTATTATTATTTATTTATTTTCTAAAAATTTTTGTTTGTTCTGTTTCATAGTTTGCATGCAAGTTGCATTGTTTGATTGATTTGTTATATTGATATGTTAGTTTCTGCATTTGTTTGTTTGTTTGCTTGCTTGCTAGGCTGTTGGCCTACAGGCCTACATTTTAATTCTGTATTAAACAATCATCTGTTTGTAGACTGCAGAGAAAAATCTGGTATACCTTTGTGCTGGTGAATGTATTGTTTTACTGTAAATATACTCGTAGAACATGCTTTTGCCTTATTTACAAGGATATATTAATATCAGCATTGTTCTTTTTTTTTTTTCATTGGTTCAATTTATTTATTATTTATACTCCTTGTTTTAGTTCGTTGTTATTTTTAAGCACTACTTAAAATTATGTACCTTGAAAGAGTTTCACTCCCCATTGGGTATTTCGTTTTGTTGAGAGAGATTGTCTGGATTCCTCAAATTCTTTCAAATTTTCCTCAGACATGGACTTGAATCTCTTACTAGGGGGGGCAGGGCCAGGCATACCAGGGCTAGGAAGTCCCTCCATATCAGACATTTTCAGCTCCTTCTCGACCTCTTCAGTCTCTTCAACGCTTGCTGGAGCCATAAAAGGGAGATCCAGAGCGGCCATGATTTCATTGTCAAACAGAAGATACAGCAATGGGTCGTTATCACAGAGGTCAAAATCGCCAAACTCAGCCATTGTTTTGGTAGGGGGGGTTGAAAGCAGACGTGTATTATGATAAATGAATAAAAAAAAGTTTTTTGTAATGTATAAAAAGTTTTTTTGAACAGATTTTATTTAATGTATTAAAATTATTTTATTTTTAATGTGACATTGTGTTTCAACGCCTTTTATTTGATTTCAGCCGGTTTTGTTTACGTTCGTAGTAAAGTAGTGACCCAGTTCTGAGGAGGTCAATGTATTCATGCGCGCTATTTGTCATATGACCTCTTGACCCCAAACATGTTTTATTGGGATGTAATGTGTCACAAGGGCAGATGAACAGACAGGAAATGACGCAGAAATAGTCAACGAAAACTACCGTTAAACAACATTTTTCCGGAATAAAGAGTATCGTAAGGCGGCAAAAAATGAATTATAAAACGCCCCCTTTTTATTTAATTTTACTGTTTTTTATTTATTTATTCCTTTTTAAAATTATCTGTTTGATATTTTTGTAACATTTTTTAAATGGTTAAAAGAGAACTATGAAAATCAACTTTCACTTTCACTGATCTGACGTCATACATCGTGATTTCTCAATGATGAAAGATGAGCATAGGCCTTGGACATTTATCATCTATGTACATGTAAGTATCCAATAGAATACTATTGTAATATGTTAGGAAAAGTACACAATAATTACACCTTTTATCATCATCAGATTATGTTTTGTTTGGGGGGCGGGAGGGGTAGGATCAAACATCTTTGAGTACCATATTTTCAAAGCCCTACCACTTATCTTTCTTTGAATACACTGCAACCCATGCACGTTGAAAGTGAGGGGTGAGGGGTGTTAAACCTATGCCTCAATATTCAATGCCTTTAATTATTATGTCTATCTTTGCAAAAAAAGGGACACACGTTATAGTTTATGTATAGAGTTTGCAAATAATTGTATTAAAATAAGCTATTTCTTGAAAGTGACTGTTGCCCATCACATTCTACGAAATACCTTTTCTGCTGTACCATCATTAATCTTTTTTTAGTTGCTACTATCAATTCTGAATTTCTTCTTGTATGTTTTTCTCATTACTTATATATATGCCCTGATGGACCCCATATTGATATTAATAAATCTTTTCTTATCCTATCTTATACTTTTTCCAAAGGATATAGTTTTACTTACAAAATGGAATGTATAGGAAAGTATAAATCTAGAAATTGAACATAATAACTCATTAGGCCCCACTGGGCTAGTGTAAAGCCATGATACTTAAAAACATTTATTGCAGAAATTAAATTTCTGTGAACTCCCTGTTATATAATTTTCTTGTCAAATTTTTGACTATATATACATGTACAATTAACTGTTTTATTTTACTCAACTACATTGATGCAGAACACTATAGAGATGTCTTCCCAAGTTTTTTGTTTATAAATGGGTCATAGGTAACTGTCTACCAATTAATTAAATTCTCAGGTCCATTTACTGTGAGTATTCGAGAGTATATTTCTTAAACTTAGTGTTAGTCCTTATCTCAACTTTTGTTAACATTTTTTTGGGACAGATTATAAAGAAACAAGCATGGACAGAGAGAACTTAAGTAAAAAAGAAATCAAAAAGGAATTAATTCTTATAGACAATTACTGTGATGGAAATGGATAAACACAACTGAAAATCCTACTATATCAATTGTGCTAGTATGACCTGCATTCAATTTTTACAAATGTTTGGGCATCAGGCAAGTGTTTGTGGTGCCCACTGCTTTAAAGTCACCAAACTTTGTCTAAATCATGATATTGTTAAATCAGTTTTCTACAAATTTCCCTAGTCCGAATCTTGGAGTGTAAACTGCTGAATACATTACCATGTTGACAGATGCTTTTGAGCAATATTTTGTTGAATATAAAACAAATAATAATACATTAAAATCATATGTCATGGAATTATTATACTGTCACAGACTTCTCCTCTTGCTCTGGCTGAGATATCTAGCAGCCTTTGTTAATTATGCTGATGTTCCTGAAATATAAAATTTCTCTTTTTAATTAATTTTTTTTTTTAATTTTTAAGACCAATAGAATTCAACACAATTCTGGGACCTTTCTCACAAGGAATCCTTTACTTAGTGGGTCTGTCACATAGATTTGAGGGGGTAACTGTAGAAAATCAACCATGGTGACAATTAAGTTTATTACACTCTTTTATAGCAGTGCAGTGATAAAACAAGACAATTTCAGTGTGTAGACAACTCTGACCTTGACATTGTCTGTGTTCAGATCCCAGTCATGTCATTATATATTATGAGCATTTTCACTGCTAATGGCAACTATAATATTATTAATTAATAAATAGTCATTTTATTACAAAATTAAGTTATGGACAAGAATTGTACTTTTTAAACCTAGTGACCTTGACCTTGTCCAATTGTTCAGGTTGCACCCTTTGATAGTTGTCAGAAGTTAACCTTATACTTCATAGGCGTCGGAACCAGGGTAGGGGGAGGGGGGCGTAGCCCCCCAACTTTTTTTTTTTTTTTTTTTTTTTTTTTTTACAAATATACGCATAATATAGGCATTGAAAATTGGGCTTTACCTTAATTTTTTGTTGGTTTAGCCCTCCCCCACTTTCAATTACCCCTCCCCCCACTTTCAATTTGCTTCTGACGCCTATGTGCCTTGTATAAAAATTGTTTTCTCAAATTAATAGCCAAGACTGAGTCTTTAAATCAATCTTGTGTTTAGAAGATAAATAGTGGACCAAGAATAATGCATATGATTCAAGAAATTAATAAGAGTCATTTTCAAATCTCAATTAAAACAAAATTTTGTTTGATTCTTAGTAATTGAGTTAATATTACATGTATACAGTTAAAGTATATCAGTGAGGGAGTTAGCAAGATTCCAGTTCCCCAAGACGAGGGATATTTTCCGAGGCAACAGCCAAGGAAAATGGTTCTGGTCGAGGGGAACTGAAATCTTGCTAACTCCCTCACTGATATACTTTTTAACTATTTTATTATACCGTATATGTACATGTATATATGATGCAAACATAAAATTTAGAGGATTCAGAGAGTGTGATTTTAAAGCAGGGATTATCTCACTGAACTAACAAACTGGTATTAGTCCATTCAAATCTCACACCAATGCAAAAGCAAAATCTACAGAATTACTGATAACTGGGAACTACATTTTGAAGCAGGGATTAGTTTACTCGACTAATGCATGGGGAGTTATCGATTTTTAACGATTTCTAGGGAATTATGTAAGACAGCATTTTTCACCAAGTAATTCTCATATTTGTGCATTTGTTCATTTCACCAATTGTAATTATACATGCATGTATTTGAATACATAATTCATAGCTTTGAGAGGAGAAAAACAATACATATGTTTGTAATTTTTTTTTTAGTGACCACTGCATTAATTTATGCAATTTTTGGAGAGGAATTCATCAACGATAACAGTAAATCACCAGGTTTTAGTCAATATCCAGGACTTATCTCCTAGTGGACAAGACTATAAAGTTCAAACCAAACAGCAAATCTTGAGTGAAATAATAATAATGATGATCTGGATGTGATTGTAACATAATTATGCATAAAGATGTTCATTCGTGTTACAGAAAGAGGAACAAGTAGCTACATTTTATCTATATATTTTTTTCATCACCAGCATGTTTTGTGTACAATTTAATTATGCCCCTCGAAGAAGGTAGGGCATATTGCTTTGTTGCTGTCTGTGGGTCCACAAACAGTTACCGTTCATTTCCTCTTAGAGGCTGCATGAACTGAAATGAAATTAATTAAATATATCTTGGTCAGATTTTGTTTTGGGGCATGATCGAGCAATTTTAGACAGAATTATGCTACTTGTTCAAGGGGGGGAGGTGCAAAAGTGTTCCACATATATCTTGTTTTAATTTGTGTTGTTTTATTTTTTGTATAATTGTTATTGCACTAAATAGCAAATTCCATCTTAAATCTTATTTATATTTTCAAAAGTATTTAATAAATCTAGTAAAAGTAGCTAGTCTTACTATTTTTTACTATAATCTTAGTGACAATCAAAATATTTGCAATATTGCTGCTTCGAAAAGGAAATGCATGTTATAATAGAAAGGTAATAAAGTCAAAGAATTTGCAAATATAATTCTGTCAATGATACAGTATGGGTGATGGAATTGGACTAAAGGAGTAAGGCTTTTACAAAAAAAAATTCCCACCTTTCACTTGATTCAAACAATGGATACCACTCACCCAAGGTGTGGGGTGAGCAGCAATAAACGTGAGCAAAAGTGGCTCAAGAACATGTACTGGTACATATATTCCAGACAAACAGCATGAATGTCTGCATTGACCTTGAATTCTGACCTTTTTATCAGAGGAATGATTAATCTTTAAGATAGAAACTTTGTAAATACATGTAGTTCAAGGTCACAGCAGGTATTAATTCAAAATCGAATATATGCATGGAGATAATGAAGAGTATTCAAGCTCAAATGTCCAGTAAAACAATTCAAATCAGGAGCAGAACAAACATGGACCTTTAGAACATCAGAAGTGGGATTAGGTGCCACGGAGGAGTGAATATCCCCTGTCAACTGGTCACATCCAGCCTGTGCTCTTTGCCATGAAATAGGGGAATAAATTAATCTATGGACAATTCAGTGTGTAGATAATAGCCTAACAATTACAATTTGTAGTATGAAAAATGTCCATCAGCATTTGACTCAATGATAGACAGTATTTGCTGACAAGGTCATTGAATCGATCATAGAACTTGATGACTTGAGATTTCAAATGTCAATGTTAATATTTATGTTTCATAAACTTATTTATAAGAAATTACACCATTTTAGAAATTGTTCAAACACTGAATATATAAGCTCTTTTATATCTTATAATGTAGCTTAGAGTCTAGAGGTATCATCTAAATTAGAGAAAGGATTTTTTAACAAGGAATTTACACAGAGGTCTGCTTCGACTTCCGCCTCTTCCTGATCCCATGTCTTGAAAGAAGTATGACCAGACTGGGCTAAGATGAGAAAAAAATATTTTTAAATTGTAAAGATATTTGCTGTGACCTTGACCTCGGACACAAACTTTGTTTAAGGTCACTTCAAGTCTTAACCCATCATCCCATGAATACTTTGTACACTCAAAGGAGAAAAAGTGCAAGTATTCTGGTCTGTACAAGTTATAATATACAAACAAATTGATAGTCAGGCTGATCATTAAAGAACACCATCATAGCAAGGGACAAAGCCTCATTTGACCCCCCTCCCCCCTCCTACACACACACACTTTTTGTATATCCATTATAGGTAAAGGGAGTTTGGGTAACTACATGTAACTACATCTTTGTGTTTCATAGTAAGACCCCAGTGACCAGCAATAAAACCTATTACCTGATAGATTAAATGATTAGAAGATGCATTAATAAGACATTTATAGATAATCAGGTTTTATTGCCCATTCTATAAGTGGTAGGGACATTGTATTGAGATGAGAGAGTGTATCACTAAGTTGATTTGGATCATGCTCATAAGAAAAAAATATATTCTTCATTTGCTGGATCATTTTACGTTGTATATTGTGTAAAAATTTTTTGAAAATTTAGCCCTGGTCAGTATAATTATTTTCATTCTAATTAGATTGAATTATTTTTACACTCAAATATCCTAAATTAGCTAAAAATGATACACCAGTAGATATAATTGACCAGGATAAGACATAACATATTTGTTGTGTTTTTACTTTAAAAGTCTGTGCAGGGAAAGACTATGTAGAAATAATTATATTTTAGGAAGAAATTTTGTTTAAGAAAAACGATACCCCCCCCCCCCCAGCTTTAAGATAAAAGATTGATTTATTTGCCCTTTTGTCCAAAAAAAAAAAATACCGGCATATTTTTCTCAGAGCTGGTCCAGGAGAAATCCTCTCAAAGGTCTTAAGAACAACTTAGATTGTAGCTTGTATCTATCGTTTCGAACATTACGTTTATCAACAAAAATGATTAAAAACAAATTAAATGTAACATTCACAAGATTTTATGTTTGTAAGAGAGAATTTTTTGACACATGTTCATGATTTAAAAATTTTATACATGTATTGTTTTCTTAAAGCATGCTTATTCTTCTCGTGAGTGTGATTGTAAAATTTAGCTGCAGAACAGTAAGCTCCCTGCTTGAAATACTAATATTCGGACAGTTAAAGCAAAGAACCACAGAATCTGATATACAAGCCTTGTCAAACCTTTCGAGTTACACCTCATTTTTTTTTAATTTATTCAGTTTGTTTTGATTGATTACATATTTGTATGTTTAATTGTAGTTTTTTTTTTTGGGGGGGGGGGGGTCGCTCACGTGGTTATTATTTCTGCTTTTCCTTGCTTTAGAATTTAATGATATCCGATATTTTACAAAATATTTTTCTCCTATTTTTAGGCAAGCGTATGATCTTTTTGAAAGTTAATTTGTCGCACGATCTCTAACGTGGAAATGGAAATTTTTTAAGCCGACATTCCAAAACAATATGTAAACGAGCCACAGATCTAAGCGTTGTAAAAAAAAAAAGTTTAATTTATGCCTCCGCAGCTTTTTTGCCGTTCACTTTGGGAATTTAGTCAGCTTTAAAAAAATTGATATCTGATTTCACTTCTACATGTATTCTTGATAATTTCTTTTACATATTAATGATCGAAACCAGCCCCTTCTTTATGTGTCCGAATTTTTCCAAGAAGAGGACGATGGTTCTACAGCTGTTAAAGTTAAGATGAATAATAGAAATTTTAGATCAGAATTCCTTATTCATGTTTTCTGTCGTTTTTTTAAAAATAGAGATGCATTTACACATTAAATGAGCGATAGTGGAAATGGTCAGGCGACACATTCTTTCGGCATATAGCATTAGGCATTATTCAATTAATTTGACCCCCTCTCCAAATGTTCAAGCGCGGGTTATTTTTTTTTTATAAAGACCTTAAATGTACCTAGGTATCTTATCTTTTATACACGCATAATAATCCTTCATAACCGCAGAAGCTATGAGAGGCAAAGACCCGAGCGTGCCCCCGATGTTATTTGGTTTATATATTATTTAAATAATTTCATACATGTATAGAAAACAATGGTCTTATCATTGGCTGCGCCTGGGGAAATAATTTAGTCTACAATGTATTAAAAAAAATAATTTACACCATCTATAGCTAAGTACCCTATTTTTTTTTTTTTTAGCACCCATTGTAAATTTTATTTATCTATTTTTTCATTAGTTTATTTAATTAATTTATTCATGTATTATAGTTATGCTCCTCAAACTGAAAATGTAAAATATAGACGTGCCCCCCCCCCTCCCGTTCCCCGCCAATGCTTAAATTATTTATTAGTCTTCACATAGTCATACATGCCTGATTTGTTTGGGTGATGCATACTATAGTAGTCAAGTTGCTTTTAACCAATATTTCAAAAATAAATTTAAAGATAAATGTTATCTGTTTTAAAAATTGTTATTTTAGATCTTTTTCTGTTGATTTCATTAAAATTATATAGCTATGTAAAATGGCGTCACAATTATTCCGGAAAAAAATTTCTTCGCCGGTAACGTTTCTTAGATTACGCGAGATCTCGCGAGAACTTGGAGAGTCTGTTCATCTGCCCTTGTGACACATTCGTTTTGTAAAAACGACCGACTCAAGTAATGTTTATATAGGACAAAACATTTGCAAGTGTAAATATTGCTGTTTAAATGCAGTACAGACTGTAAGTCTGTTACGAAATGCAGTGTAACTTATGTTCCTTGTATAGTAGAGGGCTGATATTTGGACACATATATTACGAGATGTTTAATGTACTGTAAAGGTCAATGTCATATCAAGAGGTTAAAGATAAAAAGTTAAAGAAAAAATATTGTGATGAAATATCTAAAACTATCAGTTCAAGTTTCCTTATTTTGACACAATTTATTCTGGGACCCATTAGAATCATTCTGTTAATTTTTTGTAAAAATTGAATTATACAATTTCTTGTGAGATAACTTTGTGTGTAGCATAGTTACTTGTGAATTATTTTCAATTCTGACACTTATATGTATGCTCTATTTTTACATAATATCTTATTCAAATTTACCAGTATCATTATAACTAAACCTATTGAATTCAAGTACCAGTGACAATGATATTGTCTTTATAAACAGCATCATGCAAGTTTTCAATAAATTAATTGATAATGTTGAAAAACGTTGAATGTCTGATTTCACAACTTTCTTACAGGCCATATTTCAAACTATGTGGAAAAAAATGTGTGATTGAATTTCTTTCATATCATATATGGAAGAGGTTTTGTATCCTAGAGCAAAAGATTAAAGTATCAGAGAAATTGAATTTGGGGAAAAAAATTGACCTATCTATTTTTTACCACCTTAAATCAAATTTGAAATCCATTATAAATTACTATAAAATCCAAATAATTCATTAGTTTGTACACATGTTGTAAGTGTTTAATGACAGATTGACAATTGTTTAAGATATTCGAGAAATTACATTTTAACCTGAAATTCAATTGAACGGCTTGATCAAATAAAATTTCTCTTAACATACATTTTTTTCTTACTCTACTAACATTTATTATACTTTTTGTTAAACATTATTCTATAAAAAAGTGAAGACAATACAAGTATAAGAAAATGAGTATTGTTAGAGCTATGCTGAGAGTAGGAGTGATTTCACTCTAATGATCTGATGTCCCCTTCGGATCTTTTCCTTTTATTGGAGAGAGAAAAACAATGCAGACCAGACTGGGATTCAAACCGTGGCCCCCTGAATCTCCAGTCAGGTCTCAAATAACCAACTGAGCTATCCGGCCACTGGCGATCGAACTGGGCTGACTGCCACATTCCTCCCTTCTTAAAGGTCTAAAGACCCCAACCCAGGATGATCCCTGGCAGGCTCTCACTTTTAGTTCCAGGGTATATGGCACATCACCAAATGTGACTAAGCCCCACCACTTGCTGTACAACAAACTTTCATTGTATTATCTCTAAACTTGTTGACGTTTGCCGAAATCTATATTTCAGCCATGAATGAAAAGCTGTGCAAGTTTCAGATGCTAATTAGGTTACATAATCTGACTGAAAGACCAAGGTTGGCTGAGAATCTTACTATTATGACCAAATTGAAAGTTTTTGTGATGGACAAAACTACAGATTGACAGAAGTACAGACAGATGAGATTTATATTGCCCCCCCCCACTTTTGCAAAGGCGGGAACAATAATATACATGTATTTGAAAGGTTTATAGAACAAGAGAACTCTACAAGAACACTTTTTTATTACACAAAAAGAACTTTCATTGTTTTAATGATAGGTAGACTTGTAAAAAATAGATAATTAATAATGAGCAAAGAATACCTTTTTTAATGTTCTTCAAAGGCCAAGATAGGCCAGTATGAGAGGCATAGTACAGAGTATGAAATGCATGTTAAGTATATTTTATTGTTGATAGTTTCATGATAATTATGATAAATTGGTAGCAGACAGATACTAGACCAATTATTTTGATGGTCCTAGGGATACCATTTTTCTTGTTTTTTGGTGCAGTGGTTAGAAATTTTCTAGAGTTGCAAAGTAAGGGGTTGGTTCTTATATTGTGGTTTCAAATCCCACTGTTGGACGTGGAGACTGCTCCTTTGGATGAGACAGCATGCATTGAGGTCTTGTGTTGCAATAGGTGTTGGGACAAAATAGACCCCTCACAGAAAGGAGGTTATTCATAGTCAAGGTGGAGTCTACAGTCAGAGGAAGTTCATAGTCAAGGTGGAGTCTACAGTCAAGGTTCAAGGGGTAGTTCATAGTCAAGGTGGAGTCTATGGAGTCTACAGTCAGGGGAAGTTCATAATTAAGGTGGAGTCTACAGTCAAGGTTCATGGGGTAGTCATAGTCAAGGTGGAGTCTACAGTCAAGGTTCAAGGGATAGTTCGTAGTCAAGGTGGAGTCTACAGTCAACGGGTATTCACAATAAAGGTGGAGTTTACAGTAAAGGTTCAAAGGGTAGTTCATAGTCAAGGTGGAGTCTACAGTCAGGGGAAGTTCATAGTCAAGGTGGAGTCTACAGTCAAGGTTTAAGGGGTAGGTCATAGTCAAGATGGAATCTACAGTCAAGGTTCAAGGGGTAGTTCATGGTCAAGGTGGAGTCTACAGTCAAGGTTAAAGGGATATAGTTCATAGTCAAGGTGGAGTCTACAGTCAGCGGGTACTTTACAATAAAGGTGGCGTTTACAGTAAAGGTTCAAAGGGTAGTTCATAGTCAAGGTGGAGTTTACAGTCAAGGTTCAAGGGGTAGTTCATAGTCAAGATGGAGTCTACAGTCAAGGTTCAAGGGGTAGTTCATAGTCAAGGTGGAGTCTACAGTCAGCAGATAGTTCACAATAAAGGTGAAGTTTACAGTAAAGGTTCAAAGGGTAGTTCATAGTCAAGGTGGAGTTTACAGTCACTGTCAAGGTTCAAAGGGTAGTTCATAGTCAAGGTGGAGTCTACAGTCAGGGGAAGTTCATAGTCAAGGTGGAGTCTACAGTCAAGGTTCAAGGGATAGTTCATAATCAAGGTGGAATCTACAGTCAGCAGGTAGTTCACAATAAAGGTGGAGTTTACATTAAAGGTTCAAAGGGAAGTCCATAGTCAAGGTGGAGGCTACAGTCAGGGGAAGTTCATAGTCAAGATAGAGTCTACAGTCAAGGTTCAAGGGGTAGTTCATAGTCAAGATTGAGTTTATAGTCAGCGGGTAGTTCACAATAAAGGTGGAGTTTACAGTAAAGGTTCAAAGGGTAGTTCACAGTCAAGGTGGAGTCTACAGTCAGGGGAAGTTCATGGTCAAGGTGGAGTCTACAGTCAAGGTTTCAGGAGTAGGTCATAGTCAAGATGGAATCTACAGTCAAGGTTCAAGGGGTAGTTCATGGTCAAGGTGGAGTCTACAGTCAAGGTTAAAGGGATATAGTTCATAGTCAAGGTGGAGTCTACAGTCAGTGGGTAATTTACAATAAAGGTGGCGTTTACAGTAAAGGTTCAAAGGGTAGTTCATAGTCAAGGTGGAGTCTACAGTCAAGGTTCAAGGGGTAGTTCATAGTCAAGATAGTGTCTACAGTCAAGGTTCAAGGGGTAGTTCATAGTCAAGGTGGAGTCTACAGTCAAGGTTCAAGGGATAGTTCGTAGTCAAGGTGGTGTCTACAGTCAGCGGGTATTCACAATAAAGGTGGAGTTTACAGTAAAGGTTCAAAGGGTAGTTCATAGTCAAGGTGGAGTCTACAGTCAGGGGAAGTTCATAGTCAAGGTGGAGTCTACAGTCAAGGTTTAAGGGGTAGGTCATAGTCAAGATGGAATCTACAGTCAAGGTTCAAGGGGTAGTTCATGGTCAAGGTGGAGTCTACAGTCAAGGTTCAAGGGATATAGTTCATAGTCAAGGTGGAGTCTACAGTCAGCGGGTAGTTTACAATAAAGGTGGCGTTTACAGTAAAGGTTCAAAGGGTAGTTCATAGTCAAGGTGGAGTCTACAGTCAAGGTTCAAGGGGTAGTTCATAGTCAAGATGGAGTCTACAGTCAAGGTTCATGGGGTAGTTCATAGTCAAGGTGGAGTCTACAGTCAGCAGATAGTTCACAATAAAGGTGAAGTTTACAGTAAAGGTTCAAAGGGTAGTTCATAGTCAAGGTGGAGTCTACAGTCAGGGGAAGTTCATAGTCAAGGTGGAGTCTACAGTCAGGGGGAAGTTCACGGTCAGGGGGTAGTTCACAGTCAAGGGGTAGTTCATAGTCAAGGTGGAGTCTACAGTCAGGGGATAATTTCACAGGCAAGGTGGAGTCTACAGTAAGCGGGTAGTTCACAGTCAAATTGGAGTCTACAATTTGGGGATACTTCATATTTAAAGTGGAGTCTGCAGTTTTGGGTAGTTCATAGTCAAGGTGGAGTCTACAGTCAGGGGGGTTCTTCATAGTCAAAGTGGAGTCTGCAGTCAGGGGGTAGTTCACAGTCAAGTTGAAATCTACAGTAAAAGGGTAATGTATGTTATAAAAACTCTATAGGAATACTCTCCCACTCCAAATGTAGAGCTTTAGTCAGCTGTTGCAGGGTCTAGGGATGTGATTGTCTTTGGCAAATGGATCATGTCTATCCGATTTGTCTAATGCTGCTTATACTTAGGTTTAAATCTCGCGATTTAGATGACTATTGCAGAATCGGGTTTCTGTTGTTTTGCAGGAATGAGGTTGTCATTGCAAAATTGAATAGGCGTGTTCAGGTAGAACATAGTTAGAGTACCTTTTACCATCAAAGACCTTTAAATACGAACCAAAATATTTCTAACTCTTGTGTAATACCGTTTTTCATTTCACTACACTACCACCTCCAACTTTTTTAACGTCCTGGAGGCAGTTTTCTGTCTAACGTTCAGTACGAAACCCTAGCACTTAAATAACAGGCTCTCTGATAAACATTCTGGACTATAGCTACACCAAAATTTAGAAAGCGTCAATTTTTAGAGGAACACAGATTCAAAATAAAAATAACTCATTTTACTGGAATGCATCATATCTATCTAAAAAAAATCTTCAGGCCGTACATGTATAGGGAATTGCTACCGTATGTAAAATGTCAGCACAAGTTCGAAAGAAAGTGTGACAGATGGGCAGAAATGCAAAATGACACAAGGTTGTCCAGTCTCAACACTGCTTCTTTTATTTACTGGTATACTCCTTTAGTATAGTGGAAACAATGTCGAAAATGATTCACAATTCGTCAGAATTAATAGGCTTTACTGAAGAACTCGTGCTTAGAGAATAAAAATCCTACAACACGCTGCAGACGATACATCGTTCCTTTAACAAGGTATTAAATTTATACCATATTCAATAAAAATAATCGATATCAATATGGTAAGATATATATCAGGAATGCAACTCAATAAATGAAACGGAAAGAATACCGGGTATTAAATGATATGACATTAAATTATATGATACAAGTATCAATAATTCACATACCTAGGAATACCAGTATGTTGGGTACTTAGTACATCCCACTAATTATTTTTAGAATCAGTAGGAGAAGAAAGTAGTGCAGAAAAATTACAAGTTCCCTAATTTGCAGACTTGCATAAAAAATTGTGCAGATTTACTAAACTGGGCCTCAAACTTGTTGATAAGGAATATATCTTTCCTTCCAAGAAAACTTGGGAAATGTAACTTATTAAGATGATCAGCTGAATTATTTTTTGTATTATAACGCCGGTGTGCGAAGTCTGAAATTCCTCTAAGTAGGAAACTGCCATTTTGAAGAGCGACACTCAGCACTGACGCTCATAACTATTTCGAAATAATTATTTTCTACGATTTTTTCTTCTAGAATTCTTAAGTTATACCTAAATCATCTATATCAACTAAGACCGGCTGGAAATTTTACTGTATACCTGTTTTACAGACGATATATAAGTCAGGTGTGAGAAAATAGGAAACTGCCATTTTGAAGAGCGACACTCAGCACTGACGCTCATAACTATTTCAAAATAATTATTTTCTACGATTTTTTCTTCTAGAATTCTTAAGTTATACCTAAATCATCTATATCAACTAAGACCGGCTGGAAATTTTACTGTATACCTGTTTTACAGACGATATATAAGTCAGGTGTAAGAAAATAGGAAACTGACATTTTGAAGAGCGACACTCAGCACTGACTCTCATTCTTCATAATTATGCGTGTTCCTTGTTATTTATCTGTTAAAGAAAAACTGGTTGATAGAACTTATATATATATATTTTCAACTTATATTTTGATAAAATACAGATATTTAAGGTTTGTTACTAGACTTCAGTTCTCGGTTCACCTCCGTTCACACCTTTAATTGGTATCAAATTATCAATCGACCATGGGGAGCTGTGTTTGTTAGTTATTAACATACAGGTAATTTTTGAGGGTGCAAGATGTTTCGGGACCCCGACGTTTCGGGACCTAGGAGCACGACGATTCGGGACTAGCGATAAGACGGTTCGGGACTTGCGGCAAGACGTTTCGGGACTTGGGTTAAATTTTTCGGGATTTCAATAAATATTGAAATAAATAACATATTTAGCTAAAACTATTTATTTATTTTATTAATGTATCATTAGATAAATATATGGACAGACATTAAACTTTATAAAATAATTTTTTTTATAATTTAATCGCCATAGATACGTTTTCTCTTTAATAAAAAGAATTTTTTTCGGGATCTCAACAAATTATTTTATTATGGTGATATAGCATATTATTCTAAGTACACAGAGTACGTAATATTTAATTTTTATGTATATATAAAATAAAAATTTTCATAAAGATATACTTTGATGGGTTTTTTTTTTTCATAACAGACGAATAAGAATAAATCTTTACAATATTTTTATTGATTTCTTTTTATTTCTTATCAATTTTTTTTTTAATTAGTTTTTTTTTTCTTGTGTGTGTAGTAGGGGGGGGGGTCCAAAATTTAATCTTCTCAGGTTGATGATATATATATTTTAAAATATTCAAACGATCTCCAGCTACCGTCGAATATATCTTTAAAAATATGTCAGTGAATTGTTAAAACAACAACTAGGACCAGGTACACATATCCCATAGGGAACTCTTACGTACATGTATAAAGACGCCGCCGGTAATGGGGACTGAAAAGATTGTGTGGTTTCTATTGAAATTATTTTAAGAAAATAAAAATCTAAAAATATGCGAAAAAATATCGTTTGTTTATTGGTAAATGAAATAATTACAAATCAAACAATATTTATATAATAGTAATAATTTTCCCATCATCAAAAGTTCAATAAAATATAAAGGTTTTCAAAATGTTTTGATTGATTTTCTCTATTTTTTTCGCAAACAGTTTCAAATATTTTTTTTTTTCAAAAAGTATCTATTGTAAGATTCCTCCCTGGAAATGTTACGAAAACATTTTTAAAGTTTCCAAAACATTGTAAATAAACATATTTTACAAATGTTGCGAGAATATTTTCCCTACATGTAGATTTTTAAAAAATACCATACTTTTAAAAAAAGAATATTAAATGGTATAAACAACATGATTTCATTTGATATCGTTTGAAATAATGTCTTTAAAAATATTCTAAATTTCATCATAGCTTTATCTATTTAATGTGGCTAGGTGGAAATTTAATAAAAAATAAAATTTAAGTTGACCTGTTAACGTAGTCATTTTTTTTTTAAATCTGGAATGTCTTTTAAACACTTTTACAACGTACATGTAAAATGAAAAATTTAATATTTGCAAATTAAATAATATTTAGTATTTATTTACAGTATCATTTAAACAGTGTGTCATGTACCTAATTATGTAACATCACATAATATTACGCACTGGTCGGGTATATACGAAGATCGATAATTAAGTTTCATTGAGATTTGTAGTCTGTGTATACACAGTAAACATAACAACTACCCGTAAAACGTAAAGTTTTTACACATGTGCTAGCTTGAGCCTTTGTTAATTCTGTAAACAAATATGAAATAAAACACTTAAAATTGTTATTAAAATGGAGAGAAAAAAAGTCTTGGAAGTAAAAACACGTCCGTGGTCTTCGCACAGCAGTTACGACTGTCTCCCGGTTTTAATTCTGCAAACTCTCGTATCAAACACTATAAATAAATCAATACATAGCCTAATTCTATAATATATTTTTTGAATTAAATTTGGCGAACCAAACACTTTATAAAGGTAATATATCATGTATATAAAATGCTGTAATAAGAAATGTAGAGACAACATTGCGGGCGGTTATTTTCTCGGCAGGCGTGCTCCATGCCGCATGCAAACTAATATTCCAATCTGTGCTTCTTAATTAAATGATAAATTGTGTATAAAACTGAGAAATTATACATATATAAACATAAAAACAAAAGTTAACAAGTTTTATTTCATTTCCTTAACAAAATATATAGAAGTCCCGAAACATGTTAGCCCAAGTCCCGAAACGTGTTAACCCAAGTCCCGAAACGTGTTGTCAGGTCCCGAAACGTCGGGGTCCCGAAACGTCGCGGTCCCGAAACATCCAGAATTCATTTTTGACACCTGTCTGAGATAACGCCCACGGCGTGGTTCACACCTATTAAGAAATGACTGAGGGACTCTGGCATGTTTTTTCTTCTTTTTTTAAGTACAAGTATCTGTTCAATTTACCGCGATTAAATGTGTAGCCGTTTATTCTCTATAATATAGAAATTTAAAAGATCATTTAATAATTCTATACGAGGTAAAAAAAAAAAAAATGAAAAGTTCTAAGATTTTAAAATTTTATTTGTCTTGCCTTCTTTTAAGATTAAAATAAACAAAGAAAACATAAAGATCTACGACTTTGGATACTATTACCATGGAATTAAATTCAGTGGGACACCGCTTCGATTTGAAGCGACCGAAATCCCTAGGCATGCGCATAAGCCAGTGCTCAGTGTCGCTTTTTTCCCTATATATTCTATTAAGAGCGACACTGAGCACTAGCGACAGTTTTCACGGTTACACCGGTCAACAGGGGATGCTTACTCCTCCTAGGCACCTGATCCCACCTCCTGAATTTCCAATGGTCCTTGTCTACATACGTTTAAAGATTTCTATTGTTTATGTATTTTTTCCAGATAGTTTGTTATCATTACCCTTTTCATTAAAATACCTTGCCAACAAATTATGTGCATTGATAATGGGCATAAAAAATATTAATAAAAACGCGAAATGTGGGACAATCGGGAGTCGGAACTAATAGGCCTTAATTGGTCTTATAATAGTGATTTTGACGAATTTTATGTTGGTCAGGTCAGTCAGGTCTTTAGTAGGTCAGGTCTTTAGTATTTCCCGGAATTTCAAAAACTTCACGTATAAGGTTTCTCTATTTAGACACGCTACTTCCGTAATGTTGAGGTATAATATGAATACATTTTTGCATCTCGTAACCAGCCTCTATAACCAGGCAGAGCGCATGCGCGCAACAAATTTACATCGAGTTCGGAAAACAGCAGAGAGGAAATTCGGAATATATAACGAAAACTAGTAGTGCTATTCTCAGATGCAGAAATTTATGCATAATTCAATAAAATTTTATTTAAAAAGCCGAAGAATTAATAAGTCGACATTGCAATTAGTTTTTATTTGTTTATTTAATCTTTTATTTATTTATTTATTTATTTATTTATTTATTTATTTATTTATTTATTTTTATTTTTTTAATTGTAATAATTATTAATAAACTAAGTAACTTATTTATTCATTAGGAAATTTATTTGTCTGTTTATCTATGAATACATTCTTTTCTTCATTAATTAATTATTCTAATGAGTAATCAATTCTTCTATTTATTTATTATTCATTTATTCTTTTATTTAATTAATAAATTTATAGATTAATTTATTATTTATGTTTTAATTCATTTATATTTTAATTTATTTGTTTATTTGTTTACTTAATTTATATTTTGCTTAATTCTTTATTTATTTATTGGTTTTCTTCTTTATTTATTGGTTTATTTATTATTTCTGATAATTAAAGTAAATGTTTGATTTACTAATAAATTATTTATTTATTTATTTATCTATCATATCTATTCCTTTTTATTATTATTCTCTTAAAATTAATCAATTAATTAATTTATTTTTTATTTTAATTATCTTTTTATTTATTTATTTATTTATTTGGTTTATTTATTTATTTTATTTATTTATTTATTTATTTATTTATTTATTTATTTATTTATTTATCTATTATTTATTTATTTATTTATTCATTCATTTACTATATATTTTTTTCTCTCTCTCTGTTATACACAGGTTCTGTTTATGTATTGCAAGGGTTTATGTTCCCATAACCAGGGTTTGTATAACCATCACCAGAATCTATATACACATCACCAGGGTCCATTTTATCTATCACCAGGGTTTATATACCCATCACCAGGGTCTATATTATCTATCACCAGGGTCTGTATACCGATCACCAGGATCTGCATACCCATCACCAGGGTCTATATACCCATCACCAGGGTCCATATTATCTATCACCAGGGTTTATATACCCATCACCAGGGTCTATATTATCTATCACCAGGGTCTGTATACCCATCACCAGGGTCTATATACCCATCACCAGGGTTTGTATTATCTATCACCAGGGTCTGTATACCCATCACCAGGGTCTATATACCCATCACCAGGGTCTGTATACCCATCACCAGGGTCCATATTATCTATCACCAGGGTTTATATACCCATCACCAGGGTCTATATACCCATCGCCAGGGTCTATATTCACATCACCAGGGTTCATATTATCTATTACCAGGGTTTCTAAACCCATCACAAGGGTCTATATTATCTATCACCAGGGTCTGTATACCCATCACCAGGGTCTATATACCCATCACCAGAGTCTGTATACCTATCACCAGGGTCTGTATTACCTATTACCAAGGTTTATATACCCATCACCAGGGTCTATATTATCTATCACCAGGGTCTGTATACCCATCACCAGGGTCTGTATACCCATCACCAGGGTCTGTATACCCATCACCAGGATCCATATTATCTATCACAGGGTTTATATACCCATCACCAGGGTCTATATACCCATCGCCAGGGTCTATATTCACATCACCAGGGTTCATATTATCTATTACCAGGGTTTCTAAACCCATCACCAGGGTCTATATTATCTATCACCAGGGTCTGTATACCCATCACAAGGGTCTATATACCGATCACCAGAGTCTGTATACCTATCACCAGGGTCTGTATTACCTATTACCAAGGTTTATATACCCATCACCAGGGTCTATATTATCTATCACCAGGGTCTATATTATCTATCACCCGGGTCTGTATACCCATCACCAGGGTCTGTGTACCCATCACCAGGGTCTATATACCCATCACCAGGGTCCATATTATCTATCACCAGGGTTTCTATACCCATCACCAGGGTCTATATTCACATCACCAGGGTCCATATTATCTATCACCAGGGTTTCTATACCCATCACCAGGGTCTATATTATCTATCACCAGGGTCTGATATACCCATCACCAGGTTTGTATTGGGTATACCCATATCTATATTAACACCAGGGTCTGTATACCCATCACCAGGGTCTGTATACCCATCACCAGGGTCTATATACCCATCACCAGGGTCTGTATACCCATCACCAGGGTCTGTATACCCATCACCAGGGTCTGTATACCCATCACCAGGGTCCATATTATCTATCACCAGGGTTTATATACCCATCACCAGGGTCTATATACCCATCGCCAGGGTCTATATTCACATCACCAGGGTTCATATTATCTATTACCAGGGTTTCTAAACCCATCACCAGGGTCTATATTATCTATCACCAGGGTCTGTATACCCATCACCAGGGTCTATATACCGATCACCAGAGTCTGTATACCTATCACCAGGGTCTGTATTACCTATTACCAAGGTTTATATACCCATCACCAGGGTCTATATTATCTATCACCAGGGTCTGTATACCCATCACCAGGGTCTATATACCCATCACCAGAGTCTGTATACCTATCACCAGGGTCTGTATTACCTATTACCAAGGTTTATATACCCATCACCAGGGTCTATATTATCTATCACCAGGGTCTGTATACCCATCACCAGGGTCTGTATACCCATCACCAGGGTCTGTATACCCATCACCAGGGTCCATATTATCTATCACAGGGTTTATATACCCATCACCAGGGTCTATATACCCATCGCCAGGGTCTATATTCACATCACCAGGGTTCATATTATCTATTACCAGGGTTTCTAAACCCATCACCAGGGTCTATATTATCTATCACCAGGGTCTGTATACCCATCACAAGGGTCTATATACCGATCACCAGAGTCTGTATACCTATCACCAGGGTCTGTATTACCTATTACCAAGGTTTATATACCCATCACCAGGGTCTATATATTCTATCACCAGGGTCTATATTATCTATCACCAGGGTCTGTATACCCATCACCAGGGTCTGTGTACCCATCACCAGGGTCTATATACCCTTCACCAGGGTCTATATTTTCTATCACCAGGGTTTGTATATCCATCACCAGGGTCTGTATACCCATCACCAGGGTCTATATACCCATCACCAGGGTCTGTATTATCTATAACGAGGGTCTTTATACCCATCACCAGGGTCTATATACCCATCACCAGGGTCTATATTTTCTATCACCAGGGTTTTTATACCCATCACCAGGGTCTATATACCCATTACCAGGGTCTGTATACCCATCACCAGAATCTTTATATCAATCACCAGGGTCTGTATACCCTTCACCAGGGTCTGTATTATCTATCACCAGGGTCTGTATACCCATCACCTGGGTCCATTTTATCTATCATCAGGGTCTGTATACCCATCACAAGGGTCTGTATACCCATCACCCGGGTCCATATTATCTATCACCAGGGTTCTGTATACCCATCACCAGGGTCTATATACCCATCACCAGGGTCTGTATACCCATCACCAGGGTCTATATACTTATTACCAGTTTCTGTATATTGATCACTTTTCTCTATATTAACAATGGTGTATATCAGAAAGAGTCTGTATTTGCAAGGGTTTGGTTTTTAATATAACCAGTATGTGCATCGCAGAGGGTTTGTCAAGGGTCTTAGTATTAACAAGGGTCTATGACTCTATGTATCACGCAGGGTCTTTGTCATCAAGGGTCTATGTATCATAAAAAGTATGTATATTACCAATGCCACGTGTTTCACCAACGGTATGTGTATCACCAAGGGACTGTATCACAAAGGTTATGTTTATCACCAAGTGCTTGTTTGTATCACCTAGGGTCTATTTGTCACCAAGGGTCAATATATTACCATGGGTGTCTGTATTACCAAGGGTCTGTGTGTCACCAAAGGTCAATGTATCACCAAGGGTCTGTGTATTACAAAGGGTCTATGTATAACCAAGGGTCTGTTTATCTCCAAGGGTCTATGTATCACCGAGGGTCTGTGTATCACCTAGGGTCTGTTTATCTCCAAGGGCCTTTGTATCAACAATGGTCTGTGTATCACCTAACGTCTTTGTATTACCAAGGATCTGTGTATCACTAAGGGTTTTCACCTAGGGTCTATGCATCACCTTGGGTCTATGTATCATCAAGGGTCTAAAAATCACCAAGGGTCTGTGTATCACCAAGGGTTTGTGTACTTTTGTCCATTAGCAATGATCATTAATCTATCAGAAGAGTGTGTATACTTATTACATAAGTCTGAAAAGCCATATTAAGGATTTTCCCTCTTGTTGGGCCGAAGTACCTTATTTTCTGTAGGATGTCCAACATTTTTTGCATTATCAAAATGAAATCCAATTTTTTAAGGATGTCTTTGGGTGTGTTCAGTTACAAGGTTAACATCTTGTAGAGGCCTGATCGAATTGTATAATGAACTATAATGATTGTCTTGAGATTAAAACCATATATATGGCGTATGTACAATGAAAATTATGAGACTAAAATAATAAGAACTTATTATTTGTATCATTACTTTATATAAAGATAGAACTTTTCCGTACATTACAAAATCTAAGTCAATTGCGTTATAAAGATATCACAATTTAATTTGCATTCTCGGAATTTTCTCCGATTCGGAAGAAAATACAAAAGATTTAAATAACACAATACAGAGAAGGTAAAATCGTATAGTTAGTTGAAACGAGGTGTTCTCCGTGTTCAGAATTGTATGAAAAGTTTTAATATAGATGTATTTACTATATTTCTTCTCTTAATTTTGTATTTTTTAAGATTATACTTTTTGATCAGTTACGCCATATATGGCTTTAAAATTTCTTGATCTAAAGTTATTATTTTATGTTGTCATTATAGCATACCTTTTTTATTTTGTAGTTGAATCCTGTTAAGGAGGAAGCAAAGGACATTGAACTTTATATCGATAGACAAAGATTTTTTTATTTATGTGGAAATATTTTGACATTGAAAATTTCAGTCATTATGTATCTTGATTCATCTACATGTATTTCATAAATGGAAAGAAATCATAAAATTCCATCATGTTGTTCATTTGTTCCACAGAAAATCTGAACATATACATCTCTTCATAATTAATGAATAAAGTGTGCAATGGTAGAAATCCTCATAAAAGTAGATCGACCAACACAAAGTTCAAATTTCATTTATGTTCGATGTAGAGGTTTATGACAGTAGAACAAAAGTGCCAAAATAGATGCATTCTACAAACTCTACAAATTCTGAATAATGACATTTTGTCAAGCAGAAAACCAAAGTGTAGTTTTGCTGCAGGGAAATGATATGCAGTGTCTGTGATTTTTGAATGGGATGCAGTCGTCTATGGCAAAGTTCATTTGTCATATCTTTTCACATGAAGATGTAAAAGACCTGTCTCATCAAGTGCAAAGCTTTGGCCAAGATTAAAGTTTTGTTAAGGTGAAATGTCAAGGTCAAAGATCATATGCAAAATAAATTGGACTCCTAATAGTTTTGTCAGGGGCATTACACAGGTGAATTATGCTTTGATCAGGGCACTAGTAATTCTTAGCCGGCCTTGTTGCTGACTATTGTCACGTTGTTTGAGACAGGAAGGGGTTGACACCGGCCACAATCGCCCAATTAAAATTACGTATAAAATTGTTATCCTTACCCTTAGCCGCTTTTGATTTATAATAAATGTATGAAAATTAAACATTATCATAAGATAAAAAAAATAAAATATTCATAAACGGTTTGTAATAGATAATTCATATGTTGAATAGGAGAGTCTGATCTTCTGAAAAGTATAGGGGGTCGACCTTTCAATGAATATGTTCAAAAGTTAAATGATGCGTTTAGAAAACAGGGGGAAGGGGGCAACACCACCACCCCATGTTACGTGCCTTGTCAATACGTTAGGTGCCTCTTAACATATATGTGCAACATACACATAGAAATTTCATGTTACTTTTTATAGATGCAGGTAAGGAGGTTTTTGTTATAAATATAACTCATGTATGTACAAGTGAAATCTGAATTACTAAAATTTTATTTCCATCAAATGTTCCGAATATTCAACTATCATTCGAATAAAGTAAATGAGAAGTCGACTAAGGTATAAATAAATATTTTGTTAATAAAATTTATCTCAATTTATCCAAAAGAGGAATCTAAATACATTATGATTCACATTAACAATGTAAAGATATTTCCACAATCCACATAAATAAACTCTTTGCCCATCGTTTTAAGTTAATTTGAATGTCCTTTGCATCCTCTTTAACAGGCTTACACTACAAAATAAAAAGTAAATAAGATCAATATTAGAATCAAGAAATTTTAATCATAAGAAAATCAATATACATGTATTTCTTTATGCAATTCGATCATGCCTTCTCTACAAGAGGTTAACTTTACTAAACACATCCACAGACCTTCTTAATATTGGATTTCATTTTAATAATGCAAATTATGTTAGACATATAGGCCTACAAAATAATGCAATAAAACCCTGCAAGATAAAAATTTCCTTGATATGGCTATTCAGACATATGTAATAAACATGCACACTCTTATGATACGTATTCAAACCCTGCTGATGGACAAAGGTGCACAGACCCTCGATAATACACAAACCCTTGGTGATACACATATCCTTGGTAATACATGTACAGACCCTTGGTGACATACATACATACCCTTAGTGATACAGATCCTTGCTGATAAAGACCCTAGGTGATACATAGACCCTTGATGATACATAGACCACCGGTGATATACAGACCCTATGTGATGTATAGACCTTTGGTGATACACAGACCCTAGGTGATACATATACCCTTGGTGATACACAGACCCTAAGTGATACATAGACCTTTGGTGATACACAGACCCTAGTTGATACACAGACCCTAGGTGATACAATATATACCCTTGGTGATACACAGACCTTCAGTATAATTCACAAACCCTTGGTGATATACATATCCTTGGTAATATAGACCCCTGGTGACATACATACCCAAAGTAAACTTATCCTTGTTGATACAGACTCCAGGTGATATATAAACCCTTGGTGAAACATAGACCACTGGTGATACACAAGTCCTAGGTGATACACAGACCTTTGGTGATACAAAGACCACTAGTAATAGACAGACCCTAGGTGATACACATACCCTTGGTGATACAGAGACCCTAGTTGATACACCGACACTTCGTGATACACAGACCCTAGGTAATACACATACCCTTGGTGACAAAAAGACCCTTGACGACACATAGACCACTGGTGATACATAGACACTTGGTGATACATAGACCCCTGGTAGAACACAGACCCTTTATGATACACGTTCCCTTGGTGATACACATAATCTCAGTGATACACATAATCTTGGTGATACATAGACCCTTGGAGATACATTTACCCTTCGTGATACACATTATCTTGGTGATACATAGACCCTTGGAGATACATTTACCCTTGTTGAAACAGACCCTAGGTGATAAATAGCCCCTTGATGATACATACCCCTGGTGATAGAAACCCTTGTTGAAACACAGATCACTGGTTATTGACAGACACTTTATGATGCACAAACCCTTGGTAATAAATATACCCTTGGTGATACATAGACTGTTGGTGATAGACACCTTTAGTGGTAGTACACAGACCCTTAATGATACACATACCCTTGGTGATACCGTAATCTTAGTTATACATAAGGCCTTAGTGATAAAGACCCTGAGTGATACATAGAGTCATTTTCCCCTTGTTGATACTGAGACCCTTGAAAGACCCTCTGCGATGCACATACTCTTGGTGATATCAAAACCAAACCTATATAAATACAGACTGTTGGTGATAGATCCTTGTTGATAACGAGAAATAGGTGATCGGTATATAGACCTTGGTGATTAATATATAGGTTCTGGTGATGGGTATACAGACCCTGGTGATGGGTATATGGACCCTGGTGATGGGTATACAGAGCCTGGTGATAGATAATACAGACCCTGGTGATGGGTATACAGACCCTGGTGATGGGTATACTGACCCTGGTGATGGGTATACAGACCCTGGTGATAGAGAATATAGACCCTGGTGATGGGTAAATAAACCTTGGTGTTAGATAATACAGACCCTGATGATGAGTATATAGACCCTGGTGATGGGTATACAGACCCTAGTGATAGATAATATAGACCCTGATGATGGGTATATAGACCCTGGTGATGGTATACAGACTCTGGTGATGGGTAAATAGACCCTGGTGATGGGTATACAGACCCTGGTGATAGATAATACAGACCCTGGTGACGGGTATATAGACCCTGATGATAGGTATACAGACCCTGGTGATAGATAATATAGACCCTGGTGATGGGTATATAAACCCTGGTGATAGATAATATGGACCCTGGTGATGTGTGTATAGACCCTGGTGATGGGTATACAGACCCTGGTGATGGGTATATAGACCCTGATGATGGGTATACAGACCCTGGTGATAGATAATAGAGACCATAGTGATAGGTATATAGACCCTGGTGATGGGTATACAGACCCTGGTGATAGATGATATAGACCCTGGTGATGGGTATATAAACCTTGGTGATAGATAATATGGACCCTGATGATGGGTATATAGACCCTGGTGATGGATATATAGACCCTGGTGATGGGTATATAGACCCTGGTGATGGGTATACAGACCATGGTGATAGATTATATAGACCCTGGTGATGGGTATATAAACCTTGGTGATAGATAATATGGACCCTGGTGATGGGTATATAGACCCTGGTGATGGATATATAGACCCTGGTGATGGGTATACAGACCCTGGTGATGGGTATATAGACCCTGGTGATGGGTATATAAACCCTGGTGATAGATAATATGGACCCTGGTGATGGGTATACAGACCCTGGTGAAAGATAATACAAACCCTGGTGATGGGTATATAGACCCTGGTGATGGATATACAGACCCTGGTGATAGATAATAGACCCTGGTGATGGGTATATAGACCCAGTTGATGGGTATATAAACCCTGATGATAGATAATATGGACCCTGTTGATGGGTATAGCAGCCCTGGTGATGGGTATAAAGATCCTGGTGATGGGTATACAGACCCTGGTGATGGGTATATAGACCCTGGTGATTGATATACAGACCCTGGTGATGGGTATACAGACCCTGGTGATAGATAATAGAGACTCTGGTTATGGGTATATAGACCCTGGTGATGGGTATACAAACCCTGGTGATGGGTATAAAGACCCTGGTGATGGGATTACAGAACCTGATGATGGGTATATAGACCCTGGTGATTGATATACAGACCCTGGTGATGGGTATACAGACCCTGGTAATAGATAATAGACACCCTGGTTATGGGTATATAGACCCTGGTGATGGGTATACAGACACTGGTGATGGGTAAAAAAAAACACTGGTGATGGGTATACAGAGCCTGGTGATAGATAATACAGACCCTAGTGAGGGGTATACAGACCCTGGTGATGGGTGTACAGACCCTAGTGATAGATATTATAGACCCTGATGATGGGTAAATAGACCCTGGTGATGGGTATACAGACCCTGGTGATAGATAAAACAGACCCTGGTGACGGGTATATAGGCCCTGATGATGGGTATACAGACCCTGGTGATAGATAATATAGACCCTGGTGATGGGTATATAAACCCTGGTGATAGATAATATGGACCCTGGTGATGTATATATAGACCCTGGTGATGGGTATACAGACCCTGGTGATGGGTATATAGACCCTGGTGATGGGTATACAGACCCTGGTGATAGATAATAGAGACCATAGTGATAGGTATATAGACCCTGGTGATGGGTATACAGACCATGGTGATAGATGATATAGACCCTGGTGATGGGTATATAAACCTTGGTGATAGATAATATGGACCCTGGTGATGGGTATATAGACCCTGGTGATGGGTATACAGACCCTGGTGATGGGTATATAGACCCTGGTGATGGGTATATAAACCCTGGTGATAGATAATATGGACCCTGGTGACTGGTAAACAGACCCTGGTGAAAGATAATACAAACCCTAGTGATGGGTATATAGACCCTGGTGATGGATATACAGACCCTGGTGATAGATAATAGACCCTAGTGTTGGGTATATAGACCCTGTTGATGGGTATATAAACCCTGATGATAGATAATATGGACGCTGGTGATGGGTATATAGACCCTGGTGATGGGTATACAGACCCTGGTGATGGGTGTATAGACCCTGGTGATGGAATACAAACCCTTGTGATGGGTATATAGACCCTGGTGATGGGTATATAGACCCTGGTTATGGGTATACCAGCCCTGGTGATGGGTATAAAGACCCTGGTGATGGGTATACAGACCCTGATGATGGGTATATAGACCCTGGTGATTGATATACAGACCCTGGTGATGTGTATACAGACCCTGGTGATAGATAATAGAGACCCTGGTTATGGGTATATAGACCCTGGTGATGGGTATACAAACCCTGGTGATGGGTATAAAGACCCTGGTGATGGGTATACAGACCCTGATGCTGGGTATATAGACCCTGGTGATTGATATACAGACCCTGATGATGGGTATATAGACCCTGATGATGGGTATACAGACCCTGGTGATAGATAATATAGACCCTGGTGATGGGTATATAAACCCTGGTGATAGATAATATGGACCCTGGTGATGTGTATATAGACCCTGGTGATGGGTATACAGACCCTGGTGATAGATAATAGAGACCCTGGTTATGGGTATATAGACCCTGGCGATGGGTATATAGATCCTGGTGATGGGTATACAGACCCTGGTGATGGGTATACAGAGCCTGGTGATAGATAATACAGACCCTAGTGATGGGTATATAGACCCTGGTGATGGGTATACAGACCCTGGTGATAGATAATATAGACCCTGGTGATGGGTATATTAATCCCGGTGATAGATAATATGGACCCTGGTGATGGGTATATAGACCCTGGTAATGGGTATACAGACCCTGGTGATAGATAATATTGACCCTGGTGATAGATAATATAGACCCTGGTGATTGGTATATAAACCCTGGTGATAGATAAAATGGACCCTGATGATGTGCAAATAGACCCCGGTGATGGGTATACAAATCCTGGTTATGGGAACATAAACCCTAGCAATACATAAACAGACCCTTTCTATAACAGAGAGGGAGAGAGAGAGAAAAAATTATAGTAAATGAAAAAATAAATAAATAAATAAAAAGATAATTAAAATAATAAATAAATAAATTAATTAATTGATTAATTTTAAGAGAATGTTAACAAAAAGGAATAAATATGATAGATAAATAAATAAATAAATTATTTATTAGTAAATCAAACATTTACTTTAATTATCAGAAATAATAAATAAACCAATAAATAAAGAAGGAAACCAATAAATAAATAAACAATAAAGCAAAATATAAAGTAAGTAAACAAATAATCAAACAAATTAAAATATAAATGAATTAAAACATAAGTAATAAATTAATCTATAAATTTATTAATTAAATAAAAGAATAAATGAATAATAAATAAATAGAAGAATTGATTACTCATTAGAATAATTAATTAATGAAGAAAAAGAATGTATTCATAAATAAACAGACAAATAAATTTCCTAATGAATAAATAAGTTACTTAGTTTATCAATAATTATTACAATTAAAAAAAATAAAAATAAATAAATAAATAAATAAACAAATAAATAAATAAATAAATAAAAGATTAAATAAACAAATAAAAACTAATTGCAATGTCGACTTATTAATTCTTCGGCTTTTTAAATAAAATTTTATTGAATTATGCATAAATTTCTGCATCTGAGAATAGCACTACTAGTTTTCGTTATATATTCCGAATTTCCTCTCTGCTGTTTTCCGAACTCGATGTAAATTTGTTGCGCGCATGCGCTCTGCCTGGTTATAGAGGCTGGTTACGAGATATAAAAATGTATTCATATTATACTTTTCTGGTGATATTTTTGGGCATGTGTGCAGAATGTCAAAAATATAAACCGACGTGGGAAAGCATTGATTCTCGTCCAATTCCAGCTTGGTATGACGATGCTAAAATTGGAATGTTCATGAACTGGGGCGTCTATGCCGTCCCATCCTGCACCAGTGAGTGGTTTTGGTGGTTCTGGAAAGGACAACCACAACCAAATGTGGTGGAATTTATGAAGAAATTCTACCCACCAAACTGGACCTACGCGGACTTTGCTAAGGAATTCCGGGCGGAGTTTTATGATGCTAAAAAGTGGAAAGAAATCATTGTTGCCTCTGGTGTCAAGTATGTACATTTAATGGAGACTGTTTGTTTTTGTTATTATCATTATCAGGGACCTATATAGGTTAATATATAGGTACTGACATTATCTGGACTTCAGTGTAGTTGATATATGAACACATATCTTTTGATAGGGACTGGAGATGCAGAAGGTTAGCCTCTAATATTAAGCTTTTGGGGTTGCAAATTTTCTGTGTCTCTATAGTCAATATCAGTTGACATAGGTGCTGCTTATAACCCAGGATTTGGCAGTTTTTTTTCAGTAAAAGAATGTAAGCAATAACCAGTTATCTTCGTAAGCATAGCCAGCAAAATGTCAGGAAATGAGGAATGCAACACATATCTAGCAGATTCTGCTCTGGCACTTGATTTCATAAACTATTAATAATAGTCATATGTAATCATAATAATAACAACACAATGTAACCAACTTGAACATCAGTCATAGTTAGAATAATCTAACTGTATCATGGGACAAGCCCTTACAACAGTTAGAATACCTCCCATATACTTAACAATGTAGCAAAAAATTGCGGAATCGCTCTGAAATGACTTTGAGGAATACAAAGGGATTTGCACTAATAATTACTCCCAAATTAATTATAACAAACATTTTTGAGGTTATGTATGCCTTTAAACCTAAATTAAAATCTAAATAAAGATGAAAATTCAACTTATTTCAACTTATTTCCTCAACGTTTTTTCTCACTTCAAATATACACACCATGTTTAATTCGGAATTCTCTTGATTGTTCGTAGTAAATGCACTGAGTTCGAGTTATCACCCATGTATCTTTTGCAACACTGTGAATATACAGAACAAATTCTATCATTAAACCAGGTCCATAGGACATTTATCAATTTAATGATAGAATGCTTTGTCTACATCAGTCATTGTTTCTAACCGGATTTCTGGTCAGATTAACCTCTAATGAAGTAATGTAATCAGCCCAAAAAGCCAATACAGATGATCTCAAAAAAAGTTGATAAGGATAAGGGTCAGTGACTTTCAGTTGATCATGAAGTGCTTTGCACTCAGGGCCTCTGAGCAATAAAGGATCTTTTTCGAGCCATTATATCTACTGTGAAAACAGTACCCAGGATTTTAATTTTTGGTCTCATCTGAATGACCAGTCCCTATGCCCTTTAGATACAAGCTGGATCAACTCCTTAATATGTCTTGACTCTAGAGCAAAAGCTCATTTTATTAAGTCTAACTACCGGTACTTTTCCACATACACCATGTACACAGGCAAGGAATTTTGTAAATGAAGTATATTATATTCAGAGAGAAAACAAGGTTATTTAGAAAAAAGAGCCCTTGAGTTTAAAACAAATCTGTAAACATGAAAAATTTTTCATAATTCTGTCAGTTCAATGATTTGTGCTAAATAATATACATATACCAAAAACGTTTAATTATAGGTATGTGGTGTTGGCTTCCAAACATAGTGATGGATTTAGCATGTACCCTACCAATGTGACGTACCAGTGGAACTCACGAGATGTTGGACCAAAACAGGACCTTGTAGGTGAGTAATTAGGCTTGCTACCTATAACTGAACACCAGACCACTCACAAGAGAAGACATGATGTACATTTATCATGTTGATATTTGAGTAATAAACATACATGTAGGAAATCAAAATTTATGAAAGTTAGGTTACCAACTTAGGTAAGATAATTGTGTAATTTTAGCAGGGAATTATTGTCATCAGCAGAAAACAATGTAATGTTCAAAAGTTAGATTAACAGAATTTATGGAGGATTCTTATATGGTTATGGACCTGTGTGAAATACACAACTTAGATGGAATTCTATTGCAGTCATATGTGAGTAATTTATTCTATTTTTTAAAGGTCCTTTAAAGGAAGCATTACAAGGAACAGGAATTAAGTTTGGGCTGTACCATGCTATGATTGAGTGGTTTAATCCAATATGGCTGGCAGACCAAAGGAATAATTTAACCACTCAAAGATATGTCAATGTAAGTAATGGACAATGTCATGTTTTCATAAATATTAAAGCTTGTATCATTTCATTTTTTTAAATTTTCATCCATATGATAATTTGTTGTTTAAATGCTATAAATGTAATAATGGGTTATTTTGGCCATATCAATTTATTTTCTTAACCAAGTAGTTATACATAAATTTTCCCCATCAACACCATGGTTTTTATTACAAATTGTTTTGATACAGTATTACAGTTGTGATAAAAGGGAGACAACTCTCCCTCTTTTTAATTTATCTTCTCCATTGACAAGGAGAGGGAAAAGAAGGCTACAAAAAAGAGGGGCAAGAATTTTTTTAATGTAAAGTAGCATGCTTGCAAGATGTCCTTGTAATTGAATTTCATCCACAGTAAAACAATTTTTTAAAACTTATAATTAAGTGCCAGGGGCAGACAATATTGCTTCATTATAAACATAATTCATTTTATTATGGCGTCCAGCTCTGAAGATCGAACGTTGTCTAGCTAGCATGACATTGCCAATGAATATAATGCAACAAACCTGCAGTTTCTTTGAAAATGCTCACAATGAATAAAAAGCTTGTCTGTTAATTAAGTGTTCAATGAATTTTAAAGTCAAGGGAGATGAAAATCACTTTGCTACAAGCCATTATTCCTTATAAGCATGTTTGCTATAACTATGTTTCACTGTATTTAATTATTACATTCACAGGATTATATCCACCCTCAACTCTATGAGATCATAAATACATACAAACCTGACATTCTCTGGAATGACGCAGGCTGGTTGGCTCCAAGCTGGTATTGGAATTCTACTATATTTCTGGCCTGGTTGTACAATGAAAGGTATGGGATTTGTTAAAAAATTACCCGGTAGGTACATATGGAGTTTGAGTCTTATTACTATGAACCTGGTGGGACTGAGAAAAACTGAATATTTGCAAGTTCAAGATTTTGAGCATGAAAAAAAAAAGGTTTGATTTTCCAATTCACTTCGACATATTCATGGTATTCAAGATAAAAATGTTGTACATTGCATTTACAGCATATTTTAAGTATCAGAGGTTCATTTTTAATGAAATCTTATTAACTACCGTAAACAAGGAAAAATGATTTTGAAAATCTTTGAATACAGTAAAACCCGTTTTTGTACGAACACAGGTATTACAAATTCATGGATATAGCAGAGTTATCTTGGATCCCCAGCTATATAAATATTCCTTATACGCATATAACTAATTATGGATATAGAAGAAGTAATTTCATAGATCACAGTGATTTTGTTATAACCGAATTTAATGTATATATATTTTTTGTTTGTACAATATAGTCCTGTTAAAGACTACATCATCGTAAATGACCGGTGGGGGTCAGACTGTTTCTGTAAACATGGAGGAATTTGGACATGTTCGGATCGATTTCATCCAGGTAATATTATTAATTCCAGTTAAGTGTGTCGTTTCGAATTAGGTCATGATCTTTTTCCACAGATTCAACCATTTAAACAATTCATGCCCCTGCTTTGTGATTGGTCAACTCATCTTATCAACACGGACAGGAAATAATTTTGCAAGAGCAACCAATTAAGAATAAGAAGAAACTTCGTCATAAAGCTTGCGATTAGGAGGCCTGTACTATTAACCTTGAGTGCAGTTGTCATCATAGGATTTAACATACTAGTAATGCAAAATGGCACACTTAACTGGAATTAATAATATTTCAGAATTAAATATTAATACTACATTGAAACTTGTCAATTCTGGATGTTGTGTAATACAAAACCTTGTCTATTGTGGTAAAAAACTTTATTAAGTCCCTTTTGGAAAATTATTTGTTTATAATGTTCTGGTAATGTAGAATACAGTAAAACTCGTTTAGTACTAACACAGATATAGCAAATTCATGGATATAGCGAAGTTTTTCTGAGTTCCTGGCAAAATTCTTAATAAATCTTTGTAAATTTTTCGGTTATAACAAACTCTGATATAACAAATTTATGGATATAGCGAAATGATTTTGAGTCCCATTGAGATTAAATATAATGAAATTTACATTTTTTGTAACGAATTTTCTAAGATCTCAAAATTTGATGAATTGAACCGACTTAATTTTCTTTAAGCATCTGTATATAAAATTCAATTCATAATAAAACCTTAGTTAGCGAAAGTATATTTTGTAATATTTGCTTCCCTAACATATTTGGTAGTAACACTTGAAGGAAAACATGCATATTGCGAATTCGCTATATATGGTTATATGAATTCGTTATACGCATATAAGGAATTATGGATATAGCGAATCAAATTCACAGGTCCCCAGGACTTCGCTATAACTTCGCTATGACCGAGTTTTACTGTATTGCCTAATTTGCCTTATTTTTGTGAAATGCTGTCTGAGTTAGACAAGTTTTACCGTATAAGTATATCTTGTCTATACATATAAATTCTGGTCTTTCTTGTAAAATTCTATTTTTAATAATATGGACCATAATTTCTATAATTTATTGGTGATGGTGCTGCTGGTAAAATTAATTCCAGTGAGCTTCTATACTTACTCTCCAAAAATTAGATCGACAATAATACAAGTAAAACATTCCAGAATTATACCTTCTTTAAAATTAATTTTTTTTTGAAATGCAAATAATAATGGGAATTATTCTTAGCTAAATTTTAACTTATCAGAAGTTTCAGTTTGAAATTAGATAGGGATTGTATCCTCTGTAAAATCAAATGAGAAAGAGCTTACAAAAAGTCTGAAGTTAATTGCTTGCATGAGGAAAACAGAACCAAGAAAACCAAGTAAACCCTTGTGTTGTCCTATTCTCTTTCTGTTCACATTTTCCACAGCCTAATATGATGTCATTGAATGATGTATTTTAAGGTCACGTGATGCCACATAAATGGGTCAATGCCATGACAGTAGATAGAGGATCCTGGGGGTTCAGAAGAAATGCTGACTTGAGTCAGTACTACTCCATAGAAGAACTCTTGGAGGAAGTCATTTATACCATAAGGTAAATTAAAGTTGTATTTTTATATGATACTGTAAATGTATTATATTTTTCAAGTTTTACTACCAAATATGTTAGGAAAGCAAATATAACAAAATATAACTTTGATAACTAAGGTTTTATTATGACTTGAATTTTATATGCTAAAAGAAAATAAGTTCACTTCCATTCATCAAATTTTGAGATCTTTGAAAGTTCGTTTTAAAAGATATAAATTTCATTATATTTAACCTCAACGGGACTCAAAAATCAGTTCGCTTTATCCGTAAATTTTGTAATATCAGAGTTCGTTATAACAGTAAAATTTTTCAAAGGTTTGATAAGAATTTTGCCGGGGACCCAGAAAAACTTCGCTATATCTGTGAAATCGCTATATCTATGTTCGTACTAAACAAGTTTTACTGTATAGCCAAATGCAATAGATTAAGTGAGTGAAATAAGGCTACATAAAATTGAAATTCTGGTTCTCAGGCCCGCGTGCATCCATTTTGAGGTAGCAGCATTGCTAATTTTATTGTATTTTTGATAAAATAAAAGTTGGTATTGCGGACACCAATCCAGAAAAAAAAGTTCCGTCCTCATTTTTTCGTAGTTTAGTACTCAAATATCATTTGATATAGCCATTTGCGAAGAGATTTTGGCTACATCGTTTGAAAATACGTTCAAAGACATTGCCTAATAAAAAAATTATTTTTATTTGAAAGAAAATTCGAAAATTAAAGTTAAAAAACTATAGCTACCTCCCTCATCTACTTTATTGCCAATAAAATGATAAATAAAATGCCTCCCTCCCACATCTGTTTTGGAGAAAATTGGCCTGAGAACCAGAGAATTAAATTTAGATAGCCTAATGAAAACATCATCCTCTAGGACTTGAAGCACTGATTGAGCTTCATGAATCGCTAAGAATTTATATTGCTTTATTTTCAGTTTTGGTGGGAACATTCTTATTAATGCTGGGCCAACGGCTTGGGGGACCTTTGCCCCGATCTACGAGGAAAGATTCCGTCAGCTAGGGTCATGGTTGAAGGTCAACGGAGAAGCTATTTATAAAACAACCCCCTGGATTCATCAGAATGACACAGAAACCAACAGGGCATGGTAGGTTCTCCTTCATAATTATATTAGATTTACATGTACAACTGCACTCACATAGATAATAATAAACTGATATTGATTACACTCAGATTTAATGATAATGATTCCTACCCTTCATTTTTATCCCCCCTTTGAAGAAGGGAGGGCATATTGCTTTGCTGCTGTCTGTCTGTCCACCATCAGTTTTCCATTCATTTTCTTCGCAGAGGTTGCACATATTGAATGTCTAGGTCAAGTTTTGTTTTGGGTAAAATCTATGCCCCATGGACTAAGAAAAAATCCAATTATTTGCAGTTACCATTCATTTTCTTTGCAGAGGTTGCACATACTGAAATGAAATTGGGTATACAGATTTATCATAAGAATATCTAGGTCAAGTTCTGGTTTGGGTATGATGGAGCCATTTTGGACAGAGTTATGTCCATTGGCCTTTCTGGTAGTGGAAGTAAAATTCCAATTATATGGGAGAGGGGACCATAAGTGTTTTACAAACATCTCTTGTTCATATTTCTTTGATATACATGTTTTTCATTAAATTTGAAAATAAATTTTATGTGAAGGGAATTTGCCAATCTCAAAGCCACTTGTAATTATGATGTATTCTGTATATGTGAACAATCACATCATCTCTGGCCTTTCTGGCTAGCTAAGAAAACACCTCAAATGTATTAATATCACAGGATGTTTTTTATTTTTTTTACTAAATTGAGTTGCTTCCTATTTACTAAAGTGTTGGACTAAGACAAAGTTGCAGGTCCCTTCTGTAGTAGATGTGTATTTTAGGTAATGACTCAACTTTCAGTGAAGTTATACAACATAGTCTACTGATAAGAAGTGTATACCCACATTTTATGAAAAAGGGTTTTTATATCATGGATATCTCTGCATCACATTCAAGTTTGTTTTTCCACTTTGACTTTGGAAAGGCATGAGGAGTTGTGTCAGATTGATTTATGCAATGACTCAAGATGAAGATATACTCATAAAAATCTTTTTTGTTGATGATTTAACAAACTTAATGTTTTTTGCTTCTGACTTATTTTTGATAGACCACATCATCATGCCTATGACCATTATTTGATTGACCATATGGTTCTTCTAACCTAAGTTTGGTTGTTCACATGGTTTCATGTAACATACCATTGAAATATTTTGTTTCACTAGAATTTGTGTTTACATTTCATTTTTTGGCATAAAAAATATTGTAATTTTCAAGAATCGATAAATTAAGATATATACATTGTACTGTATACAGGGAAATTTCGCTCCCGTTTTATTTTCTCCCCTTTTGTCCTTGTCGGAAGTGGGCGAATTTAAAATGAGGCGAATTCAATGTAAACAGTATAATATATCTAAAACTGAAATCTGTCTGGGCGAATTTAAAATGGGGCAAACTTGTTTTCAAATGTGAGTGGGCGAAAATAACACTGGACAAAAATAACCCTGTATACAGTATACTGTATATGATTTATTATTTTGTTTAAAGGTACACAGCCTCAAAGGCCAACAAGAAGGTGATTTACTGTTTGTTGCTGGATTGGCCATTAAGTAACGAGATTTTATTGGGGTCGCTGAAGGGTATCCCAGTCACTGGGGTCACGCTGCTGGGGTCAGATGCCACAATGTACTTCTTTGAGGAGGCTCATGGACTGCGAGTTTTATTCCCAGTTCTTAATATACGCAAGATGCCTTGTCAGTGGGCCTGGAGTTTGAAGATTATGCTCAAGTAGAGAACTGTTAAAAATACATTGTAAAATTGGTTTTTTTTTTTCTTAGACTGTGAATTTTCAGTTTTGATTTCTATAAGGTAACATTTAGATTGTTTTAAGGTCACACCATTGAGATTATAAGTTGTTTACAAAGGGGTGATTAAAAAGTGAAATGAAATAATTGTATGCAGGTTATTCATTTTGTGAATATTTTGATCATCCACTGTATGTATTCTCACTAGAACTTGACTGTTATGTTTCTTTTTTTGAACAAAAAAACTAATTGAAAACAACAGAAATTACCCATATAATGGTGTATTTGAATACTGTATATATATTTATATAATTATATTGTTATATACATGTACATATTTGTAAGCTCTCAAACTTCAAATAATCAAGTACATGTTATTCATACTTAAAAGATTGCGGTTGTGATACTAATGAAATCCCATAAATGTGATATATGAAGAGTATTTTTTTAAATCTGTGTTGTCACTGAAGGATATCCCAGTCACTGGGGTCACACTGCTGGGGTCAGATGCCACGTCTGTACTTCTTTGAGGACAATTTTTCAAAACGCTACTCCTCCTACAATTTTGGTCTGATTTCAAGATAACTTGGCACACAAGTAGACTACACTAATATACATAGCAAGATGCCTTTTTTATTTCGTGAACGGTGTTGCCATGGTTACTAAAAATAGAAATTTCTGTGAAATTCCTTTAAAACGCTACTCCTTCTACAGTTTTGGTCTGATTTCAAATAACTTGGCACACAAGTGTAAAATTTTTTGGTTTTTGATTTCAGTGAATTTTCCATGGTTTTGATTTTCAAATTCCTTAAGGCTAACATTCTACAGTTTTTGTTGATTTCAATATAACTTGGCACACAAGTAGACCATTAAGATTATAAGTTTTTTACAAACGGTGTAGCCATGGTAAAAAATAGAAATTTCTGTGAAATTCCTTTAAAACGCTACTCCTTCTACAGTTTTGGTCTGATTTCAATATACACACACACACAAATCAAACTAAATAAAGAATAGTGCATTGGTTTTTGATTTCAGTGATCGGTGTTATTTTGATCATCCCTTGTATGTATTCTCAAGATTAGATTTGACTGTTTTGTTTCTTTACATTTTGAACAAAACTAACACTTAATTGAAAACAACAGAAATTACCCATATAATGGTGTATTTGAAGTAAAGACTTTGACCATATATAAACATTGAAAATATATAATTATATTGTGTATATACATGTATGCCATGGTTACTAAAAATAGAATTTTCTGTGAAATTCCTCCCTCTTACTTTTTTGTCATAATAATATAATACACAAGTGTACATGTTATTCATGACATCGAAAAGTTTTTGATTTCGAACATTGCCATGGTTACTAAAAACAGAATTTTCTGTGAAATTCCTTTAAAACGCTACTCCTTCTACAGTTTAGTTTGATTTCAAAATAAGTTGGCACACAAGTAGACTACACAAAGACACATAAAATAGTGCAATGGTTTTTGATAAGTACAAACCAGTAGAGCTACAGTCTCTACAGAGACTTCTGGTTTGTTCTTACATGTATAATTTAATTGTGCTTAGTTTTGATCAGAAACATATTGATTACACAGCTCATATGAAATGTACTTGTTATTGGTCTTTGTTTCCATTAATGAGCAGAATTTTCTTTGTACCATTTCTAACCATCGTCGGAACTCACATTTTTTTTCTCTTTTACGTAACGGAGAGAAAACCTGTGTGTTCCGATGATGCATATCTGACTTGCTTGTATAATTCTGAAAGCAGCTACTTAAGCCACCATGAATGTGTCAATATGTATTTTAGGATATTTAATACTGTAAAGTCATATATTTTTGTTGGATCAAGTTTTATAGTTAGAAAAAAATATTGTGGTTGAAAAAGTGTAAGGTATATATATCTGATTTTTTTTTATTTTGTGCAGGACATGGGTTAGTGATTAAGTTTCTTCATACCACATAAACAAATAAAAATTAATCCCCATAAAAGTTGAATGATTTTTCTAAATTTCATTAACATTCATTTTTTGGAGATCTTTTTTTAACACCATGATCGTACAGCTCTACAATATTTTATTCTTTTTACTGAAATTAACAGCTATTATATCTTAATGGTGACTATAAAAAGATTTATATGTACAAGGTACTGTAACAACCATCCCAATATAGTAGACTAGTGTAGAATCTCACTGTTTATTTTGAAATATAAAAAAGTATTCAACTTAAAAAATAATGAAAAAGCTGTTAAGTGTCTAAATTGGAGTATCAGTAGAAAAATGTGCAATATAATTTAGACTAGCTTAAGTTTCTAATGTTTGAAGTAAATACATGAATATGCAATAAAAAGTATTTTCCTTTAACGAGGCTGGGGGGTGGCAGCCATTTTCAGACTATTTCGATCTCTTTTAAAAGAAGAGCTCCATATAAAGATATACAAAAATGATCAAATTTTAAAACTAAAATGTATGAATTTTTTCTTTGCCAAATGATAGCTGACAGCTTAAGATACCATATCTTAAAATATAAGTTAAATCTTATGGTTAATTTGTGATTAATTTGTTGACCCCCCCCAGCTTCCTTAATACAATGCGTATACTTAATTCATAGATCTTAGTTGTAAATTTATGAAAAGACATAAATTTCCGAAAGAAAAAGAAGCCAAATTTTTAGCAAGTAAACTACGCAATGTACAGTACAACTATATATGTATGGCTTAACATGGTCGCATTTACAGCTACCAGTACATATCTGATCGTCCAATTGTTGGTTGTGTTTTTTATTATGAATTTTAGTTCTACTTGAGATATACCTGATATATATTAATGAAAATCATTTACTTCTTGCCTGGGGGGCCATAAAACTTAGACGAGCTCACTTTTGATCTCAGTCTCACTTTTATAAAAAAAATGTACGTTAGGAATATACAGTGGAAAAGTGAGACTGAGATCAAATGTGAGCTCGTCTAAGTTTTATGGCCCCAAGCCCTTGAGTTAAAATTTTTCAATATTGAATTAATTTGGTTTAATTTAGGTATGGTAACATTTTTACATTTTGAATTTTAAGTATTTGAATATAACTGTACTATGCAAAAATTTTCTCGTTTGAGATTTGATAGAAAATCAATGTGTAATGAGAATATTGCAAAAAACATTGATTCTGAAATTATACTATTATAATTGAAATTATGCATTTAACGTTGAATGTCATTTAAAATTTAATGCACTCTCTATATCTTTACAGCTGATTTATTCATGTACAGGTTTTTGTATAATTATTATCTTGAGTTATAATTATGTATACATGTCTATTGGATTCGTGTACAATGTGAGCAGTATACATTTATTTAAAAAACAGAAAGGAAATCCATGCTGTTGCATTTAAACATTTCTTGTGAAATATTTATTTTTTGTACTAAATGAATATTTTGTATACTTTTTGCTAAATAAATATTTTGATAAACTTGCATTTTGCTTTAAATTTCGAAAAAAAAATTGCTGGGGATGGTTTAATGTTGTTGGGTTACATGTACAATATTTTGTCATTTTCTGATCAGAGGTACAAAAAGGACATTCATTTTTTTTAGTTGAACGTGGAATTTATTATACCCAATGCAAACAAATTTTGTAGGGTATAGGAGTCACCTTGTGTATCTCTCATTCCCTCAGTCTCTTGATGCAACTTTGTCTCCACTATAATCTTGTTAGTGACAGACACTTGCATGTACAATTCATACTAGGTACAAAGATTACTAATGATGAGGGTGTGTCCTAATCTTGACCAAAGGTCATACTGGCAAGTTCAAGGTCACTGGTAAAAAGTATAAAAATTTTTCTTCTGATCATAACTAAATGTAATAGAGAAATTTTGGAAGTTCACATACTTGATAGAGGAATTGCTGTTGATCCAAGGGTGTGTTGCGACCATTGTGAGGACATTTTAAAAAGTTAAAGGTCACTGGCAGTTATGGTCTGAGCTATATGCCTTTGACTTTGTAGGAACAATTACTGGAAGCTCATGCATGAAGAGATTTTTTTATGCAAGTGTTAATCTTGACTTTCAGCCAAGCACAAGGTCATTAACAGAAAAAGTATAGAGTTCCTGTCTGAGCTGAAACTATTAAATTTCGGAGAGAATATCCAAAATCTAGAAGCCAGAGATTCTTTTTTATCCGTTATTCTCCGACAAGGACACGAAACTTCAAGCACCTTATTACGTCAACATTTATTTAATAAGATTTACAGAAGCGTATACCCTAGATGAAAACGGGTATTTATCATTATCTTTCATATATTATGAACTATACTAGTATATCTCTACTCAGATGATAAACTTAAAAATAAATGAAAATGCTTACTTTTAGTTAGCAATTATTTATCGTCAGCTGGTCATAAGTTCATGTGCTTAAAATTAAAATGGAATTATAGTAATATATTTGTACACACTGTTTATAAAAGTTATCACATGGCATATGTATATAGATATAGAAAGCAGCGAAAACAATTATTTTACAAAGATCTCTCTTCTAGCAGTGCTTATATATAACTTTGGTCAGAATGTCTGCTCAAACAAAATGAATGTGATTTTATTATGCTTTGAGATCTTGTCCATCACATCTTCAGGAAACTGTCAAAAATACCAACCAACATGGGATAGTATTGATTCCAGGCCTATACCGGAGTGGTATGATGATTCCAACAGGCACGTAGCATCGTTTTTGGAAGTGGGGGGGCCAACCAGAGAAAATTTTTTTTTACTTACCTGAAAATGTTGACAAGCAAAAAAAAAAAAAAAAAAGAAAAAAACCAAACTTCCCAAACACGAAAAACCTATTTCGTGGGGGGGGGGGGGGGGGGGGGGGGGGTAGTCGCCAACTTTTTCAGACCCAAGTTACTTCCACTTCCAATTTTTTTCCCTACAATTCCTTCTTTTCACTATACCATGTTTAAAGTGGGGGGGGGGGGGGGGGGGGCAACCATCCTTTCAATGAACATTTACTACAGTAAAAGTAATGTTGGAGAAAAAAAGTGGGGGGGGGGGGGGCAGGCCCCCCTGGCCCCCCCTGATACTACGTCCCTGTCCAAGATCGGAATGTTCATTAATTGGGGCGTCTATGCCGTCCCATCATGCACCGGTGAGTGGTTCTGGAAAGGGCAGCCACAACCAAATGTGGTGGAGTTTATGAAGAAATTCTACCCACCAAACTGGACCTATGCAGACTTTGCCAAGCTATTCAGGGCAGAGTTTTATGATCCTAATATGTGGAAAGACATAATTATGTCCTCCGGGGGTAAAGTAAGTGACACGACTATTTTTTTGTTTGTTTAACATCCTTTTCGAGAAGTTTTCTTTCATAAAGAAACGCCAATATTTGCTGCAAATTTACCACTTGCCGTTCGAAGGCTGCAAGGTGAACCATATACTAAGAAATCATAGGGAATCTTTCGTGCCAACAGCTAGTGTGACACAACCTTGGTTTAAACAGCCTACTCCGAAGGACTGGTCTGCACGTACGTCCTGCAATAGGATTCGAACCTGCGACGTAAGGATCAACTCCTTACTCCGCGACTTTAGGGAAAACGCACCACTGCGCTACGCGGGTAACAGGATAGATTTCAACTGAACAGTGTGCATGTAGAAGTTTAATCTTCACTTTCAAAAAATGAAATTTTAAAAAATTGTTTTCCGCATGCTTCTTCATGCATTTTTTATTATGACAATTGAAGAAGTTGTTAAACCATGTCTAATTAAAATATCATGACAATGAAGTATGAATGCTAACAAATATAATTGCTAATGAAAATAACCCTTTCAGTGAAAAATAAAAATAAACAATATCCCTCTGTTTATCCTCAGATACGTTTGTCTTAGCTTCCAAACATTGTGATGGATTTAGCATGTACCCAACTCACGAGATGTTGGACCAAAACAGAACCTTGTAGAAAAGTGGAAATATAGCTTCTCGTAACTTTATAATATTATACAATAAGTGGTGCCTTTGAGGCCAATTAGATGATTTAGCCACATATGGCGTACAAATCATTGTATATATGTTCACCGAGCCCGAAAGGCGATAGGAATTATGACAATAATATTATAATACATATTATTTTGTATTAAATAAAGTCAGTACAAATGTTTCTTGCATTGGGTGTCACTGTTGTGAAGGTAAAACAACATCAATTTAATCTGATGACTAATTTCATGTTGTCTCTGCTATTTATAGATCTAGAATATATAAGGTCTTGTGACGTTGGTGTCATCTTCTAGTTCTGTACATGAACATATTATCGGCGACAATGAAATGCTCTTGATCTCACTGGATATAAAAGCGACCTTCATTAGGGATTGTTATGCTATATCACTTATATTATATTAGCAATATTACCTACACAATATTTATGACATTATCTATACAACATGATATTGATGACGTCATCTATACAATATGATATTTAGTGATATGACCTACACAATATTAGTGACATTACCTATATAATATTGGAGATAACAGCTATGCAATATTGGTCATATTACCTATACAATATTGGTGATATCACTTTTACAATTTTGATGACCTACATGTATACAATATTGGTGATATCACATGCATGCATACATTATTGGTGATATCACCTATACAATTTGGTGATATCGTCTATACAATATTGATGGCCTTTACCAATATTGGTGATATCATCTACATGAATACAATATTGGTGATATCATCTACATGTATACAATATTGATGATATCACCTATACAATTTGGTGATATCATATATACAATACTGATGAAGTAACCTATGCAATATTGATGACTTCATGTAGAATATTGGTGATATCACCTTTTTGAGTAGCTAACTGAACTTTATGGCGGTAAATACCACATCCAAAGTCCAGCTTTAACTTATTTTTGTGAACCAATGACAAGGAAAAAGTCTTTTCTAAGAGTTTATTTAACAGTAGTGAAATTAGTACAGAATACAAATGATGATCATATAGTAGTTAAGAACGAAAGAGATATCCGCAGATCGCCGTAGATAGTATTTTAAATGTACAATACATAACAGTCATTTGCATATACGATAAACAAGTTATTCAATAAATGGGTCTAAATCCTGGAATTTTGACAAAACAATTTATAATCTATACATAAGTTTTTGTAAACTGGCCCTAACAAAAAAATACTATAGTTAACTATAGTTAACTATAGTTTACTATAGTTAACTATAGTGATAACTTTGACACTTTGAAAACTTTGATTTACTATAGTGATAACTTTGACACTTTGAAAAACTTTGACACTTTGAAAAACTTTGACAAAAACTTTGACACTTTGAAAAACTTCATCGAAAACTTTGATACTCTGAAAAACTTTGGCGAAAACTTTGACACTTTGAAAAACTTTGGCGAAAACTTTGACACTTTGAAAAACTTTATCGAAAACTTTAACACTTTGAAAAACTATGGCAAAAACTACGACACTTTGAAAAACTATACTTAACTATAATAAACTATAGTTAACTATAGTTAACTATAGTATTTTTTTGTTAGGGGGTGGTCAGTGTCCTTGTATTAGGCAAAAGTAAGTATAACTTTAATATAAACTTTAATAATGTTCGGTTATTGTTCCTGGATTGATGTCCGTAGATAGATAAACATCCTGGTATGTTATATAGTTTTTAATCCGATTAACTTGTTTGTTTACTTTTACGGAAAAGTCTTACACTTCTGTATCCTTCTTGAATTAGAGGTCAATGCACTCGATACTGTAAGTACATTGTAAATAATTGATGATGTTTATTTTATTAATTAAAATATTTGTCTCAAACCCTATAGGTTTACATTTAACAGAAATATCTTTCAATCGAAACTTTAAAAAAATCTTTCTTCTAAAGGTCCCTTGAAAAAAGCACTCAAAGGAACTGATGTCAGGTTCGGAGTCTACCATGCCATGATAGAGTGGTTCTATCCAATATGGCTCACGGATCAAGGTACACAGTCTGAAAATAAATGAATGCTTTGAAATTTGGTATTAATTAACAATTTATGATGAATTAAAATTCATGATAAAATTTCCAAAATTTTGAAATATGTAGCCCCAGGGTTCGTGGTTCCTGTTGGATGGGGTGCACATTCATTTTTTCTTTGTTACCCTGATCTACTTCTGGGTATTATGTAACCAAAGTAAGCATTCTAGGTGTATAATGATGATAAGCAATGTTGCCTCTTTCATAATTGTGAATTTCATGGCCTCTGGTTTAAAACATGAATCAAATTCAATTGTTGGAAAGTTTTTACAGGATACTCAGTTGACCTATAAGGCCCGTGGGTCTCTTGTTACTAAATCACGAAGTTTTTTTCAAAAGGTAAAACTACTTTAGAAGTACATAAAAGATTACCATGGTATCAAACAGGACTACGTATATCCCCAGTTGTACACGTGTATGAGATAATCAACACGTATCAACCTGAAGTTCTGTGGAATGATGCTGCCTGGTTGGCTCCAAGTTGGTGCTGGAACTCAACAATATTCCTAGCGTGGTTATACAACAAAAGGTAGGCAAGAATTCAAATTTATCAATTCTTTTGTTTTTAAAGTTGATTGAAAGTCATGAAGTAGTTTATTCTGTTCCTGCTTTAACCAGAAGTCTCTGTCGAGACTGTAGCTCTACTGGTTTTTACTTAAAACAAAGGAAGAAAAAAGTAGCAGTTGGGATTTGAAACTTTAAAACAGCAATAAATAGAAAATTGATCCTTGTCAGTCATCAAAATTAAAACTGATGCACAGAATTATGAATCTTAGTGTAGTCTACTTGTGTGCAAAGTTATATTAAAATCGGACCAAAACTGTAGGAGGAGTAGCATTTTGAAAGAATTTCACAGAAATTTCTATTTTAAGTAACCATGGCAACACCGTTCATCGAAATCAAAAACCGATGCACATAATTATGTATCCTTGTGTAGTCTACTTGTGTGCCAAGTTATATTGAAATCGGACCAAAACTGTAGAGGAGTAGCATTTTGAAAGCATTTCACAGAAATTTCTATTTTTAGTAACCACGGCAACACCGTTCATCAAAATCAGAAACCAATGCATAGAATTATGTATCTTATTGCAGTCTACTTGTGTGCCAAGTTATATTGAAATCGGACCAAAACTGTAGGAGGAGTAGCATTTTGAAAGCATTTCACAGAAATTTTTATTTTTAGTAACCATGGCAACACCGTTCATCAAAATCAGAAACCAATGCACAGAATTATGTATCTTAGTGTAGTCTACTTGTGTGCCAAATTATATTGAAATCAGACCAAAATTGTAGAAGGAGTAGCATTTTGAAAGCATTTCACAGAAATTTCTATTTTTAGTAACCACGGCAACACCGTTCATCAAAATCAGAAACCAATGCACAGAATTATATATCTTAGTGTAGTCTACTTGTGTGCCAAGTTATATTGAAATCGGACCAAAACTGTAGGAGGAGTAGCATTTTGAAAGCATTTCACAGAAATTTCTATTTTTAGTAACCATGGCAACACCGTTCATCGAAATCAAAATCCGATGCACAGAATTATGTATCTTAGTGTAGTCTACTTGTGTGCCAAGTTATATTGAAATTGGACCAAAATTGTAGGAGGAGTAGCATTTTGAAAAATTGTTTACAGACAGACAGACAGACAGACGGACAAACAGACAGACGGACGGACGACGGACGCATTACTATCGCATAAGCTCTTCTGGTCTCTGACCAGTAGAGCTAAAAATTTAAATAAATGTTGTAAACAATGTTTTGGAGAGAATGTTGATTTTGACTTGTGTGTAATGTTTCTTAATTGATCATTGATGGCTATAGTAATCAGCTCTGCTAAATATATCCCCTCCATGGCACCTGATCCCACCTCTAATGTTTTTAGAGGCTATGTCAGCGTTGACTCAGCTCTTGATTTGTAATGTTTAGATTAGACTTTACAAGCATAATTAAAGTTTGTCATATTTATATGCCATGTATATTTAAGCCCTGGCAAAGAGAACATCGTCACAAATGACCGTTGGGGGTATGACTGCTACTGCAAACACGGAGGAATATGGACGTGTTCGGACCGTTTTCACCCTGGTATATTTTCTTCAGCGTTGATCTATACATTTCTTTTAGAATTTTACCAATATCTCACTTTGAGAACTAGCAATGCAATATCAATATAAATCAATCAATCAATATAAATGCTAATTTCAGATAAAATACACGGTATTTTACCTGTATACATTTATTTTTATCAAATGAATTTTTAATAAACATCTGTTACCGGTAGGTCACGTGATGCCACATAAATGGGTCAATGCCATGACAGTAGATAGAGGTTCCTGGGGATTCAGAAGAAATGCTGACTTGAGTCAGTACTACTCCATAGAAGAACTCTTAGAGGAAGTGATTTATACGATAAGGTTATTAGCCTATCCAGCGTGGAATGCAAACATTTTCTTGCAAAGAATAAGTAACTTTATTTCTAAATGCATTTAACGTATTTTTGGTTTTCAGTTTTGGAGGAAATATACTCATCAATGTTGGGCCAACATTCTGGGGTACAATTTCCCCGATCTATGAAGAAAGATTTCGTCAGTTAAGACCTTGGCTTAAGGTCATTGGAGAGGCAATCTATAAAACTACACCCTGGACTCACCAGAATGATACAGTGACCAATAGGGCATGGTCAGAAGTCCTCATAAACACATCTTCAGTGCAGACATTAATTAAATCATTGTACTTTGCTTCCTAGAGCTAATTTTTCTTTCATGTGATTGCCTAATTGGTCATCAAAAAATATTTTGTTATTGAAATATATATGTGGAGACAACAAACAGTATTTCCGCTCAAAAGTCCATTTAACATTACAAAATTGGAGTAAAGCAAACACAGACCTCTTAAACATCAGAGGTTCCATGTAGCAGACAGCATCTCCTGCCGATGGGTAACACCCACCGTGTGACCCTTCTTATGATCGGGAAGTAACGGAATAAATCCGTGGACAAATCAGTGTGTTAAGAATGACCTAACAATCGGTAGAAAGTCAGTCACTATTTGTCTAAAATCGTATTTGCTGAAAAGGTAATTGATTCTACACACATATATACTCAGTACTCAGTACCAGTACTTGGTATTAAAAGGATGCATGAGTCCCTCTTTGACAATATTTATGTGGTCTTTGGAGACTAGGTCTTACAATAAACTGTTAAACACTTAAAGTGATCCTTTGTAACAGTTGTAGCTCTGCAGTTTTCATAATCTAATGAAACCTAATTTATTCAAAAATCTCTACATGAGAAGAAGAAAACACTCCCCGTGACCCTTATTTATGCCCTCTTCACAGACTTGTATTTAACATATCGATCGATCACTGTTGATTATCTTCACCCTTTTTATTGAGTAGATTATTAAGGAAAGAAGAACCAAAAAATTAGAGGAAATCTTGAAAATAGTAGATCGGAGAGTAAAAAAATTTATCTATTTTGGCACAAAAAATTCTTAACGTACGTAATCTGTTTCAATATTTTTCGAGGGAAGATACTGGTATTTGGATTTTTTAAATCCCTTAAATTAATGTTTTTTCTGCTTATTTGTGTTTTATTTGATTATACATGTATTCACCTGCATATTGTTAATTAATGAATGTCTTTGCTTTATAGTACCCTTTATTCTACAAAGGTACACTGCATCGAAAGCTGACAAGAACACCATTTATTGTATGGTTTTGGATTGGCCATCGGACAATGAAATTATTCTTGGAGCTTTGAAAGATACAACCGTTTCTAATATAACGCTGCTTGGTACAGATGCACCGATGAATTTTACACCAGGATCATCCGGACTGAAAGTTGTATTTCCCGCCCTAAATATTTAAAAATATGCCATGTCTGTGGGCGTGGTCTCTAAGGATCACCCTCAAGCAATAAACAGGAAATGACGCAATAATTAAATAACGTGCATAGCTCCTATTCACTGTGGCACGTAATGGTATTTGTGTGGTCTGCTATAAGGTAAAAGGTGTATTATATTTATGTGCAATATTGAAAAACAATAAAATGTGCTTTAAGTATTCATGTATACATAACTGACATAGAAGTATTTGATTTAAAATCAATTTATTTCAATAAGGGATAAACAAATATATGTACCAAACGAATTCACTTTGTCGTGAAATGCCGCATTTACAAAGTGCCGAAATCATTTCCATTACTGTACCTACCTACCTAGTCCTTGTTATGCCCGTGGGCACATAGGGCAAGGACTAGATTTCTCCACTTCTCTCTATCTTTAGTAATTTTTTCTAAAATCTCCCCATTACAGGTCATTTCCTTCTCAACTGTCCTTCAGGTGGTAAAAATTTCCTTTCCCCTCTGGTGTCCATCTAAGGGCTACTTTGGTGATGTTGTCGAGGCTTCCTCAACACATGCCCTATCCATCGCCATCTCCGTTTTGTTAACAATGTTCGTATATTGTCTGTGTTTTTATGTAGTTCCACATTTGTGATTTTGTTTGGCTTTGATCTTTCTGAGGCATCCATTGTGGAAACTAGAGAGTTTGCATATGTCTCCTTCTGTCATTCTCCCGCATTCTGAAAACATAGAGTAGGACAGATAGTACACAGCTGTTATATATTCTTAATTATGTCCTTCTACTTATGTCATTTGTTTTCCATATGCTCTTCAGGCTGATGAAGGCACCTCTAGCTTTACTTAGTCTGGCCTTTATATCTTTGTCTGCACCCCCATCCATTACTGTGCATCAACAAAATATATTTGAAATAACTTGAGAGTATTTGTTATTTGTGTGCATTTTTATTTTCAAACATCGAAACAAGCTTATTTTCATTATTTTGACTCGCCGGTAGGGTCCCGTGATTTTACATAGTTGTTTATTTATAGATTAGAGCAGCAGTAACTTTGGAATCACTGAAGGTTTATACTTGAACAAAGGTTATATAAAACAAAATTTTAATAAGTGCAAACTTTGTAAGAGATTTAATGACCTTGTGTCATGATTTTTCTTACATTCCTTTGTTCAAAATTAACAAAATTGTATGAATAGTTTAGAATTCATAACAGCCGTATAATTTTCTACAGAGAATCATTTTACATCCATATTTTACTGAGAGATCACTAATTTTAATAGAAGTTGATCTACACAACTTTTTTTTTTTTTAATTAAACAAAAACTTTTTGGCATGTTCAATGACACATTTACTAAATTTGATTGAAAACTTATTTGAAAACTGCAGCAGGGGATATAGCTAATATTCTATGAGCTTGTTTACAATAATTCTAGGCTCATGGGAAAGGACTTTTTGATATTTCAAAGCGTGAAAAAAATTTCATGTCACATGAGTCACTCAGTAGTCCTATATTGCGATGGTTTTGTTCAACATCGTGGTTTTTTTTTTGTTTGTTTGTTTGTTTGTTTGTTGGTTTTTTTTTTTCGTACGTTAATAAAAGAACATTTTTAGCTTCTTCGAAACCTCTTTTTTGCTGATTCACCATCATTATGCGTTATTACATTCTGCGTGATGATCCATGTAGATTGTACTTATAAAACAAAATTTTAATAACAGACTTTTAGGATTATTTTTCATGTTTTACATTTTGCTTCAAAATTAAATACTAAAATTTTTGGATCACTTAGAAGTGGTTGATATATTGATACTTTTTTAAATTTGATCTACACAACTGATGAAAAATTTTAATTTAATTAAGCAAAAACTGTGTTTTGGCATTTTGCATCATTGCAATTTGTTTAATTGATCTCGACGGAAAATGTAATGATGCAAAATGAAATTATGATAAAAATTCTGTTATTAAATTCTGTGTAAACCTCTATGCAAAATGTCCGCGCAAAATGTAACAAAAGTAAACATCTAAAACTTTGTGATATTTATATTTTACGTTAATCTAGATGCAACATGAAATATTGTAAAATGAAATGATTTTGAAGCTATGTTATTACACTTTGCATTATTATTATTTTACGTAAATTTGATCTCGACTCAAACTGTAAAAAGCAACATGTTTTAATAATCCTGTGTATTGCATTTCTCTTTGAATATAACACTAATATGCTTTTCAACAATGTACCTATACTGCGACATCCAACAGCTATTGCCTTGCTGCTAGGTACGGTCAAAAGATTTTAACCCTTGATTACGTTTTATTTTAGAAACTAAGTTTGAAAGAATATTGCAGTACACTGAGATACCGTTATTTTAGCCCAGCCCAGTACGTGTCAGACAGATTAACAAATTAAATATCCTCTATCAGGATTTAAAAAATTACAAACCTAGCGTTAATCCATCATTTCGCTCAAAATTTTGACTTTCCCCTTCAAGTTCAGAGAGAATATCTAAAATCTAGAAACCAGAGATTCTTCGTTAGGCTCCGACAAGGACACGAGGCATGCATATAAGCTCTATTTTAACCTCATCATTTATCTTATAAATTTTACACAAGCGTATTCCCTAAATGAAAACAGGTATTTATTTTTATCTTACATGTTTATAATTATATTAAACAAACTATACCTGTATCTCTCTAACCAATGATAAACTTATGCACATGTAAATTTTGTTAGCAATTATTTATCGTCAGCTGGTCATAAGTTCATGTGCTTAAGATTAGAATGGGATTATAGTAATATATTTGTACACACTGTTTATAAAAGTTATCACATGACATATATGTATAGATATAGAAAACACAGAGGGAATTATTTTATAAGGATACCTACAATCGCCTGGAGTTTAACTAGACCTACAGAATCTCTCTCTTAGCAGTGCTTACATATATATAACTTTCTTTAGGATGCCTGGTCAAACAAACGTGATTCTAATATGCTTTGTGATCTTGTCCATCACATCTTCAGGAAACTGTCAAAAATACCAACCAACATGGGAAAGTATTGACTCCAGACCTATACCGGAGTGGTATGATGATTCCAAGATCGGAATGTTCATAAACTGGGGTGTATATACCGTCCCATCATGCACCAGTGAGTGGTTCTGGTGGTTCTGGAAAGGGCAGCCACAACCAAATGTGGTGGAGTTCATGAAGAAATTTTACCCACCAAACTGGACGTATGCGGACTTTGCCAAGGAATTCCGGGCGGAGTTTTATGATGCTAATATGTGGAAAGACGTAATAGTGTCCTCCGGGGTCAAGTAAGTGGTTACAACTTTTTGTTGGTTTGTTTAACGCCCCTTTCGAATTTATCTCTCATTTTGAAATGTCACCAATTGATGCAAATTTACGACCTGCGACTGGAGGACTGCAAAGTGTAACCTATACTCCGAAGTCAGGGCCATTCAATAATGAGGAATCTTTTTAATGCTAGCATAAGATCTGGTCTCCACGTCCTTCTACAGGACTCGAACCTGCGACACAAGCATCAACTCCTTACTCCGCGAATTTAGAGAAAACGCAATGCGCAACACGGGCATCAAGATAAAATTGAAAAATATACGAGTAGAAGTTTAAACTTCACCTTCGAAAATTGTTTTATCGTGTGATTGTCAATCATACATGTATATTGCTCTAGATCATTTTTAATATCATTGAAAAACTAAAGGCTCCTAGCATTGGATGATACTGCACAATGAAGTAAAGAGTGTACTTACGCCCTACTCAGGCAGAAAAATGTTTATCAGAAATGATTAAAAATTTGAAGGACAAAAATGACATGTGCATATGCTTCTATACATGTACTACTATCATAATTACAATAGGAAAAGTTTTTTTTAACCATGCCTTATCAAAATATCATGGCTTTGAAGTATGAATATTAACAAATATATGAGAAAAAAGTCTCATTGAAAATAAAACAAACAAATACCTCTGTTTTATCCTCAGATACGTCGTCTTAGCTTCCAAACATTGTGATGGGTATAGCATGTACCCTACTAATGTGACGTACCAGTGGAACTCAAGAGATGTTGGACCAAAGCAGGACCTTGTAGGTGAGTGAAAATATAGTTTCTCGTAACTTTATAATGTTATACAATTATTTCTGTTTCTGAGATCAGATCGATGATTTAGTCATCTGAGGGAGAACTATATACACCGAGCCCGAAGGGCGATAGGAATTATTCAATTATTTAAGGAATGAATTTAAGGTCATACGCAACGTAGTTTGAACTTTTTTGTCTTTTTCCATGGAGTTGAAGAGTTCCAAATGTTGAAGGAACTGTGTGTTACATTTTAATTTTTATATATGGTGTTGTAGGCTTCTTCTATAACAATTCGGGATAAAAGAATAATCTAGAATATATGTTTAGTATTTTTTATATATTTTTCTTCATCAATCAATATCTTTCAAAAAAAAAAAAACCCTGGTAATGCATGCTGATTTTTTGTCTATGAACATCTGATGACACTATAATCATAAATTAAGAATATCATGAAAAATTATCAGAAGTTAAGGTACGTTGCATATGTCCTTAATAGCGACCCATTTTATACGGTATAAACTCGGTTGGGGCAGTATACGCTTTATAAACCGCAAAGCGGTTTATAAGAAAAGTGTAAACTTCCAACCCAGTTTTTACCGTATAAAATGGGTAGCTATTAAATTCATTGCTTGATAATTTAATTCTGGTTGTAACGCTGTATTTGATTGGATAAAAAATTTACTTCATATCGTATAAAATGGGTTGCCTACGTCACAATGACTTGCGTCAAAAACGTATCAATCCGCCTGATGTTACATTCAAATTTTGTACAAATTGAAGTCATTTTATTAGAACAATTATCTTTTTTTTCTTACAGCAAATGAATGAAAATTAAATTATAAGCAATGAAATTAATAGCTACCCATTTTATACGGTATAAACTGGGTTGGAACAGTTTACGCTTTTTTATAAACCGCTTCGCAACCCAGTTTATATGGAAAAAAAATCTGGAATTAATGTTTTGTAATTTTGGTACATTTTTCTTTGATTAATGCAAAAATTTTTAAAATTTGACATCTTTTCAAAACCCCTGGTAACGCATGTTGATTTTTTGTCTAAGAACATGTAATGGTATTATAAGTTTAAATTTAAAATATCTTGAAAAATTATCAGTAGGTAAGGTACGTTGCGTATGTCCTTAAGCATAAATATAAAATAAGAAATTGAGGGCCAGGAAAAATTAATAAAATGTTTAAAGATTAAAGACATGCAGCCCAAGCTGGTTTAGGAAGATGAGCATATATAGTTTGTACTACCACAATAGGATTATTTTCATCTAAATTTTGCTTATTTCCTTTTACTGTTGTCTGCCATTTTCTTGCATTAAAAAAACATAAATTGGAATAGCTTTTAGAGGAAGGGAATATTTTAGATATGAGTAAATAGCTTTTAGAGGAAGGGAAGATTTTAGATATGAGTAATGGTTTGGTTTTTTTTTTGCCCTTGTCAATCATTTCATCTGGTAATTTTGCGAACCCCCCCCAAACCTCTTTTCATTTTAGAAAGATATAGTTACAATGTTTATTTTTATCATTACGATTAAAAATCTTAATTATTGATATTTTTCAAATGTTTGAAAATATATATCATCAAATCATTACATGTATATAGCTTCATGTCATTTTAACGTTATGAAAATTCATGCAGTTACGCACGCGTACACTGTACGTCAAAGTAAATATTCCGTCTTTGTCGTACGGTATTTTATACATTTATACACAGAAATATATGTCATGTTATACATCAAACGAAAGAGAAAGAAAAACTCTACAAGAATCAATAAAAAACTGAAAATGTCAAAATTCTTCGTTAAGGGAGGTTTTTGCTTGGCGCGTCACATATTATTGTGTACAGTGAGATGTTTTCTTGCCTTGGGTGTCACTACTGTGAATGTAAAATTTCAGAGAAGCAACATCAACTCAGTCTGGTGATTGTTTTTATGTTATTTCTGCTATTTATAGATCTAGTCTTGTGACGTTTCAACATCTTGTCCTGTACAGGGCATATTGGTGGCGGCAAAGATATGCTCTTGACCTCACTGAAAATATAAATGATCCTTATAAGGGGTGTGTTATGCTAAACCACATATACTATATTAGCGACATTACCTACACAATTTTGGTGACATAACTTTTAGAATATTGATGACATCACCTTTACAATATTCTTGACATCACCTATACAATATTGTTGATGTCACCTAAACAGTATTGATGATATCACCTACACAGTATTTTGATATCACATATACACTATTAGTGACACACCTATACAATACTGGTGATATCACCTATTCGAATTGATGTTAATACCCCTTCAGCCTTTAAATCGGCGAAATCACCTTTTTGAATAGGTAACTGAACTTTAAGGCGGTAAATATCATAAGCGAAGCCCAGCTTGAACTTAAAACAGAAATATCCTTCAATTTAAACTTTAAAAAAATTCTACTAAAGGTCCTTTGAAGGAAGCACTCCAGGGAACTGATGTCAAGTTCGGAATCTACCATGCCATGATAGAGTGGTTCAACCCAATATGGCTCACGGATCAAGCGAATAACTTTTCTACGCAGAGATATGTCAAAGTCAGTCAAGCATGAAAAACGTTGAAAGTTCGATTTTAACTAAACACATAAACTTTTTTTTCTTCAAAAGGTACGTTTTCTTAAAAAGTACATTAAAGATTACCATTGTATCAAACAGGACTACATACACCCCCAGTTGTATGAGATTATCAACACGTATCAACCGGATGTTTTGTGGAATGATGCATGCTGGTTGGCTCCAAGTTGGTACTGGAACTCAACAATATTCCTAGCATGGTTATACAACGAAAGGTAAACAAGAAGTTAGATTTATCAATTCTTTTGTTTTTAAAGTTGGTTGAAAATCATGAAGTAGTTTATTCTGTTCCTGCTATCAAAATTTAAATAAATATGGTAAACAATGTTTTGGAGAGAATATTTATTTCTGGCACCTGATCCCACCTCTTGTGTTTCTAGAGGCTAGGTCAGCGATGGCTCAGCTCTTGATTTGCATTGTTTAAATAACACTTTACAGGCATTATAATTGTTTGTCATATTTATATGTCATGTATATTTTAGCCCTGTCAAAGACAACATCGTCGTCAATGACCGTTGGGGGTACGACTGCTTCTGCAAACACGGAGGAATTTGGACGTGTTCGGACCGTTTTCATCCTGGTATATCTTCTTCAGAATTGATCTATACTCATGTCTCTAAGAACTTTACCAATACCTTACTCCGAGAACCAGCAATTGCAATATTATTGTAGTATAAAATAGCGATTGCTACTTTTAGATAAAATACAATGGCATTTAGCCTGTATATATTTATTTTTATCGAAAGAAATTCTAATAAACATTTATTACCGGTAGGTCACGTGATGCCACATAAATGGGTCAATGCCATGACAGTAGACAGAGGTTCATGGGGGTTCAGAAGAAATGCTGACTTGAGTCAGTACTACTCCATAGAAGAACTCTTGGAAGAAGTGATTTACACCATAAGGTTATTTAGTGTATCCAACATGGAATACAAACATTAGTGCAGCGTTCGCGAACGTTCCCTCCGTTCAACTGGTCTCCGATCTATGCTTTTAAAAATATTTTCTTTTTCAGTTTCGGAGGAAACATACTCATCAATGTCGGACCAACATCCTGGGGTACTATCTCCCCAATCTATGAAGAAAGATTCCGTCAGTTAGGGTCTTGGCTCAAGGTCAATGGAGAGGCAATCTATAAAACTACACCCTGGACACACCAGAATGATACAGTGACCAATAGGGCATGGTCAGTATTATAATGTTTCTGAAGTCCTCATATCTTCTGTACAGACAATCTTTTTCTTTCCTAGAGCGTATTTTCCTATCTTGTGTTTGGTCATCAACAAAATTACTTTAAGAAATCACTCTGATTTTACACACAAGTACTCTGAAGTAAATATTAAAAAGGGGATACTCACTCCTCCATGGCACCTGATCCCATCTCTGATATTTTGGAGGTCCTCGTCAGTTTGCTCTGCTCCTATTTTGTATTGTTTTATGGACTTAATAATAAGAAAAAAAAGAGTTAAGATAGTAGAACGGAGAGTAAAGCATTAAAAAGATATTATCTACTTTGGAAGTTGAAATTCTTGACGCAATTTTTTTTTGAATATTTTTGGAGGGGAGATATTGATTTTCGATTTTTTTTAATCGGCCCCCAAATTTATGTTTTTTTTCTGTTTCTTTTTGTTTTATTTGATGATATACACCTGAATAATATGAATAATTAATGTCTTTGTTTTATTGTGTGCATTATTCTATAAAGGTATACTGCATCAAAAGCTGACAAGAACACCATTTACTGTATGGTTTTGGATTGGCCTTCGGACAATGAAATTATTCTTGGAGCTCTGAAAGATACAACCGTCTCTAATGTAACAATGCTTGGTACAGATGCACCGATGAATTTTACGCCAGATTCATCAGGACTGAAAGTTGTATTTCCCGCCCTAAATATTGGAAAGATGCCATGTCTGTGGGCGTGGTCTCTAAAGATCACACTCAAACAATAAACAGGAAGTGAAGCAATAATTAAATTACGTGTATAGCTCCTGTTCACTGTGGAACGTAATGATAATAGTTCTGGTGTTCAATATGTAGGGTACAACCATATTGCAGATGTTAAATATTTATGTGCAATATTGAAAAACAATCAATGTGTTATAGGTATTCATGTATAAATAACTGACATAAAAGTATTAAATTTAAAATTAATTTTTTTCAATGAGGGATATACATATATGTACTATACAAAATATGTCAAAGAAAAGTAAGTTAAAAGTAACGTGTTTATTTTTTTAATATATGCATGTGAAAAAAGCTGTATTTATTATATTGAAATGAGAAAAAATAAAATGTCAGATTTTACATACCACAGGCAGTTGTCTATTTCGTTTTTAAAATGTGCGGTAAGGTCTGGCATTCAAATATACTAAAACATGTATAGCATTCACGGGTTTGTTCCGAATAAATAACAGTATTTACTTGTGTACATTTCGTATGGTATCATTTTAAGAACAATCTTTTAATCATAAATTACATATATATTTTTATCAGTTTCATTTTTCAAAGAAATCAACAAAGGATCTTTCCCGGGAATTTAAACACCGACCGTGTGGACCTTTAATTGAGTTCATCGTACTTTCGTTTTTGTGTTTACAATTAAGTAAGCCCAAAAAGAAGATGAATTTCCTTCTGAACTGCCTTGTGCCATTATTATTTACACTGTCATTCATAGACTGTCAAAAATACAAACCGACTTGGGAGAGCATAGACTCGCGGCCATTGCCAGAATGGTATGATGACGCTAAAATCGGTATGTTTATTCACTGGGGCGTCTTTTCTGTGCCTGCGGTCCATAGCGAGTGGTTCTGGTGGTATTGGAAGGGACAGCCACAAAATGACGTAGTGAACTTCATGAAGAAGTATTACCCGCCAGATTTTACTTATGCAGATTTTGCCAAGGAGTTTCGAGCGGAGTTTTATGACCCGAATAAATGGCGGGAAATAATCCTTGCCTCTGGTGTAAAGTAAGTTTAAAGGCCTCTAAAATGTTTCGTCAAGCACAATCATGAAGCATTAACTATATCCTACGAGACACCAAATGAATTCGTAGAACTTACCACAAAAATGAGATAAAACATATGCATAATTTAACAGTTGATATTAAGAACTGATGATAGAAAGATTATTTTTTCTTTGGAGGAGACTAAATATCATGTCACAGGCTAAGAAAAGTGGATCATTCTTAGAATTTTTTTTACTTCTAAGACTTGAAAAATGAAATAAACTTGGAAAATATAAGTAATATATTTCAATAAAATAAAAAATATGGGCAAATCACACTTAGTAAAGGTTTACAGGTGAAAACAACTTTCAGAACATGTTAGCTTGGTGGTAAAAGTGTAATATAAACTTTGAAAAAAAATATACCAAGCCAGATGAATTTTATGAGGAAAAACAAAAAGACAAAAAAATCAGACAAATCACACGGGCTGATTTTTACCATTTTGCTTTTCCTAATAAATTGATATGGCTTCGTATATTTTTTCTAAAGTTTATATTACACGCTTAGCACCAAGCATATTCTGAAATTTTATCAAATATAATAGCAAGTGAACCAAGTCCTTTGTTTTTATCTGTAAACATGTACTGAGTGTGTTATGTCATTATTTGTCATTTTATTGAAATATTACTAATATTTCCAAAGTCTATTTCATTTTCGAAATCTAAGGAGAAAAAATTCTAAGAATGATCCATTTTTCTAAACTGGTGACATGATATTAAGTCTCTTTCAAAGAAAAAAATGTTTGTTTCATATGTCCTTAAACCTAGATTTATCCGATTGTACACTATATTTTACAACTGTAAACTATTGTTAATTAAGATTTGTTAACGCATATAGTTTTCATCTGTAAAACTTCATTAATCCGTAAAGTTTTCATTTGTAAAACTTCAGTAATCGGTTGAAAAGTGTATAGTTTACGAAATCAATGCTAATTTAAGTTCAACTCTGTAAATAAAATTCGTAGCAATAGCGGGCGACAATATTTGTGGATATCTTGCACCTTTTTCCATTATTTCACTTATTTCTACTAGCAAAAGGCTATAGATGAATTAATAGCAATAAGATTAATATCTGTATTTTGCTCACAAAATGATAACTTTATAACAAAAAATGCATTGAATACTTGTAGATCTACAAAACACTTTTTTTTTGAAAATTTAAGAAACGTTGAGACAGAAAATAAATAAATTAAAAAAAATTGACAAAATGATGCAATTTGAGATCTTATAATTATGAACAAAGAACATTTATGATTATGTATTCTCTGTATTGTGTTTTGCATTTAAATATATAGTAAAAATTATAGTAAAAATTTAACTTATTAGTTTCTTTTTCTTTCAAACTGGTGAAAAAAAAAATCAAAATTTCTAATAAAAAGCCAATTAACCCGCCCTTCATTTCAACAGTGGGTTATTAACATTGTTAATTAAGATACTCTATTAAGCAAAACTTTTCTATTTTAAATTGTACATATTGATGTCTGAGTTTTTGAAAGTGGGAATAGGTGGACTTGTATGCAGTGAGGAAAGCTGCATATTATCGTTTTGTATTTTGTCGTTGGCGACAATATATAAAACGACAATGTGTACAGTGGCATTCCTTGAACTTCATCCTGTAATTAGTCGAGGATTGCAAGCAGTTAGGATACTGACCCCGTATAAGGTAGATATTGTATCTTCTGATAACCGAATGACAATATCATTAGTACAAGTATATATGAATGACTCAATGGAACAAAGACCAACCGCCTAATGTGAATGTCATGTAAAACGTTAGTTGGGGAATGGATTGATAGTTTTACGTAGCTAAATGTAGACCTATAAACTACCAAATCAGCATGATCAGTGCAAAAGGAATTTAGAGATATTTAATTCAAGAGACATTTAAGGTGTAATATTATTGATTTTCTAAGGAAGAGTTTGAGCTTTTAATAAGCAAATACGATACCGATATAATTTCTTTCTTGAAGAAAAATTCATGTGACATATAATAATAAGAGTTCGAGAGAAGTCGTACCTAATAAAGAATTTGATTAAAAAAAGAAAAAATATAGATTTACCCGTATTTCATCTTATTACAATATCAATTAAAATGTTTGACAATTAGGTACGTGGTTTTGACATCAAAACATAGCGAGGGGTTCAGCAATTATCCAACTAATGTAACGTATCAGTGGAACTCTAGAGATGTAGGACCCAAGAGGGACCTTATGGGTAAGTGTTTGTACGAAAATCCTGCTACACATTTTTTTTTCATTTCTAAATGAAATTAAATTGAAAGACATCCATGAAATATGATGTTATCAAACAATTATCCTGCTAAAAAATCCATTGAAACAATTACAAATCAGGAGCAGAGAACACAAGGACATCTAAAGTCATCTGAGGCTGGATCAGGTGCCATGGAAGAGTAATTATATCTAAGTATCCCTCCCGAATAAATTGTGTTATCTCTATCGCTAAAACCTTGGAGATTCCATGCACTCGAATCCAATCAAAATGTATTTTTCTTCTCTGTTTTCTATCCATTCTGTTTTTCAAATATTCTGTTGATTTAAACTTGATCGGCAATTCTCGGCCTCGAACCCCGGCCATGACCGAAGTCATTAAGAAACAGATAGCACCTGCTCCTTCGCCAAGCGCTTTACACCTAGAAGTGAAAGTTGCGGGTCCTTCGGATGAGACCTTGAAAACCGATTCCTGTGTCACGTCAGACGTTGGCACAATAAAATTCCATCACTGCCCAATGGCTCTGAGTGCCCAGTAAAGGTCAAGATTTGAAGCCCTTCACCGGTATATAGTGACCTTTCTATATGAGTGAAGTATTCTCGAATGGCAGTAAAACAACATTCAATCAATCAATCAATCATTAAACCATGATAAGTTCTCAAATAATAATATTCAACAACAAAGAAAATGAAATACCCTATGTCCGTTAATTGAAACTTTCTGACGGTTACCCAAAAATTAGTCATGATTTCTTTCATGGACAATATAATTAGTTAATTATCTATGAAACGAGTCAGTGAAAGTTAATTTCCAATAACGTTTTCTATTTCATGTTAATTATATCAATTTCTGCTAAGTTTGATATAGATAGTGTCTTTGAATCAGAGGCCCCTGTTTTCAGGGATACAGAACTTGAAGATGGTAATGTATAAAAATGAATTGTTTGAAATCTACTCCTATTGATTTATCAAGTAATTTTGATAAGCACTCAGTGTGCCTTTTCAAAAATTGTGCAATGTGAATTGATGGTTTAGTGACAGAAATGTGTGGTAAAAACTCTCTTGATCAATTATCACAATACTTTGTAAAATTATTTAACACTATATTAGAAACAGGTACTTTTCCAAGTGAATGGGTAAAGCTAATCATATAAACAATTGCTAAGTGTAAAGTATAACAGAAAATTATAGAGGAATATCATTACTGAATGTCATCAGTAAAATTTTTACCAAATTTTGAATAACATTTGAAAGTTGTTGCATGATGCTCAGGGAGTATTGTTTGAACAACAGTCTGGTTTTAACATCTATTCTACTATTTTATAATTGCTTTGTTCTTCAAGCAAGTGTATATAAATATATTGTAAAAGCAAAGGTAGAATGTATTGCATGTTTATAGATTTTTCAAAATATATAATTGTGTTCAACATAATATTTTATTGTATACCTATTCAAGAAAGGCAGTCAGTACAAATATTTTATTGCTTTTAAAGTCAATGTATACAATTTGTATCATGTGATAAGAAACAATATCATTTGTTCAAGTATATATGAATTCAATGTAATATAGATTAACCACCTTGTATGTTAACGTCCTTTAAAATCATGTTTAGTTGGGTAATGGAGCAGAATTATTTCAAGGTGTTAAAACATATATATTGATGAGACATATTAAAAGTTATTTAATTCAAGACACATTTAAGGGTAATATGAAAAAGGGAGAATTTGAGCTTTAATAAGCAAATACAATACAGCTATAATTTCTTTCCTGAAGAAAAATTAATTTAAATATAAGAAGAAGAGTTCGTAAGAAATCATACCTTAAGCATTTGGTGAGGAAAAAAGAAATTAAAGAAATGGTTTTTTGATCCCAAGATCAATTGAAATTGTATCATTTTACAATACCTAGGGTTATATTTTACAAGTACACATGTCATGGGAATTGACAATTATCCAAGTCTAATGTGTGTGTCAGCAGAAAAAGCATTGTTTATTGTATATAAATTTATGAAGATGTACAATGCATCATATAAACAAATTTTTTGCATTTTTGATAGAATGATTGTAGAAAATTCTCTCTTGGTGCTGAAATATGGGGATATGAGTTAATAAGCTAAAAATATTGAAAACATACAAAGTTTTGTAGAAGACACAGACTCTAAAAATCAAGTTTACCTGAAATAGTTGCTATGAAAGAGAATTACAGTGGAGATATCCTCTTATGGTACAGTACTTTAAGAAATTTATTGCATATTTTTAAAGATATTTTGTATTGTTTAACTTGTGATAGATACCCAAAAAGATGTTACTTATTATTACTTCAGTTAAATAATGTAGGTAGAATTAGAGGTAACTGGGCGTCAGAGGTGAAGTCAATGTTATTTAGATATGGATTCCACTGTGTATGGATTTATCAAGGTGTAGGGGATAATGTATTATTTTTAAAAGAGTTTGTTCTCCTTCCGGATAACTATATGCAAGAATGGCACTCCTCATTGAGCTCTAACAGTAATTTTTTTTTTTTGTAAATTCAAAATTCTTTTTGAATCGGAGAGGTATTTAGATGTTATAAACAATGTATCTTTTAGAGAATCACTTTGTAAATTAAGAACCTCTAGTTATTGTTTGGAAATTGAACATGGTCGATTTAAAGGTATTCACAAGAAAATTTTTTGTCTCTTCTGTCAAATAGCAAATAAAAATTTTATTTAAAATAAAGTCACTCTCTATAAAATTGTGAATTATATATCGATATTAGCAGTAAAGCAATATTTTGAATCAATCTATCAATCATTAAAAACACTGTGAATATGTTTATATATGGAATAATATTAAACAACAAATGAAAATGAAAATTTTCTTTTTTAGCTTTTAAAGAGAGGAAAATTAGTTCATATGAGAACTTTAATACGTGATAATATATAAGTATATATATATTTTTTTCCATATATATTTATTTTTTTTCATGGTCAAAACAATGTGTTAATTTACATTAAAACATGATTGTACTTTGAAAGTTTATTTTAAATAACTTAATACAATTTTATCTTAATCTTATATCAATTTCCAAATAAATGATCATTTCTAATGTTTATTATGTTCTCAGTATATATTATTAATAGGTGAATTACAGAAAGCACTAAAAGGTACAGGCGTGAGATTTGGAGTATACCATGCCATGATTGAGTGGTTTAATCCAATATGGCTAGAGGATCAAAGGAATAATTTAACCACTCAAAGATATGTTAAGGTGCATACTACATGTACTCAGAAATAAGTTAAAAAGCGTACCATATATACTGAGAGATTCAGAGATGTGCGTACTAAATGTACTCAGAAATAAGTTAGTTTTTACCATATATACTCAGAGATGCAAAGATATGTTAAGGTATGTACTACATGTTCTCATAAATGAGGGATATGTTTAGGTGCGTATTTACTACATGTACTCATAGATGAGAGATATGTTTAGGTGCGTACGTACTACATGTAATCAGAGATATGTGAAGTTAGGTTCTATATGTACTTGGAGAAAAGTGATATCTTAATTGGTCAGTACATGTACATGTAATTGCGACATTAGAGAAATAATGTGCTTGATTGAAATGTTTTAAAAAGACATTTTATTGATTTTTACTCCAATTTAAATATTACTCTCATCATATTATAGTTATCACTAATGGTTCTTCTTTCAGGATTACATACATCCCCAACTTTATGAAATAATTAATACCTACAAACCTGACATCTTGTGGAATGATGCAGGTTGGCTGGCTCCAAGTTGGTACTGGAATGCTACCATATTTCTAGCCTGGCTGTACAATGAAAGGTAAAGTCATTGATAAATTAGAACCAAACAACAAGGTTTAAACACCTGTAAATAAAAAAAACCAATTTCTTCATTATATTATATTCTATGTAATACCAAAATGAAGTACAGATTGATGGATCTAACATTTTAATAAATTAATTATAATGGCTATGTTTATATTCAAAGTGTAAGAGTATATTTATTTTATAGTCCTGTCAAAGATTATATACTGGTAAATGATCGATGGGGGTCCGATTGCTTTTGCAAACATGGTGGATTTTGGACTTGTTCCGATCGTTTCCACCCAGGTAACTGCTATCATGTTTATAAAACGAGAATTTAAGTGTCACATCTTTTCACATATCGTTAGCCTTCGGAACACTGGCTAATATTGGTGTTTTAGGTTGGTTCAGAATGTTATGTAGAAAATAATTTTTTATTATTATGCTTATAAAATACATGTACTCATTAATAAAATACAGGGTAAATCATACAAATAAATAATCATACTAATTGGTGATTTACTCTTTAAAAATCCAAGCCGCTCTGATGAAAAATCATATTTTTTTCATGTTAAAACTCTCATCATTTTAAATTACTGCTCTTCAATCTAATAAGCTAGTCAAGATTATTTCATATTTTAATTTTTTTTTCAAGTAGAGTAGATATGTGCTGTATTTTATTACTACATGACTGTAAGAACGTAATGAGATGCAATTCTATATATATTACATGAATACCCTTTACCATATCACATCCTGTCTCAGCCCTCAACTAATATCAGTCTTCAAACCTTCGACTCTTGCTTATATTGGTGTCACGGGCTGTTACAGGATGTAGTATTAAAAGGTTGTGTATTATTCTCTATATTTTTTTACAACAATTTTTTGTACTGAAGTATCCTTCGATCTTAAAATTGTTATTTTTACATGCTTTAAGCAGATCATGCAATCTAATAAGTTTTTTTTATATTATTTTAAAACGTCATGAAAAAATATAAATATTCCTTGAAATGTAAGATACTAGGTATGTCAGTTTAATACAGTGTTTTAATTTAAGCAAAGGAACTATTGTATGTAATAAATATCTAATATTCTCTGTGATCTACATATTGATATCATTTCCACATTGTGACATCACAAACATGGACCAAAACATTTCATTACATATTCTATTTAAAGAACATGTGCATGATTCTTTATGTGCCAAATTTCAATCTGACTTGAATTGTGCTTTTGCAAATATAGAGATAGTTCGTGAACATTTTTAAAATCTTCCCTCGTATGTTTCTTCAATAATTATAATTAGGCCATGTGATGCCACACAAATGGGTGAATGCGATGACAATAGACAAATATTCCTGGGGTTATAGAAGAAATGCTGACTTATCAAATTATAACACTATAGAGGAATTGTTGGAGGAAGTCATTACTACAATAAGGTAGGTTATATTTCAGACAGATACAAAAAACTACATCTACCTAATTTTTTAATCTGTGGTGAAATCAGAATAAAGGAAAGTACGCATGTGTTGAAAGAATTAATGATCATGACTGTTTGACATTTATTATGGTAAACAGAACTAGACAATAAATGACCATATACTCGAGTATGTATATTAGTACTTTTATCTGACATAATTAAAAGTTTTATGTAATTGTATTCGTCGATATGATAAATAATAGTAATTGTGTGAAGTAATAATTAAAAGAATGTATATTTTAGATTTAAGAATAAGTTATTTCTTGTGCATTATTTCTGTTTATTTAGTTTTGGTGGAAACATACTTATCAATGCTGGACCAACAGCTTGGGGGACCTTTGACCCAATTTTCGAAGAACGTTTCCGACAATTGGGATCTTGGCTGAAAGTGAATGGAGAGGCTATTTATAAAACAACCCACTGGATACACCAGAATGATACTCTGTCGAATAGAGCATGGTAGTGTCATGTTGTAAATTTTGAATTCACTAGGGAGTGGGTAAATGCAAAACTTAAAAAATGATAAATAGTTATCATTTAGAAAAGTTTGTAATTGCCGGTACTTCCCCTTTGTAAATTCTAATTTACAACGTGATAGTAGGATTGTTCTGATTTCAAACAAAAGATTAATAATTATGCCATTTGCTAAACTAGAGACATCAATTCAAAAACTGAAGAAAATTACCATTATACCCTATATTAATTTTGAAATACCCTGGTACATACATGTATCATATGTTGAAAAGAAAATAGTTTTTACCAAGTTCATAATTTTTACCTGCTATCTAACTATATTGAAATTTGCATAATAAGTTTATAAAAAGTATTCGAAGTAAATACAGTTACAGTAGTGACCTTTTATTGTAATCAGAAATTGCTATTATTTGAACACAGGTACACGTCATCGAAAACGGAGAAGAAGACCATTTATTGTCTGCTACTAGACTGGCCAGAAAACAACGAACTACTACTTGGATCCCTGAAGAGTTTTGAAGTCGATTCTGTTTCAATGCTTGGGACTGACGCAGATGTATATTTCGTCCAAGAATCGCAAGGACTCAGGGCGTTATTTCCTATGATAAATATTCGTAAAATGCCTTGCAAGTGGGCCTGGGCTTTGAAGATCGTATTGAAATAAATGCAATTTTCAATCTTGTCACAAATGTATTACCTTCGGAAATAAGGGAAAAAAGAAATTTTAGATTTTAAGATTTCACTAAAATGAACGTTGCTTCATTTCTTTTTGTCCCATATTTGAAAACAAGTATAATGAGGATTTGAATACAACATGGCATAATAGAAAATTGAGACATATAGAAAAAAGAAAAAAAAATTAATCCAATGGCTTTAGCTTTGAAAATATATTGAAATGAATATTGTTTTTTCTCTTATTTAGACCCATTCTTGAACAATAAAAAAAAAGAAATAAATAGATGTTTTGATAAAAAAAAACAAACACACTATCTAATAGAAAATGAAGACATGAAGCAATGCAAATTCATTATTATTTCTTAAATATTTTGTAATTATAATCATCAAACATGCAATGAGTTGTGCAATTTGTTAAAACAAACTTAAGCCTTGGTGTAAAAATTCTTCTCCCATTTTATATATATATATATATATATATATATATATATATATATATATATATATATATATATATATATATATATATATATATATATATATATATTGCTATACATGTAAAGGATACATATTTAATTTTTTAAATTGACCTAATTCGCAGACGGATTAAGTGGATATCAAAATATTTAAACGATTGTGGTTTTTTATTTACATTTCTTTTTGAATGAAAAATCCATTAGATAGTGCCACATTGCCTCTCGTAATTTACCGGTATCTTATTGAATGTTTTCTTTGTCACAGCAATTTTGATTTATTTGATTTTTTATATTATTTCTTAACGAGTTGTTGTCTTTTTGAGCATATATTGATCACCATTTCTTTTGTGCATCAGGTGAGCATCTACAGTACCTGGCCATAAGTCTGTCATAAAATGGCTGACGTAACGTAACGTGAACAACGTGAACGCAAAATTCAAAAATAAAAAAAATTCTATAAATATTAAGCACTTACCTTTTTATCTCTAGTATTTAGTTGCATGACCCTTAGATTTAATAACTTGTCGAATTCGCCTTGGAATTGAAGCATACAGACTCTGAATGTAGTGCTGAGGCATACCACCATATTTCCTTTACTTTCAAGATGAGGTCTTCACGATTATGAATATTGTGTACCTGTCTCTGAAGACGTATTTTTATGGTTCTCCACACGTTTTCAATTACATTGATATCTGGAGATTGTGATGGCCAAATAAGACATTTAATATCGTTTTCAGTTTTCCATGATTTTGTTGCGTTATTTGGACCGGTGCATTATTTGAAATAAATAGTCACCATTCGGGAAATGGCGCAAAATAACTGGCCATAAATTTGTATCCAAAATGTTAATGTATTTTTGGGAATTAATATTCCCATCTACCTCTGTAAATGTTCCGATATTCGAAATACACCCCCAAAACATCGCCGAGTACTTTCCGTTTCCACGGACGCCAAGACACTCTGGTCGCCATACTTCGTCGGGTCTTCTCCAGATGTAAACGCGCTTATTCTGGTCAATCACAACCACTTTCGTCGCTGAAAATCACCTTTTTCCAATTATTATTCACTGTCCAATGTAATTTCTACATATTTTGCGGTTTACAGATCGAATTGTAAGGGTCTTCCTGGTTTTCCTTTTGTAAAGTTTAAAAATCGCAAACGTCTTCTTACCGTCCGTGAAGAGATAGAACTTGGTAACTTCGATATATATATATATATATATATATATATATATATATATATATATATATATATATATATATATATATATATATTCGATGCTTATTTTCGCTGGATCCGCGCGTCTTGTATTTTTTAGAAACTTGGAAATCCCAGACTGGCTCACAGAAAGAATAGCTGCTATGTCCTGTTGGGTGTATCCACTCTCAGACATAGTTATTATCGCATTTTTCATAGGGGTAGACATTTGTTTACCTTTAGTAGCCATCTTGTCAGTTGCTAAATATTTGACAGATATTGCGTCACTTTTATAAGATGACGTCATAGAATTATTGTATACACTCTATAGAAAGGAACTATTCAACAGCAGCTTGCATAGAGCGATTTATTTACCAGCGCTAAAGAAAAAAAAATGGCTTCCTGAATTTTAATATTTCAGCAGCCATTTTTATGACAGACTTATGGCCAGGTACTGTATGTATTTAACTCATTTAATCATACATTGTGTAGAAAAATATTCTTTTTTTAAATAAAAGTAATACAGACAGGAGTAGATTCAGCATCCTATTTTTGTTCATTATTTAGGACGGACATCATCACATTGAATTTACAACTTGATACTACCACTGAATTATACATACTTCAATTTTACTAATGAAACATATGGAGATAACGTACTAATTATATTCTTTTTAAAATCTAAATTATACTAGGAATAACAAACGATTTATTTTCATAATATAATTTTCACGGAATTAACTTATCTCAATATTACAATTTCAATTTGTATATGAGAAATATTACAATGATATTTTCCCTCCAACTTTACAAATTCTTTATATTGTAGGTGACTCAAATCATTTAATATACATAAATAATTATTATGAAGTCACTTATTTTCCTGGTGTTAATTTTCGGTGTATTCTTGGTTTGAATACACCTACAATGTAGTATGCATTTATGTCCACCACAAAATGTAATTTAAATTACATATACATTACTTCTTAACACTATAAATTACATATACATTACCTCTTCACACGACATTGAACACCAGAAATCCCCCATAACATTTTTCTCCTAAAATCTCGAAAATTTCAACTCGCAAAATATGTGATTTTACAGTGCGATGATCTTTCTGTATGTTGTAATGACCTTGAAGTAAGTCTTCAAGGTTGCTAGAGATGATTTTTTACCTGATCCCACCTCTGATGTTTCGGAGGTCCGTGTTTGCTCTGCTCCTAGTTTGTTTTGTTTTATGGACTTTGATATTGAATATTGTTCGTTTTCTCCATATCCTTCTGTAAGTGTTTAGTTAGTTCTAGGATTTTTTTGTATTACATTTTTATGCAGGTTTCATTCTTTTGGATTTTACATTTTATTTCTCATTAAAATTTAAGTTCATTAAAATTAATACACCCTTTCTGAATGAATTTCATGCCATATTTTTTTTAGTCTTGCCATATTATCATTGAAGAGCAATTTCTTGTTCTAAAGGTATTTTTCATCATGGTGCTAACTTGAACGCTTACCATGATAATGTAGTCACACAGCTGATATATTTACGTGATTATTTATATAATTTTGTACATTATGTAATTCGAATTATTTATTCATTTCTTAGATTGATTGTGAAACCATGAACGTTTATTTTTTGTGATATACATTAAGAATTACTTTCGGCTTTATGTTTTTTTTCCAGAAATAAATTACCTTGATTTTTGATATACAAATAGCGTTTTTCTTTCGTTATTTTTTTTATTTGAAGTTCTTCTTAGATGATACTTATTTCTATCTAAGTTACAAAACAGCTGAAAATTATTGTCATAGTTTATTGAAGTGATTATTTAAAATTAGCTTTTTCTTCGTTATATCCAAACCATAGAAATACCTGGACATGCCTATCATTTTTTGATAAGATTTTTTTACTTTAAACAGGATACAAATTATATTCTTTGAAATAAAATTAGTTACTAGTAACTATCGCCTTACCTATTCATTGAAATATTTGAAAATTCAAGGTTTGTTGATTAAGCAGGCCTTTTTAATTGACATTTTGATTATAAAAAGTAACAAAAGATCACTTGAAAGTCAGAAAAAAATACAATTCCATCACTGAAAAATGAAAAGTCTTAATTTATGTTAATTATTAAATTAAGGTGTTATTCTGTCACAGTTTGAAAGCTTATAAAGTTGATATTCTGTTACAGTGTAATATCAGAAATTAAAAAAAGCTAGACTTTTTTGGTATGTGGTAAAAGATAATTCTGGCCTATTATAAAAGAGTAAATAGACCATCTGATAGAAATTGATAGATATTTTCTCCAGATCTATATGTTGTCAAATTGTTTTTAATCTCACAATCCCTGAATATTACGACATCTAATAAAGAAGATCACAGACTATGGTACTGTGTTGCAAAATGACATAGGCAAAGAGAAAATCAAAGAAAAGAAAATAATCAGAAAATATACTCGGTATACATCTTGTTGTTAGATACTGAATTTTAATTTTCTCAAGAGGTAAGATTTTTTGACACTTTGACTTGTCCTTCACACTCCTGAAAACATATAGGAAAATATCCAACTCAAGAATGAAATTCCATAATCAACTACAAAACGTAAAATTAAATTCCCTGCTTTTATACTGTATGCTTTTTTAAATGGAGTTTTCTTTTAAAACTACTGATAATAAAATCATAATCAAGAAAGATCTGTTACGTTATATTATTTACATTCACTCTTTATGCTTAATATTGCTGTTAACAGCATCAACATGCAATGGAGAACTCCAGGTCTGTACAAAAATTTCTTTTTCATTAGCTAATGAATTTTGTTCATCTAATTCTGTCGCTCCTACAATTATTTCTTTCATTTTCCTGGTCAAGGAACTGTCATGAGGAAAATTGCTTTGAATCCATTCCGTTGTATAAGCAATATGTTCATCTTGATTTGATATTATCCCATCCACCAATCCAATCTTCAAACATTCCTCTGCCTTTAGCACTTTTCCAGAACAAAGAAGTTTTATCGCCTCTGACCTACCAATTATTTTTGTCAATCTGGTGCCTCCTCCAAATCCTGTGGCCAATCCCATTTTTAACTGAACAAATCCTATTTTAGCACTCTCTGTAATTAGTCTAAAGTCACAAGCTGTACAAAGTTCTGCCCCACCGCCTAATGCCAGACCACAAATCGAGGCCACACTTATTAAAGGTAAGTTTTTCAGTTTTGTGAGCATTCCTTGCATATGTGTGCACATTTTTTGACCACCTTGTTTGTTTAAGATTTTTCTGATAAATTCTAGATCTCCTCCTGAACAAAAGTCATGACCATTTCCTGTTACTATCACAGCTTTACCATCGTCCCATTTCTCTAGTTTCTGTACTATATCTTCCAACTGAACCATCATAGATCCTAAAATGTAAAAAAAAATATCTTGCTAATATACCATTTGAAAATTAAACAAAATTACATTTACATTTGACATCCAATTTTGATTTCACTGAGTTTTAAGTTTTAACTTCAATAATACTGATTTTAATCTTTGAAAAGATAAAACCATTTTTCCTGTAAATATTCTTGTCATAAGTATGAAGTGATAGGTTTAATGATTATTAAAACCAATTTTGATTATCTTTCTTAAGTTTAATCAGGATGGATATGTGAAAAGTTTTATGACTTAAATCAAAGTACGACACCACATGAGGCTATTATTATGAGGAATAAATGATGATCTCGATCCATTGTTTGTTTTTAAAGTAAGCACGAGGGATTATCAAAAAGTTCGTGGACTGAGGCTATAAAATTAGTACTATGTAGTCTGAGCTTACAAAATTTTTAAGGAACATAAAACAACAAAAAATAAAGAAACGTTGAAAATTTTAGCCTGATAACTTCATTATTTCCCAAATTATAATAAAATAAAAACGACAATATATCATCACCCAGCGCCGTCGCCGTTTTAGTTTTATGACATCCGACAACGTCATTGTTTTTTCAATGTCCGCTTTTTCTACCTCATACACTTATTTTGATGAGATTCCCTGGAAGGACTTCAATCCGTCTTCTTTATATGACCTTACAATGTCATAAACAGCGGCTTTCAATGCATATACTATTGCAAATAGATTTATACAATGGCAGAGATCCTCGCTTGATTGTGCCAGCATATTTTGCTTTTTGGAGTTTAATATCTGCAACACATGATCAACGTCATTTTTGACGTGATTGATTTTTCACACCTTGACTACAAATCGACATTAACTGTGCATTCTCTTTCTCTCTGAATCTATTTTGGCATTAAAAACAAGTAATCTGGATGCACATTGTTTCTCCGTAGCCAGTTTAAACATTTCCTAGCTTTTAGCACTTTTCCAGAACACAGGTTTTTTATCGCAAAACTTGATAGAATGTTTTTGAAAAGGAAACCCCTTCCCCCTTTTGACGTCATTTTCAAGGCAATATTTGTTTGAATACTCCACGTAAAAATTACGATAAAATTTCAGAGAACTTCCAGAATGAGGTAAAAATTTAATATTTTATGGAACAATTGTGTCCCAACACATACCTGATTTAACGGGATATTTGGATGTCAAATGTTTATATCAAAATAGTTTTTCTCAGTTACACTTAGATCGAAAAAAACCCCGTCGTTTTCGAGGTTGCGCCGCATGCACATACCATTGCTTACAAAAACATTACTAATTTATTAAAAAATAAAATTTATGATTTGTGCTTTATTCTATAGAAAGAAAAGATGATGATAACTATGTATTTTAAAATTCATATATTTTGATTTCAATAAACGTTACGAAATATATTTTATTAAACGCACAAAATATATACAATTCTTTATAATCCTGCACAGAGAAATGGCTAAAAATTAAATTCCACTCTCCCTACATTTAGATATTATAACAGGATGAATTAGAAGTGTTCAACAGTTTGTACAAAATAAATAATAAGTAAATTAAATTAAATAAACTCTCATTTAATATATAGACTGCTACATTATTGTTTATACAAATAGTTTTAAATTAAAATGTGTACAATCAGTTAAATTTCCCAGAATGCTGAATATATAGAATGTACAAAATTCAGAAAATAGATATTCATTTTCAGCATATATTGAACTGTTTTGTTATTACAACGACTTCTATAGTAAATTTTGTGGAAAGTATTTATTTTTCATTACACTCCATGTTTTTCAAATCATTTAATCAATTTGTTTCACACAAAATCGGCATTCATAGATATTAAATAATGATGTGTATTTTCTACCTTACATAAAATAATGGACTAGATATTTTTTACATTAATAATAGATTCTAAACGTTTGAAAAGATAAAACCCACTTGCAATTGTGCCGAAGCCGTGTATGCAGTATATTGTTGCGTCTTTTACCAGAATTAAAATATGTCGGAGCTTCTGTTATTTTTTGTTTAATTTTATTTTTGAAAACAGACAAAGAGCTCGAAAGTCTGGTATTTATTCATTCATGTACCTAAAGCGGTTTTAATTTTATGGCGCTATTCCACGAACTTTTTGATAGCCCCTCGTAGATTATTAAAATAAATGATTAAAAAAAACTAAAGATCTGGGAGAAAATCAGTTTGGATGATAATGATTGATCTGTGCAATTTAAAAAAATTATCATCATAAAAGCTTTATTTGAACTTCACTAATAAGATTTCAATTAAAGCTTCTGTTTGATAAGAAAATAAACAACAGTAAATCACTTAAGTAGACTGTAATTGCTAAAATGAACTTGCTGTCTGATGTATTTAACAAACCAGTTTGAAAATTATCAAATAACAAGGTATACCTGATAAAGCATTTTTCTTTCCTGGATTATCCAAAGTAACTACAGCTATACCAGTGGCATCGTTTTGTTGTAATGTCACCTGTCCACTACCTGTGAAAAGCATAGATCCACCACTGTATGGTCGTGTGCAAAATACTGGCCTTGGACAAATGCACAGCTGTCTGAAGGTTTTTAAGAGCATGTTACCTGTGTAAAATGAAAGATTAATAAATTATGCAATTAATTATATGCTAATCCAAAATAAATAAAGGAATGATTTTTTTTTCCTAAAAAGCACCTGCAAATTCCCCTAAGATTCAAAGAAGAAGAAGTGAGAATTACGTTGTATTAATCATTATATTAAATTAAAATTAAATTAATATTAAATATTAAATTAACTATTAAATAAAATAATATTGAATTCCCCACACCTTTTTAATAAGATGTAGCCTTTGAATTGCCTAGTATATAGAAACTATGCAAAATACCCAACCCCCCCCCCTTTTGATTACACAATTTAAAAAAAAAATACGTGCAGAAATATACTGCAAATCGTTTTTAAGCTGCAAAATTTATTATATAAAAAAGTATAAGCATGTAGTTTCCTAATGATAAAAAATGAAAAATAAAGGAAATTACCTTTTGAAATTTTTTTTTAAAGCTATTTGATATTTGAAAGTTTTAAAGTAATAGCTTTGATTTCTAATGTTAAAATATTTATATAAATATGTATCTACCTTTCCCTATTATTAATCTCTTGTGTTTTCAGTGACTGAAATATTTGTGAAATTGAATGACCAGTTTTGACAAAAATCTAAACTTCCCTAAAACTATTGCTATTTTCCCCCTACATTTTAAATGTTTTCTGCTGCATTTTGAAATGTAATCGCATAAACAAAAATGCCACTTAACCAACTTAATATACCAGGGTATTTTAAAGCTGACATCTTTAATAAACAGTAAAAAAAAGAAAGCATACTCATATATTGTTTGAAACTTTGATTTTGTTATTGCTGATCTTTGTTCAAAATGTATTATGAGTATAAATAGTGTAATGGGTAGCCTTTGAGGTTATGCCTGCCATCTATGAATCTTAGGGGATAGTGTAAAATAGACTCTCCAAAAGAGCTGATCACCCTTTTTTTCTAGTCATTGAAATAATTATTTACAATCTTGCAACAAAAAGTATCTCTGACTGAATCAGTCAAAGAGATAACTCATAGAAGAAAGAAGATGAAAGTAAACTTCTCTGTAAAAAGAATTTAAAAATACTAAGGAAAAAAGGTTTTGAAAAATTGTTTTATGGATATTTATTTGAAAGTTTTAAATATGGTGAGGTCTAATGTTCAAGTTTTTATGGGTAAAGAACCTGGTACTTCACAAAAAAAGGAAGTTTGGCTGTTCCAGGAACATAGTGCAAGTTACCTAGCCCCATGACCTACCACTTATAATCTGTTAATTATTTACATAGATTCAATCAATTATAACTCTATTATATAAAGTAAAAAAAGTACAGAAAGAGCTTCAATCTTTCCTTGTGATATACTCATGATACTGACGCATCTACTTTTTATTGTTGGGTAGGAGTAGGGATTTAAACTACAAGTTACGCGAATACAGACAAACAGCTATACATGTAGTATATTCTTTCTAGAGAAGTAGACAGGCTTTCGCCTACAACCACTTCATTGATGTAGGCGAAAGCCTGTCCACTTCTCTAAATAGAATTAATACATGCAGTAAATAAATTTGTGCTGAAGTGCAATTTACAAATAAATGTGCCTCTCTCACACCCGTATATGCACAACAGACATCTGAGGTTCTCACTGCTGCATTGGTATGGATTTATCATATAAACAAAAAAAACCCAATCTTTTTATTCGGATTATCGTTCTTTGATCCTATCCGTTCTCGTATTAAAGGTTGAAATGCACTGCACTCTGAAAGTTAAAAATGTATTCACCTTCCATTTTTTACGTTATGTGACCCATTCCTTATTACAGGGCATATCATTTGATAGATTTCAACTATGCAATAATAAATAAATTACATACAGTAATTGACAAACGATTCACTAAAATGAAAACACACCTGTCAACTTTTACTACGTTTCAACACTGGAAGTAAATAATAGGATCCTAATTTGAGAACTAACCGTGCGGACTTAAAAGAGCCGAGAAAAATTAAGAGTTTTATATAATGCATCTGATGTTTGTATGTATTTTTTTTATTTTAAATTATTATCATTGAAGTTGTCATGTTTAAATAAAGCTCTATGGTTCAGTCTATTTGCTCTTAGAGTGATTCATTTATATGCAACTAAAACACGGTAACGCATGTTTACGTTACTTAATTGAATACCGCGCGGTATGATAATTTGTCGGCATGGCCAGGTGTGTTATAGGATCGAAGACATCCCAAAATATGAATTTAGTGCTTGTATTTATATTCTCTAAATTTTCCTCTTCATAATTATTTATTTCGTTAATCTTGAATGTGAATATAGCGCCCTTCCAAACTGGTGTGCTTTAAAGACGATAAAACATTTTTTACGTTGCATAACATAGTTCTTTGATTCTGTATTTTGTGTATTGTGTGTTTTTCCAAGGTTGAAATGCACTGCCTCTGAAAATAAATATAAAAAAATCCATTTGTTACGTTATTAAAAATGTCATGTCACTGTATTATAAAAAGATATCTTTTTATATACAGTAAAATGACATTTTTAAACAAATTAATTACATACAGTAATTTTTTATTTTGATGAGGGTATTCACACACCTGTCAAACTTTTACACAAAATACACCATCCTGAAACCAAGCGCCTATGGTTGCAAAGTTAAATAACGCAAACGAACATTACGAGGAAAAAAGTGACAAATTAATTTTTAACGCATATGTGTGGATTTTTACATTGATTTAACGGGGTTAATATTTTTAATTAAATTGTGTCAAAACAATGTACATTATGGTGTTCCTATAGAGTTTTGAAAATGCTTATAGTTTCTACGGTATATTCTAACGCGCAGTGAAAAGATTTCTAATGGGTTTCATAAAGAAAATTACACTGAATGTATAATATCTTCATGAATTTCCCGGAAAGGTTTTGAAAGGACAGAATAAAAATGAACATACTTACACGTGTATGATTCTTTTGGAATATGTGAATAAATTTTAATATGTATGTGCCGATTATAAATACCGACGTAAAGCAAAGAAAAATGCCCATTAAAATTTATTCAAGAATCTATCATTTATACAGCTAAAAAAGAGAGTTACCGTTTTACTAGTACATGTACGTTCGATCTGTTTAAAGTTTAAATTACATTGTATTTTAGCTAGACTAATAACCATACCTCTAAATCAAACAGAAGAACTAGAGAACTATTTTATTAAAACATGAATATTTTAAATGTGACCCTGAACTGAATCAAATGAACTTGTGTGTCAAGTTCTTAATGTATGCCACATCTTCAGTTCATGGAAAAAATGGAAATTTTTTTAATGGAGAAATTGGGAAGAAAAATTTTCTCCATAATTTTAGACGCATTTCTGGTGATTTGTCTTTGTCGAAATTCGTTAAGTATAAATAAATCTTATATAAAAATTTAAAGTATTTAAATAGATATTGCTGTTTTTCAGTAACAATTGGAAAAAAGACCAAAGGAAAATATCTGACGTAAATAACTCAGTCTGTACATAAAATTTTGTTATTTACCAAAGATGGTTGAAAAACTTCAGTCATTTCATACATATACTAATGCTACATGTAAAGGTTTAATACAAGATTCAAACAAGATGACAAAGCACATTCCATGTCTTAAAGCCATGTAATTTATGATTGGGTTTTCCATTCATTGAAATAAATAATGGATGAAGTTTCTTGTTTTTAATCTTATAAGAGGAGTTTTTCTCATCAAAAAAGTATCATAACAAATTATTATTAATTAATCTTAAGAGGAAAAACGTCAACTTTTCAAAAGTGGTTTCTTCATTGATTATCGAGTATTCATGAATTTAAAAAATGTGAATGCCAACTGAATGATTTCTTAAACGATTGCTTAGAGTTGAATTTCTTGTTTTTAATTATAATTTTCTATTCTTTTCAATAATTCGGATAAAGTTCTTTAAGGACAGATGAAAGAAACAATTTTTTTTCTTTGGAGGAGACTTAATCATCTAACAGATGTAGAAAAAGTGGATAATTCTTTGATTTTTTTTTCTCCTTAGACTTGGAAAATGAAATAGACTTGGAAATATTAGTTAATACTTCAATGAAATAAAAAATACATTTACAAATCATACTCAGTAAAGGTTTACAGGTGAAAACAAATTTCAGAATATAGCTTGGTGCTAAAAGTGTAACACATTGTGTAAACTTTATAAAAATATACAAAGCCACGTGAATTTTTTGAGGAAAAGCAAAATTGAAAGAATCACCAATGTGATTTTTCTGATTTTTCACCATTTTGCGTTTCCTCATTAAATTTACCTGGTTTGGTATGTTTTTGTAAAGTTTATATTACAGTTTAAGCACTAAGCTAACATATTCTGAAATTTGTTTTCATCTGTAAACCTTTACTAAGTATGGTTTGTCTATATTTGTTATTTTATTGAACTATTAACTAATATATTTACAAATCTATTTCAATTTATTCTCAAGACTATAAAGAGAAAAAATTAAAGAATTATCCACTTTACTAAGCCTGCAAGATGACATTAAGTCTCATCTATAGAAAAAAATGTTTGTATCATCTGTCCTTAAGAAACATATTTAATGATAACGCCCTTTTATTTACTGACACCAAAAGAAGATCGATTGAATGTGTTGAATCCTCAATTTATCGTCCAAATTTTTTGATACAAGTGCAAATTTCAGAACCCAATCATTCATTATCATAAAGTAGGTCATCAAGTATAGCTTTAGGGCACTGAGGAATATCCGTTAAACAATGCAATAATTCAACATGAATTTTATGCTATCTTAGTGTTATGTGAAATTACAAGAAGGATGTGTGGATTTTTAAAATTTTAATTTGTTTTATTCCTTAAATAGAACTGAAAATTTTTGCGGGAAAAAACTGCTGATTTAATTTTTCTTTTCTTTTCAAATTTATATTATTTTTTTTGTTTGTTTTGTTTTTATTTTGGTTTTTTTGATAGATATATCCGTATTGTGTGAATATTTTGGAAAACACCATCTAAACCCACTGGAAAGTACGTGTACTAGTATTTAAAACGTGGATATTTTCTGTCATAAAATGATGAACGAAATGTTCGGCGGGAGAAGGTTGGTTTTGTTTTTATTCTTAACCAGGATTATCCTAATAGGGTGCAATGTTGTGAAACTTTCAACCTCTTGTAAGCAAAGTGTCTGTGAATTTGATTGGACGGTTGATTATAAATTCACCATGATGTGGTATAATAGGACATCCGATGAACCAGAATTTCAGCCCGTTTTAATGGACCGTCACCATTATCTCCGACGACGGTCAACGACGCCAAATTGTACTGAGACGTACAACGCTGTTACATTTTCAGGTACAGCAAAATAGAAAGAAATCTTGAGATAGAAATGATGGAATTATATAATACAGAAACTTCTTACAAATTTTCTATTATAATTTAATCTAAAATTTTATTTATCATTGAAAGTAACAGAAGCTGCATGAAAAAGTGATATTGCTGTAAAAATGTTCTTTTGTGAAAAATCTAATTAAATTCATTAAAAATTATATAAATTATATATTATATCAGAAGACATGTATCTCAACAATTACAACTGTTTTAAAAAAAATCAATGTATCATCATTTCGTTTTCTTGTAACACTGGTTCAATTAAACGTTTTAAAGGAAAATGTTAAATCTAAATTTTTACACTTTAAATAGTTAGTTACTATTTGAAAAGCATTAACAGCAGGTCATTTTGTTCCTCAGGCAATAACAGATTACATAAATGAATTTAGTTTTTGATATTTTATTATAATTCTTTGTTGAGAAAATGAAATGGGAAAATACTTGAAAACTTAGTTGTTTTTGATTTGGACATGATATATTATAAGTATGTAATAGAAAAATATACAACCCGGCATTTGAATTTTAAAAAGATAATGAATTTAAAAAAACACAAAGTTTAAATTTTTAATCGTTTAGTGAAATATTCAAGAAATAGAGGCATATGCAACACTAAGAAAAATATTGAAAATATTGAAGAAATTGAAATAAAAGTGCAAACATACATGAAAAGTGACACCTCTTTTCTTACTATTTATTCAAACATTTAAAAATAATAAATATAGAGATTAAAAAAAAATAATCTTGATTTTAAAAAAAATACAGTGTTAATTTGTTGTCTATCATGTTTTTATTCCAGAATTTCAGGAGTTAGTGAGCCCTGGTGATGGTGATTACCGAATGGTGTACGCCATCAATGGACGAATTCCAGGACCGGAGATAGTAGTAACGGAGGGGGATACGGTACGTGTAAACAAACCTTAAAATTCCGTGATATCCTTTTATATCGATCAAATTATACATTTATCTGAAAGGAAAATATATGGATGAAATAGAGTAAACGAACAGTATTTGAGCTCAAAAGTCCACCCAAAGAATACAAATGAAGAGCAGAGCAAACACAGACCTCCAAATCATCAGAAATGCGCATGGGATCAGATGCCATGGAGGAGTAAGCATCCGCTGTCGACCGGTCACACCCGCCGTGTGCTACTTGTAAGCATCGAGGTATCACTTTGTAAATAATAGTCTACAATTGTCAGCAAATACAATTTATCATTGAGCCAAATGCTGACTGACGTTATTCATACTAATTGTTAGTCCATTATTTATACACTGAATTGGCGACGGATTTTTCCGTTATTTCCTGATCATGACAAGGAGCACACGGCAGGTGTGGCCGGTAGGCAGGGGATACTTACTCCTCCATGGCACCTGATCCCACCTGGGAGGTCCGTGTTTGCTCTGCTCTTGTTTTGTATTGTTTCATGGACTTTGAGATTGAATACTGTTCGTTTTCTCCATATCCTTTGTCAAAATCTTGTCTTTTATTGGAAATTGTTCGTACATAGATCATATTATTGCGTATCGAATCAACTAAGATAATAAATCCCGTATGCAGGTGATTAGGGGTAATTGATATATACATTACATAAGTGAGGGAAGTTGACGATTTAGAGTCATCACGTTTGTCATAAAGATATCTCGACAGGTTAATCTAAAATAAACAATATGAAGGAGGTCAGATTCTTCGATTTTTTTTTTTACATCTATTTCAATCTCACTGGGATTAATTGAGTCCAAATTAAAAATATGAATTGAAAGAACAATAGTTAATTGATAATACTTCGTTGAAATATCTAAATAACTAGGTGAATACCACAGCAAGTGTTTTTAAATACACAAATATGTTTGCTAATAACTGACATTGGAACTCTTTGGAATTCTAACAGATTGTTGGAAGATCTGGTTTCCAAAATCTTCAAAGATATTGTTAAACAGAAAACTCCAGAATCTTTTAAATGTCAACATCTGATAACGTATTTTTAAAATAAAAATGTTTTCAACAAAATTATATTGTAATGAACTATTCATCTAAGACAGAATTTTGAATTAGCATCGACTAGAAACAGCAAACATCATTAATTTAGAATTAATATGCAAGCTGTGTTTTGTTCACCAACTTCATATACTGAAAAAGTTATGTTAAAAATTTTATTTTTATTCTTTGATTAACGTATTTGATAATTTGTATAGGTGGTAATTCGTATACGAAACCGATTGAAGGTGGAAGGGTTAACAATCCACTGGCACGGCCTGTTACACAGGGGAACTCCGTGGATGGACGGGGCCTCCATGATATCTCAGTGTCCTATACTGCCAGGCCAGAGTTTTGAATACAGGTAAACCTCAAAACTAATTTTTAATGAACAATTTAGGTCGTGAATTAGGGCTGGGTATAGGCCAGAGATTTCCTTTTGCGATATATTGCTGTATTTATAAATGTATTGCGAAATGTATTGCAATATTTTCAACAAAAATTACAATGGCATTTTTCTATTATAATAAATTTAATTTAAATGCAGATAACTATGATACAAAGTAACCAAAAGGAAACAAAAGTCTCGTTGATTAAAGCAATGCTCTGAGATACACCAATAAAACATCTTCAGTCTGTCTTACTCTTTGTCATAATAACAAACCTTTCTTCTCTTATATTTATATTTAATGATAAAATTCCTTAGTCTACGCAATTTGTCGGTATATAAAAAAGGTATCATAATACGATATTTTTTGACATTGTATTGTAATATACCGAAATATCGATATTTTTGTCCAACCCTCTTGTGAATGATGCAAAACTAAGACATACTGTTCGTTGCCAAATAAATTAAGCTTAAGCGTACAAGAGAGCTTAAAATAAATTCTTGGTACATTTATTTCGGAGGTAAGATAAATATTCGTAGATCAATTAGTTATAATAAATTTACACTATTGGTCATGCATTAGTCTACAATTGCTTTGTGTTAAAAAAAATATCCCTTGTTTTGGGCTGTGAAGGGCTGTATTAATGCAGATAAAGCAAAAATCTAGGAACAATATAACAGTCCAAAATCAGAGTGCGCTCTTATATAAAGCTTGCATCCTTTATATTGATATAAGTTTTTGAGCAACGGATATTTAAGGTGTAATTAATGCCCCCCCCCCCCCCCCCCCCGGTCATTTTTATTGACTTTGTGAGGTATTTATAAAACTATGCCCAGATAAGGGAATTGGATTTTACATGATATGAGTTGATTATTTTTTAATACAGATTTATAGCGGAACCCGTTGGCACACATTGGTATCATGCACATACAAATACAATGAGAAGTGACGGACTATCAGGGGCATTTATAGTGCTGTCGAAACAGGTACTGTCTTCAAGAAATGGTTTATTTTCAATCCATTATAATTTCGTACCAGTGTGGCAACGCACTTTGAAAAAAAAACATTCAAAGTGCGTTAAAATTTGGACCAAATCAAGGCACTTTCAAAAATTTTTTCAAAGTGCATTAAATTTGGGACACACACAACGCACTTTGAAAATTTTTTTTCAAAATGCGTTAAGAGTGTACATCAACATTTTTTACCATGTGGAAATTTAACGCACTTTGAAAAAAATATGTATACAACCAAAATTCTGGACTTAAATTTTAGTAATAGAGCGAATCAATTTGTAATAAATATATCTTTCGAAAAACGTTTTAATTTACATGTATTGCTTTACCCTCATTGAAAACAAGGAGAAGACGAGTATGGATTCTTTAATTCTTATACATAGCCATCAATAGCAAATTGAAAGTTCCCCCAAGGTATTTTTAATTTTTATATATATATATATATATATATATATATATATATATATATATATATATATATATATATATATATATATATATATATATATATATATATATATATATTTATATATTTGCAAAATATGTGACTAACCCCCCCCCCCCCCCCCTTTGTGGTATCATGCACATACAAATACAATGAGAAGTGCCTATGCTAATCCCAAATATATGTATTTGCATAACTGGTATGACGTTGAAAACTTTACAATAAATTTTAACATTAAATGCATTCAAACTGGAAAAAGAAGAAAGTACAGTAAAGCATGTAAGAGAGAAAAAATTTTCAAAATATGGTAAAAACAAATATCACTCACTTTCACATCCTGAAGTGACCTTATCGACAAAAAGTTCTCCAGGTTCATGACAATTATTTTTCATACCTATGATTTTCAAGAATATTGACCAAATCATATACATTCTTTTTTAAAGTGCGTTAATATGGTCGATATCAATGCACTTTGAAAAGAAATTTTATTTTTTTTCAAAGTGCGTTGATTTGGTCCCAAATTTAACGCACTTTGAAATTTTTTTTCAAAGTGCGTAATTTTTCAAAGTGCATTGTAACATACCAGTGATATTGTTTCAGCTCTCCCATGAAAATCGGTCCAATCATCTTTTCTAATTTTGTCTATTGTGTAACTTAAAATTTTAATTTGAAAATCTCCATCATCTGTAAGGTTGCATTCTCAAATATATAATAGAAGGTGGAAATTCATAAACGTGAGGTAGTGTTAGTTTTTTATATATTGCATATGTTTAAAAAGATTGAAAGAAACCTAGCTAAAAGAATATAATGTATCTTCTTTAAAAAATATTTTAATTGTATATTATTGTGAGTAAAATAGGTCAGATGCTCTTGTTTAGTTGTTTCTATGTTCAGCCAGGAAAACCATCATATTCTGCTGAATTTTTTGCCGTTATACAAGACTGGACTAAGCGTTCCGCAGCTGAAACGGCCGAAACCTATAGGAACAGATTATTTGGGTGAATAAAAGAAAAAAAAAGTTAACAGTTAAAAAAATGAAATGTGCAAAATCATATTTTAATCTGTGATTTTATAGAAGTGGCTTAAACCCTCTGATTTTTTGTAGTTTGTACTTGTATTTTTACGAAAATGTGTTGAAGTTAAACTGTTGAATTATATAATTTAGGTTAAACATTTGTACTGGATGTCATATTACGAAGGATTAAAGATTGACATTAATATTTATAAAAAAGATTTTTGAAGAAAAAAACTTGATGAATAACTTAAAATTATATAAATCAATCATTTACACAGTTTAGAGGAGTATGACGGGAAATGTCAGCCAGCCGAGTATATGCCGGACGGAGGGGCCTCTATATTTGCTTTAAACGTAGGATTAGTAAATGGAAGAGGTAATTAATAAAAACAATTAATACCTACCGCAGCTAAACTGTATACATGTATGATTAACCATTGTTGGGATGGTTTATGCCTTTTAAAACACTTAAATTATGTTTATTTTTGTGTAGCTATAGCCGAGATGAATTGCATCAGGAAAAACAATTTTAAAAAAAAACTATAATTCAAGTGATGATTATTACCTCAAAGAATTTTAGAAGCGTTGAGCCTACATTTGAACAACGATATGTTGGATAAAAAATTGTTTTAAACTTATTAGCTTTAATTTTGTTTATATATTAGATGAACAATTGCCAATTCAACTATTAGTTCTTTAAAGCTATATGTCATTTATGCATGATTTATAATCAGTAATATTAATATTGCATTAAATTATTGAGTTATTCATTTGCAAAAGTTTTGTTACATTTGCTACCTTTGATTAAAAAAGAAAAAAAAAAGAAGAAAAAGGATTTTTATTAACAATGAACACCTACTTCCCATTTTATAAAAAGACGTCACCTTATTTTAATTACAATGAAAATTCAACATCTCAAGAAGTTAAAACAAAACCAAAATATGTTTACATTTTTATTAACATATACAGGGCGGCCATCCACTGGGAACTCTGAATACGAGAAAAAAGCCTTCATTCCTCTGGAAACTTTCACGGTACAAAGGGGAGGAACCTATCGCTTCAGAATGATCAATGTTGGATTTGCAGCACCTTTTAAGATCTCTTTTGAAGCAGTATGTAGTTATATAAAATTTAGCATTAATTACAGAACTAGATGTATTTGCATATGAATTCTTTGTACTAATAAAGCAATCAAAACAATTTTAGTATAATCAACAAAATATATAACCTACTATGCAACCAAAATTTTAATCTGAAATCAAATACTTCAGTATCTAAAGAGTCTTTTCTTAGATTATTTTTTCAATATATTCTTTTATAAAATTTGCAGCTCTCCACCGGCAAGTGGCGTCTCCAAATGAGTAAAAAAATTCTCGAGAGGGACGTTAAACAACATATCATCAATCAATTAATATATTCTTTTATCAATTATGAATTTATAGATCATACGAAATTTACCAAATGAATTAAATTAAGTATTATAATGAGTAGCATAATATAATATTCGCTCTTATGAAATTTACCGAGTAAATTAAGTGTCGTACGATATATTTTCACATTCTTTTTTGTAGCATATAATTTCCGTTCTTGCTTTTGATGGAAATGAAGTTGAGGAACAAGAATGTGATGCTGTAGTAATAAGTCCCGGCGAGAGTGTAGACATCAAACTAAAGGCAAACCAGTCTCCAAACAATTACTACATCGATGTAGAAACTCTACCCACTACGTCAATCTGGGTACGTTTGACCAATCTCCTCATAATTACTACTTTAATGTAGAAATTTAACCCACTAGTTCCATTTGGGTAGGTATAAGATTTTAAGGTAAACCAGTCTCCAAATAATTAGTACATCAATGTTGAAACTCTACCAAACCAATCTCTCTATAATAACTATATATATGTAGAGACTACAAACTAGGTAAATCTAGGTTGGTATAAGATTCTAAGGCAAACAAGTATAATAACTATGTCAATATAGAAACTCTACCTACTAGGATAATTTGGGTCCGTTTTTAATAATTGGCTTTTTTCTTACAAAATACTGTGAAATCACTTTTTCCATTATTCGGAATTTGTTCCTTTTCATGAAACTCACGATTCTATGCAATTCTTGAAATTTAAATTTCAAACATAACGACTGAACAATTTTTTGAACATTGAAACCCTATTTTCACGAACATATCCTACAGAATAACATATCTTTGAATAATGAAAATTGGATCCGAAGAAATTAAGTGAATTGAGGTTAAATTGATTTTATAACTTCAGGGCCCAATTGAAGAGCCAAGGAAAACACGTGCTCTTCTCAATTACCAAGGAATCAACCCATATCAGGAGCCGCCTTCTATTCCACGTCTCTGTACTGGCCAAAATCCATGCTATGTTGTCAACCAAATTTATGGGTTAGCAAAATGATTTAAATCGATACCTGAAATAAATTTACTATGATATATGAATACTGTAAATGTATTACATTTGGCTGTGTATTCTTTTTAGCAAAAATCTGCTAAATCAACATTAAATGCTGTGTGTATAAAGGTTTATGTAACTTACATTCAAAAAGCACAAATTAACGCCACTTGTATATTCAATTTCTTTGTACAAAATATAATTTTACAGTATTGAAAGAAAAAATTGGAGTTACACGTACATGAAGAGTTCAGAAAAAAAATGATTTCATATTATCTTTCATTTCTTTTTATAATATAACTTTATAAGAATTTTATGACATCTTTTAATTCATAAGAAATATTTCACTTCTTTGAAATGAATATAAAATGTAACAGCATTATTATACAGAGACTTGTATTACAGAATGCCGCCCTTTGATTCCAATACGTTGATTATACCTCTAACTAGCCTCAAATCAACCCAGGCAGTATTATCTAAAAATGCAGTTCCTGTTGAAAGTCCCATATCCTCACTGCAAGAATTTTTCCTTCATTTTCATATTTTTCGTGAGTTTTATTTTTTTTAAAAAGTTTTCCTCTACAAATGTATATGTACATATCTCAATAAAAAGAATACATTAATTAATTGGATTTTCTGGCAATAGACAATGCAGAAAATACGATTAAAGTGAAGTATTAAAGATGGGTATAAAGTATCTCTGTATGTTATGTATTAATGATGTTTCCAAAATTGCAAGCTGCAATAAAAACACATCGCAATAACAATGCATTCATTATTAGCATTATTTTAATAAGAATGATTAATGTGGATGACTTGCAATATCTTTAATGTTTTGTTTTCCGTCGTAACAAAGAGTACAGTGCTCTCTACATGAAGAAAGTAAAATAGTGTACTTGGTTTGTTAATGCATTTTTTTTTATTGTTCAGGTGGTCACCCAGCCATTAATGGAATGCGCTTTATGTACCCTACTTCCGCTTTACAAGTATGGTATTTATTATCATTTTATTTATGCCTTACATTTTCAAATTAAATCCGCCGAAATATGGCTGAAATATTGCCGACACGGCGTTAAATAATAAATATCAATCAATCAATCAATCAAATCAATAAAAAAAAGTCTTGAGGATATTAAGATAGTGCAAATGAGAATTTAAAAATTAAGTTGATCTTTGTTTACTCGAGTTCCATAGATAAAAAGTAATGATATGTAATTTAGATTTCAAACTTATTATATCCATTGTGTTAGAAATATCAAAGTTCGAGATATTGATGTTCAACTGATTTTTTTTTATAAGTACATTTGATCCTGTGTTTTTATTTCATCTGTATAGACTGTGCTATTTGATTGTAGACTTATCCTAAAGGCAGCTTCGTCACACCGTGTCAGTCAACACACTGTACATCTACATCACAGAACTGCAGATGTACTCACACACTCAAATTAGAAATCTACAATACCATCCAATTTGTATTCTTCACAAGAGGTAAATGGCGTTTCTGCTTTTCAATTCAATTATATTTTAAGAATAAATTATCTTCATACGTATTTAACAATATTCAGATGGAATTGCATAGCATTTGTGTTTCCTAATAATAAAAAAAAATAAATAAAAACTTCTGCTATAACTAAATATTCTGCTGTTGCCAGGAATAAAAGCACCACATCCAATACATTTTCACGGTCATCAATTTCATGTGGTAAAAATTGGATATCCCGAATATGACCAAGTAACCGGAAACGCAACTGCGCCGAATCAAGATATAAGATGCCTAAATGATGATTGCACTGAGGCAACCTGGGCAAATCCGTCCTGGCGCTATGGAGTACCCGGTCTGAACTTGAAGAATCCGCCTCTTAAAGATACGGTTAACATACCGTGGGGAGGTTATGTTGTTGTTAGAATTACAGCCGATAATCCAGGTAAAGATAGTTGTATTAATTAATAAGTTTAAATTAAGAAAAACATGTTTAAACTAGCTGGATTTATAATTCTGCAATAAGATACATGTACAATGTATATCTATGTAAAACATGTAACATGTAAAATGTTAACATTCTGAAATTTCAAGGTAAAATCTTCTAAAAACATTTTATCAAAAACCACTGTTATGTAATTTAATGAATTAATTATTCAATTGTTAATAATCATTTTATGATGGTCTTTTGATCTTCAAGATGTACACAGAGGGTTACTGTACATTATAGCTCTGTCTCGTTAGCTCGTTAGATTCATTATGAAGAATCAGATGCAGTTATTTGATAATTATTTTTTTTCACTATTTCTCTAATGGGTGCCCTTTTATTGATAATGTACACTCCAAATACAATTTATCATTGATTCAAATGCTGACTGATGTTTTTCAAACCAATTGATAGTCCATTATTTACAAACTGAATTGACGACGGATTTTTCTGTTATTTCCTGGTCATGGCAAGGAGCACAAGGCGGGCTTGAACGGTCGGCAGGGGATGCTTACTCCTCCATGACACCTGATTCCACCTCTGATGTTTCGGAGATCTGTGTTTGCCCTGCTCCTATTTTGTAGTGTTTTATATATAGACTTTTGAGCTTGAATACATATATACCAAATCAATGAGTATTTAGCACTTTGATGTTGTTATACCAAATATGTTTCTTTCCAACAACTTTTCTCCTACTTTTTTTTTAGGATATTGGTTACTTCATTGTCACCTTGCACACCACCAATCTCAGGGGATGACCCTCGTGCTGCAGGAGGGAGACATATCGGATATGATATCAACACCTCCCAATTTTCCAACCTGCAATAACTTTCAAAGTTCTCAGGACTTCATGAAATCGGCCATCAATGAGCAGAAAAAGATTCTTGCTCGAAAGCGATATAATCGAAACCGCGAGGGAAATCAAAGAGGAAAAGGTAAATTTTGATTTAAAGTCAGTCTTGGAGAATATAGTGTTATCAAAGTTATCCGATTTTCTTTAAAGTCTGTGCACGAGCTGCCTTTTGAACATGTAAGAAGGTAGGGTATCATGTAAAATGTTAATATTTTGAAACTTCGAAGCAAAATCTTTTAAAGCATTTTATCACAAACCACTGTAATGAATAATTGAATGTCATATCGAATAGGTTTATGATAAGGTCTTTCTTTTTTACTGAATCCAAACGTGTTAAACCTGACTAAATACTAGTATACATGTAACAACCACTGCCAACAATCAAAATTGATGTATTGCTTTTGTATATGTACCTTGACGGTTGAAGGATAATTAAAAGAAAATACAAAAGATATTCAAATACTGATCAACAATTTGCATTGCTTTTGAGCACTGATTTTAGCATACATACAGATACAAAATGTTTTAAATGAGTAGTTTTAATTCCACAGGTATTTTGTTTAATACTTTTGTTATCTGCATGTTTAAATCTGAATGTACAACATACATCAAACACTTTTTTTTTTGCTTGCATTAATTTCAGCTTCAATCAACGAAAAACATCCATTCCATGCTAGAGGCATGGATACAGCGTCTGTGATGCAATTTTTATTGAGTGGAAAGCCAGTGGATACACGTGCCTCAGGTGCAGCTGCTAGCCGATACCAACAACCAGGGGTCCAAAATCTCCCGCCAAACACGGTTACCCCAAAATCAGGGACGTCAGTTTGTGACACCAGTCCCTGGCTCTGCTTCGGCGGCAGTCCTTTTGGTTAGTCCTCCAATGTGATCCTTCAGCCTTTCAATTCATTCACTCTTTCTTCATGTTCTGTCATTCAATTCTATTATCTTTGCGCATCAACGCCATCCTTCAAGAAACATTGAATAAACTGCCATAAGCTTTTCTATAAACTTACCAGAATGTAGAACAACTTTAAAAACAGTTATTTTTTACATTATTTGCTATAATAGTTTTGACATGCATTTAGGTTAGTTTCGAGAAATATAACACCAGTTGTTTTTGTCAACAGGGAATACTCTCTCCCTCATAGACACCTGATTCCAGTTTAAGATTCTTTTTATCCTCTATTGTATGTTTTTGTTATCGATCACTGTTCGTAATCGATACTTTTTTTCATGATATGCAAATGTTAATATTAATATAAAATATATTAAAAATAAAAAAAGACTCCAGTTGTCTAATTGTATTTAATAAGATTTGTCATACCATTAAGACACTTACATAAAACTGTAAAACAAGAGGATATAATATTTAAAATATAACAGCAAAAACAATTATTTCTATGCTAAATATATACATGTTAAGAAAACGAAGAAATAAGTATAATACTATTATTAATATTAACAGCGGGTAATTAAATTAAAGCACGCATTACTAGTATTTAATACCTTTCTGCAATTTTGATGTATATTCTGAAAAAAAATCAAAATCGCTAAAAACTGTGTCAGAATTACTTAAGTATGCAGTGGAACACAAGTTTTGATATTTTCCAACAAAGTTCTATAATGGAAGCCCAGAAAGCAGTAGCCAATTCTTTTTCTTTCTTGTCTCTAGTATTTTCGGGATTATGATTAAATTGAAAATTACTATTTACTCTTACAGCTCGATTTGAAATGATATTATCTGGAATTAAAGAAAAAAGGCTTCCCCTCAAAGTTAACTACAGCAGGTTCAAAGCAATTGCTTTTTTCGTTTTTTTTTTCTGTAGCGAAAAATATAACTATTCATTTTCGAAAAGTGAAATTCCTTGTGCGAGTACGAGGGGCGTTCAATAAATAATGTCATTGGGGCTCAGAAAGAAGTAAACAACGCTTTTCAATGATTTAGTCTTCATGATTTTACTTATTAATCTATTTAAATTCAAACACATGTCCGTAACATTTTTTATCCAATTTCTGATTGTTTTTAGAACTCATTTTTGGGTATGACCCTTAGTATACTGGAAAATGGCAGATCAATGATTTCCTTTGTTTTTTCCTTCTGAAAGGTGTTTTATTCAAGTTTGGAAATAGAAACAAGTCAAAAGGTCAAAGATCTGGCAAATATTGTTAATTTGAAAAAACATTAACTTTCTGTTTATCCCGTAAACCCTTTTACTCTTTAGGGCATGCGGGTTTAAATTTATGAAGAAATTCACCGAGTGGATTTTCTCCTTTCTCTGATGAACCTTTCGATTTCTTTGCAAAATAAACTGCTTTCTAGACACATCTGGATATTAAACTGTCTCCCCGGAATTTGAACAATAATACCAAATATTTAAGAAAATTTCATATAAATCTGTTTTTGTGCTCTTGCATACCTTTGCTCTTGACAGACCTTCGCCGTTTTTATCAAGTACATCTTATGGTAAATTTTGTTTTAATGGTTTTAAGCAATAGATTCATGTTCCATTATCTGTTTGAATATAAAACAAACGTATTACTACAATTACTGGTATTTTAAAATAATTGTTAAGACTTTTGTACACGCTGTCGTTTTCACTCATTTTTCAAAATACAGGGTGACCTTAGAGTACCAAGCTTAATTACTGTTAAACGTTTCTTAAAAACAGTGTTAACTACTCCCGATATGATGTGTATCAAATTTGCTATGTGTCTTAAAGTCAATCATACAACATCAAATATTATTTGTTGAAATTTAGCAAACAGTACATAAGTTGTTATAATTTTTGTTGGCAAGGAGGGTACCCATTTTTGATGCCCATTATATAATTTTTGATCTTTGAAATCCAGGTGCTAATTTGTCTATAAAACAGGCATCGGTTGCTGTAAATATCACATATTTCAGTGAATATTTCTTTGGGATTTTTAACAAGTTTTACAGCAGCTTTAATGTAGCTTTTATTTTCACTCTAGTTTACTGATTCTTAACCATTCATTTATAATGCAGTGTCTCGTATAGCCCTTGTTTTGCAGCTTCTCACGATAAAACTATGTGATGAAAAGTGGTCACATAAACTGTTATTAATTCATTAAAGATTCAATAATGAGAGAAAATCAAGCTTTATGTCATATGACTACTTAGTTGTATGTCATCGAGCTAATGACATTATTTATTGAACGCCCCTCGTATTTTTAATAAAAAGATATTGCTAGGCACGAACAATATCTAGAACGAGTCAGGCAATTGAAGAATAAGTACATGATACATTGTACAAGGATATAAAATCAACGTTTCTTAATTCCTTTTCTTTACAGTGATCTTGTTTGCAAATACAGTTCGTCGTAAAGTCGGATGCATGGTGACTGACGTTATCATACTTATTGTTAGACTATTATGCTATTTTGTTTTACTGAATTGTCTATACGGATTTTTTTTCCGTTCGGGAAGTAACAGTAAACATGGTTGATGGTACTGGTCTACAGGAGGGGGGGGGACTTTCTACTAATCCAACTCTTTTTAAAGGTCCTTGTTTGCTCTTCCTATGAATTGTGTGAGATTTTTAAGTTTTTTTATTTAAGCATTGAATTCATATTTTTGGATGTCTTCGTTTTTGCAAAAATTGAATACCGCGCATTTATTTTTTTGTGTGTTATAGGACTCCAAAAATATGAATTCATGCTTATTTTTTCTCTAATTTTCCTTCTTCATAATTGCTTATTTCATTAATCTTAAATGTGAATTTAGCGCCCTTCAAAACTGCCTTGGTAAATAGATGTAAGAGCCCTTTGTGACGTCAAATAAAGTTAAATGACGTTGCAAAGTTAAATAACGCAAACAAACATTACGAGGAAAAAGTGACAAATTAATTCCTAACGCACACTACGTTAATTTTACATTAATTTTTCAGGGTTGTAGTTTTTCATTAAATTGAAATAAACATTTTACATTTCGGTGTTCCTAGAGTATTGAAAATACATATAGTTCCTACCGTGTATTCTAACGCGCGGTGACAAGGTTTCGATAGACATTAAAATGTCCTTACGGATTTCATAAGGAAAATTACACTGATTGTAAATATATCTTCATATTTTTTTTTTCTCCTTGCGATAATTATGATTGAGATAATTACCTGTTCCAGTGCTTGTATTTATTTTTTCAAATGTATCTAGTTTTCTATAGGATCTTTACCTTTACAGTCTATGAATAATTTTATAAACAAATATTTACATTCAGTGTAATTTTCCTTATGAAATCCATTAGTATATTTAAAAATAAACCGTGTCACCGCGCGTTAGAATACACAGCAGGAACTATATGCATTTACTAGCCTTATAGGAACACCAAAATGTAAAATGTTTTATTTCAATTTAACGAGAAACTATAACCTTGAAAAATTAACGAAAAAATTAACGTCATGTGCGTTAAGAATTAATTTGTCACTTTTTTCTTCGCAATGTTTCTTTGCGTTATTTAACAATGCAACGTCATTTAACGTCGTTTGACGTCACAAACGGCTCCTACATCTACTAACCACGACAGTTTTGAAAAATTCACATTTAAAATTAACGAAATAAGTATTATAATTTTTAATTACAAAGTGGAATGATAACACACCTTGATAGCGCTAACGCGCGGTATTCAATTTGCACCATTTTTTTAAACATATTGGACAAAATCTTTAGGTACTTAATATAACATAAGATGTATCAGTTAAAGATGGCTAAACCACATATGAAACATTGAAACCGGTTGATATAATAATCTTCAAGATTTCTCAGTTTGCATACATTGTTCCAAAGATTTGATAATTTACAAAAATCTGAGATCCTTGTATATTTAAAAATATCATGATATTAAGTAATTGTTTTTCTGTTTAATGAAAAGGCAAAGGCATTTTCTATCTTTAATATTTTCCATAAAAACGTCGTCTACACAAGAATAAATTTAGATATAATTTTTAATTACAAAGTGGAATGACATGAAGCACACATGCGCTGTTTTTTTTTTATTGGAATGCTTATATCTTAATAAGTTAAAAATGCCTCACACACATATGACAAACAATACTGTTAATTCAAACATTAATGGCTCATGATCTATGTCTCTACTGAAGGTATGACATGACTTTGACAATCCCACTACTAGTGCTGTATTCACAGACCCAGAGCTGGTCTCTGTCATCTATCGCAATGCCTGTTGGTCCCTCGATTTTCCCGTACAATAAATAGCAAACGAACGCACCATTATCTTTAATGACGTGCACGGTATTGTTCCAGTAATCAGCTACGAGGTAGTTTCCTCGGCTGTCTGTAGCAATACCCTCAGGTACAAACTGTTCCACAAGACCTTGTGCCTTATTTCCGTCGTAAGAAAAAAGAAATTCTCCATTTTCTTGAACTAAAATGACCTCGCGCCTTTCATAGTCGGAAACACATATTCTGCCATATTTGTTTTCTATAACATATTGTGGTTTCATGTAAATTCTTCGCCTATTTTGGTCGTACTCCACTTCCAGTATTTCTTTCCCGTTTTGGTTATACTTTACAACTTTGCCACTACTACTGCTTGTACTATAAAGGCATACTAAAAGATCCCCTGACCTGCAGACACCTATTCCCCGGGGTTCGTATTCTCCTGTAGAAAACATCTTTGATATTTTTCCAGATTTTGCGTCCACTTTCATAACGACCTTTGCTCTGATATCTGTATAAAATACGAACTTCCGGTCATATGACACAGCCAAACGCCATGGAGTATCGGAAGTTGTCACGTTTCTCAACTCTTTACCTTCAGCATCCATGAGTTTAAGATCTTTACTTCTTGAACTTAAAATCCAAAACTGGTCATGACCGCCGCTTCCGATATCTCTCAGAAAGTTAAAAGGACACGTAACTTCCTTGGTCAATACTGGGTTGGGGTTAAGGTTTTCTCTGAACTTATCAATGTAACGAATGATGTCACACTGGTTTGTCTTGTGGGTGTCTTTGCAAGTGTCGCAAAGGTTAAGGTTGTGTTTCGTGCAATGCCACTGCACAGCATCTTTAATTTCCCCGGTACACCGTTGACATTCCTTGTAATGTTGACCGTGTCCTGTTGACATCTTTCTGCTGATTCTGGAGAGTAAAGATATTGTAAACGTTCATAGGTTAAGCGCATTCAAAATTAAAGTAGAGACAATACAGCAACAATATGACTGTGCTTATATTTTTAATGGAATAGATGAGGGGTGCTTGTCTCGAAGCTAGATTTCAATGTCATTGTCTATTAATTACACAGTTATGTACTATACTTATTGGAACGATTTTTAGTGTACATAATGTAGATTCAAAATGTGTAAATTTATTCAAGATATAGCAATCCGGCAAAGCAGATCCCAGATAGATGCTTTAGTTTCTAAATCATGGGTTGCGATGCATTTATAATTTATCTTAACCCTTTTGATTTTGAAATACGTGTGTTACCGAGATTTATTTATTTCAAATAGGTTTAGCATTAAGGAAAGCTTGTAATCCCACAGAAGGAAAACACATATAAAATTCCAACAATTTAAATAAAATTTTTGATCCGCCCCTGCTAATGTTTCCGCCTTCAACTAGGAACAGATAAAATGTATCTAAATATCTAGCATTTAATAGACAGTTCAAAGGGGATACCTTTCCAAAGATATAATATTTTAATTTTTTCCCCCGAAAATTCCTTAAAATTCAGAACTTTAAACAAAACATCAATATTATTGTATTCCTAAAATCTACTTTCGTTTTGTTATTGTGTTTTAGTTTACCATAGATAACGCGCTCAAATGATCACAGACTAAATGGGGTAGGCCTTAACGTAAGGTTTTATAGTACTCTTAAAAGAATCTTACAAATAATAATACTTACCTAGCAATTCTCTGATAAAATATGTCATATGCGACTGTAGCTGCTACGACTACAGACACACTACAATGGATTAATGATCAACCCCTGACCTAGATATCGGTAGTTCAACGTAGGCGGATCAAATATTGTACCAAATTTAAAAACGTTTCTTTTTGACATTCGGTTGTATCATTAAAAAATTACTTGAGCATATTTAAGAGGTATATTTAGTAGATTTAGTAAGCTTAATTAGGAGAGAAATAAAAACGATGATCACCTTAAAAATATCTTTAAACAATTGTGTTTAAAAAATTACTCTTATTTTTAAGAATTATAATATTAATTATAATTGCTTTCAAAGCCCATATGACATACACAGTGGATTTGAATTGTGAAGATTTCATTTTTTTTTTTACAGTAAACTACAGAAAAATTAAAAATGACTGAAGAAACAGAAAATATATTTAAAATGAAAACCTAAATGGAGTCTAATGAAAAGTATTGATAATGATATATAACTGATTGCCTACTCATTGTCATACTATATATTACTTACAATTACCGTATTTCTGACCGGTCAGCAGGGGATGCTCACTCCTCCATGGCACCTGATCCCACCTCTGATGTTCTGGAGGTCCTTAATTGTTTGCTCTGTTCCTATTTTACATTGTTTTATGGACTTTTGATCTTGAATACTGTTCGTTATCTCCATATGTTTCATTACATAAGCTTAAACTCGTTATACAAAGAAATTGAACCAAATTTTATTTGCCGTCCATAGTAGAAGTATAAAGCACATACACTGACGTTATATTTTTTCTTTTATTAAAAAAACACTTAGGTATGGAGGTAGTTTTTTTCTAATAAAAGAAAAAATGTAACGTCAAGTGCCTCTGGTATGATTGAACGATTTTTTTCTTCGATACCCCACAAATCCAAGTCTATTACAGTCTATAATTCAAGTAACTTTTGACACATACTTCTTTGTTGCAGTTGTAGTTAAAAATTGTAACAAGCATTAACAATACGTCATTTAAAAGGGAAAACTTTTTTTTATCGAATTATGAACGCTTTTATTTTGCATCATATGCTGTTGTTTCTTCCCAAACTAATTGTGCATTAAACCCCGCCTTACAAGTACATCCAAGAACTTTAATTTTGTTAAATCAATAAAATATTAATTCCATAAATCAATAGCATATTTGTTACAGACCCTAAATGTCCAATTCAATTTAACTTATTAGAATTGTTATAATTTAAACGCACAATGGCGCGGTTTTACAAAGATTCTGTAAAAGTCACCTTAAATTTCATTCAGTGGTTTAAGAGGAGTTGTGGATAATAAATAAATATCCCAAACCGTAACAGAGGGACAGAAGGACGTACAGCTGGACAGACCGACGGACAGACCGACGGACATTCCGATCACCATGTATCCTCACACTTTTCACGCCGGGATATAAAAATACAATACAAGAAAAAGACTTGGGCAATGTGACTTAGAATTGGGATTCCAATAAAATTATTCAACATAATGATATTGAAATTCAAATGGTTATATTGTGGATCTATAAAACCAAAATATAAAACAACCACTTGATAATAAAAATGGAAATAATAGTTATCAAGTTTACAATTCCATTGAAAATACAAATTGGAAGCAGCCCAAACACGGAACACGGACCCTCAAATCATCAGAGGTGGAAACAGGTGCCATGGGGCAGTAAGCATCCCTTTTAAACCGATCATACACGCAGTGTTCTACTTGTCATGGCCCCTCTTCCTTTGAAAAAATGAAAACTTTCGTAGCAAATTCAGTGTGTCCATTATAGCCAAAAAATAATTCTATGAAAAATTTCATTTATCCGAGTTAATGATAGATTGTATTTACTGTCAAGATTATAATATTGTATCGACAATAAGATATCCTTGTTTTATCAACTTGTTTGTCAATAGTGTAATGTGTGCTCTTCCATATCGTATCATCTTGGAAAGAAAAACTCCATATGAACGAGGTGATAATGGCTATAATGAAGAACGAACAACGAACAAATAAATATAAAGTCAAAAAGAATAATATAAATTTCCACGGTGACATCAAAAATATCTAGGCAGAGTTAAAAAGCCTTAACATATTTGTAGGACTCCAATGTGCGATGGGACTCCAAAGTCCGATGGTCTGCGCCAAATCTCAATGGCTTGACATGCCGAAGTCCGATGGTGCGGAAAGCAATTAAAGTTCATGACGTCATAGTACTACTGCACAAAATTGCGATGCTGTGACATGCCAAGGCCCGATTGTTTAAAATAAATATTAAATGCAAAGATTATTCCTCATCTATTGGATATAAGTGCGAGACTAACCCTAATCAGTCGAAAAATACGTAATACTCGGTAACTTTAACCTAAGTATCTTGGGAGGGTGGCCTGGACTAATCTAGATCAGCCGAGGACTAAGCTAACACTAAAATCTCTCGGATGGGTTCGAACAAACACATTATCAATCCGATGGTGTTCAAGGACTAAACCTTCTCAGTCAAGTGGTATGCGAGGACTAATCCTAATTAATGCCTCTAGTAGGTGAAAACAATAAGCTTTAATCGGTAAAATTATATACACGAGATGAATACTGAATCAATTAAGAAATAAATAACAAGTTTATAGACTTCAATGGGAATTGAAGTGGGTCCGTCACGTGATCAAATCCTGTGAAGGCCGAAGGTGTTTTGCAGCAGTTCATGGCATGATTGCAATAATATTTTTCAACAGATTTACACATTTATCGTGAGTAAAATTTAAAGATAAAAGTTTATCATGAAAATTTAACCAAAGGTCTACCAAAAAAATAAGGATGAACGTTAGAGACTGTGCAGCTGACAAAAGTGAAGAAAATGTAAACAAACGCTAAGCTCCTAGTTTTCTCTATGTTGAATCGATAGCCCAAAAACTGTATGAAATACTTGTTTACATTTTAAATAAAATAGTTATCATTTTACTTGCTTATTTTGTTCATTTTTAATTTTTATACATGAAAAGCAAGTAGAGGAGGTCATTTTATAATTTATGTACAGGTAGATATTATTGCGCCGTGTGATTAGGTCACGAATTGACCTCTGACCTCTGACAAACTTCATACAGAATTGAAGATATTTTCTCTCTGTATGTTTATATAATGGAGAGATACCACAAATGTATATATTGGGTTTTGAATGCGGGACAACGTCATGACGTATGACTACTGTGACGTCATAAACATTGCTCGTTCCTCCGCACCATCGGACTTTGGTGTATAAGACCATCGTACTTCAGTGCCACGTGTTTCATAGGAAACGAGCTATCGGACTTTGGCGTGACCATCGGACTTTGGCGTCCGTAAAGACAGTGAGCCATAGGGGTTTGGCGCAGACCATCGGGGTTTGGCGCAGACCATCGGACTTTGGCGTCACCATCGCACTTTGGAGTCTTACATATTTATAATCGATTATATGCAAAGTACAGTAATGTTTCATTTTATTCTTTTGAACATATTTCATTAACAGCATGTCATTTTAAATATTTATTTGTTAAATGTAATTTTGTTCAACAATCAGGATATAATGAATTCATTCATATAAAATATTAACGTCAGTCAACTCAATAATAAAAACAAAATAAAACCTCTATTACCTTCACAACAAAAAACAAAATGTACACATAATAATTGTTTACAAAGCACGTAATTCGAGCATTATAGTGATTATAAATAATAAATAATAATATATGTACATGTAATGTCCAAATTACATCATACAACAGCGTGTATATATTAAAATCATCTGTACACTGAAAAAAATTATCAACGGGAAAAATCACGTTCATTGTATGTCGGTCTTTGCATCGCACAATACGGAGCAAAGATAACATTGTAACACCCATCAAAAATCTTTTCTATTGATCTATTAAAATGGCGTGAGGTGTGAGGTCATTGAAATCAAGATTTTTTAAATTTTACTTCTATTTCATTTTATATACACCCCAACCACAGGCAAAAGCATCTTTAACTATATAAAATGAAGCACTTTGATCACCGATGGAATGTAACATAATTACACTAGGGTGTGCCCTATTGAGAAATATGACGTCATAACATCCTTTCTGACTCGATATCACCGTCACAGCTGTTGTTATTAGATACCCTCCTATCTTCGAGAGAATTGGCAGACGTATTCCGCTTTCCATTTGTAAGTTGCATGTGGTCTTTGTGAATGGTAATGTCATTTGCCCACCCTATGGAAGTTTTTGTATATCTTGTTGCCAAAGTTCGATTTTCACGAAATGTAGAGAATTTCTTCTTTAAAACTGATTTCACCTGTAAATATTTTCAAGAAAGCGTTTGTAATTAATGTATTTCCATATCAATCCTCATTATCATACCACAGTTCTCAAATTTCTTCCATCCAACATCAAAGTGATTACTAAAAAGTATAAAATTAATGCATTAAACGTTTACTTACCTCTCCATTCAAAAAACAATAGAACAAAGCAACGAAGAAGCCCTAGAAACAACAAAAATATTTTAAGTCGTATCAAATACTCACAGAAATATATTCTTTCTAAAAAAAATTAGCACTTGATATTTTTTGAAGAGGCCCATTGACCGAAATGTTCACCTGAGTCATCTTGGTCAAACTTTATATCCAAGTGTTACAGAAAAGATTTTCTTTGCTTTATTTCCCTAATCATTTTACCCAATACCGTGAAATAACCTCAGCTTCAAGGTGTCGTTATATTGACTTATAATTACTTGAATATTCATTATATAGAGATGCTTTGCTCACAAAATTACTGACAAACAGCTTTCTTATTCCAGAGAAGAAGAAGAGTGTTTTCTTAAACAATGTATACATTTTCCTTCAATTTTATTTTCAGTTTATTGCAAAGTACATATTAGGTTGAAAGAAAGCTTGTAATCAACAGAAAAAAAAGAAAAAAAATGAATTCCCCTTAATTTGAAACAATCAGAAACCATCAATTGGACAAAATATTAATGTATCTGCATTGAGGTCATTTTTTTTATGCCAATGTCACTGGTCAAGAACCAAACTTACTAATTTATTTTTTAACATAGAACCCCTTACAAAGATTTAAGCTTTTCTTGTATCTCAACGAAACCCCTAAATATATAAACACGCTTGAATCAGCATTGCTAGAGACTGCTAATCTTTTCTGGTTCAGTGGTTTCTAAATTTTTTTTTATTAAAGAACTCACTAAATTTTTAACATTTTATTTTTTCCACTTATATAAGACACGACTCTTGATATGAATTAAGTCTTCTTTCTTTTATGCCTTCAAGAATGTTTCGTTGAAATTGACGATGTTTTGGTCCCAGATTTGTGCAGATAAGATGTTGGGTGTATTTTAGAATGATGCGACAATTTATCAATAAAACCTGTATTCACCCCTGCCACATACTGAGTATTGGTTCTAAGTCTAAGGGATACATAGAGGTCACAGGAAGGTAAGAAAATACGTCAATTTCTGAATGATTACAATTTTATGCAAATTTTCTTACATTTTCAGCACTTTTTTTGTTTTAAGAAAACACAGAAAACAAGATCTACCCAATTAAAATATTTCATGCACAAATATCTGATGATGCATCTTTTTTTATAAAAATCTCAGACATGCAAGCTTGTGCTCAAATTTCCCGAAGTGAGAAATTCTCAAATTTGACGAAATGTGAGAAAATTCGGGAAGACATTCTACTTCAGCTTCCTCGTGTGATCTCCCTGTAAACTTTGCAGCATAATTAATGCTGGTTGTAAAACAAGCATTATTTTAGATTCTTAATTAAAAACTATCAATTTTAAATGTGTTCTGATTTTTACATCAAATAAGTGCAAATTCAAATTATTGGTCGTTATCATACCTTGCCCTTTAAGAATTTAATAAGACCTATTTTTTTACTAAAAAATCTTAGGCAATTGAAACAACAACATGAACGGATTAAATGTGTCAAACTGAACGTAACTTTCGACGCAAGTTCATAGATATAAAATTGATACCATAGAAACTAATATTTTATTCTTAATCATCATTTGTTTTAAATCATAGTATAAATGTCAGTAAAAAGTGCCAATAAAAAACTATAAAGCATCAAACCTGAAAAGATTGTAGAAAGGTGTTAATGAACTTGTGGGCTTCCACGACTGCCTTATGATCAGTGGGCGGCCATATAAATAAGAGATAAGTAATTCCCAGCAACGGAAGCAGTAGTAAAGTGGCTTTAACAGCTTTCCTGGAAAATGGTAAATAAAAAGGAAATCAAAAGAAGTAATTGCTACAATTTATGTGTTTTGCAAGAGACATAAAGATGTAACTAAGAACTTATTTTTACTTAGAATCTGTTTTCTTTTCAGACTTAATCTTTTTTTTATAATTGGACAATGACATTTTTAACTTTTTTTCAATCCCCTTGAGTTTATATTGGTAGACGGTGTCTTCCTGTCTTTAAACTGAATAGAAGATTAAAAGTATACATTTTGGAATTTTCATAATGAAATATTGATTTTGGTCTGAGACTTTCTTACCTCAATTGTTTTGTTTCCAAGCTGTTCGATGCTCGTAATTTTGTAACTAGAACCCAAATAATCGTTGCTAGAAATAACATATTTACCTGCAAAATAAAGGAAAGCTATTAATTTTTTCCTGGTTTGGGTTAAATGTATATCGATTCAATTTGTTCATGTGGCCATTACATATATACATGTAATAAATCATCTATTTACTTTATTAACTATAAAGATAACTATAACACAATGAAAACTATAGTGATAACTTCGACATTATGAAGCTTTATTTACCTAAAGTAAGTTACTAGTATTGTTAACTATAGTATTTTTGTAAAGGATCATTTTATAATTTATTTTGATTTATTACTATTTTTATAGCTTACAGCTAACACCAGCAGAGTCGGTGCGACATATATGTAGTCCAGATCATCTCCGTGATTGGAGTTATTTGGAGGAAGCCAGCAACTGAAAAACACATACAGTAAAACTCGTTTAGCACGAACACGGATATTGCGAATTCACGGATATAGCGAAGCTATCTTGGAACCCCAGTTATATATCCTTATACGGATAACATATTGCGGATATAGGGAAGTAATAACAGAGGTCCCGGCGACTTCGTTATAACCGAGTTTTACTATATTAGAAAAGATATTGTCTTATTTGTGAATCAGTATACAAGTCAAACTGTCAACTAACGGGAGATGGGGATACTTAAGACATCACAATAAAAAAGATGTCATTCTATGCTTGATAGAGAATACAATAAAATTTCGATTAAAATGTTTTTATACAGGGCCAAAAAAATCAAAAGTACGAAAAATCCTGAGAAAAAATGTTTGACAACCAAGGAATTACGGGGAAAATGTTAATTGAAAAAGGAAGAAAAAGATTTTGAAAGTTCAACCTTTTTTTTTAAATCTCAAAACTAATTCTTGATGCATCATTTTACAGATTAAACCAGCTATCTAATCAAAATCAACTAATTTGATAATTGGCAGATTTTTTTCTTTTCTTTTTTTTTTCTTTCTTTTTTATCCGAATAACCACAATGTTCCTCCATCATATATTCAATATCAACGAATTGATTGGCAAAGCAATTTGGTGGTCCAAACGTTTCCTGCTTTTTATTAATGAATGGACAAACTAAAGCATCCATTGATGTTAAAGGACATACGAAATAAGAGGGACATTTAAAGTATTTTAAAGCATTCAACGAAGGTAATAAAATGATTTTTTTTTTTACTTTCTCTGGTAGATCGGGTCTTTGAAATACGTAACCTAAATACACAAATAGAACAATCATGAATAATGTATTCCGATGATTGAGTGATCTTGATAGAAAAATTACTTACTCTAATAAGACAGACACTTTGTGCTTCTCTGTTGAATCTGAATAAACTCGAAGTGCAACCCATATAGCCATAATTACCAATGGTATACCTATAAGGAAAAAATGGTATCAATGCAATATATCAGTATTAGTTAATTTTCTTTATTTTAAATCAATAAAGAAAAAGAAGAAAGAGAAGTATAACGTGTACTGTGAGGTTTCTTTCTATCAATCATCAACTTTAATAATTGGTGTCATAATTATTCAACAATATTTATCTATCATCTTTCTTTATGACATTCTTATGATAAGTAAACATTTTTCTTTGACAAAGAACCCAATATTGAAACATAGTGGTAACATGTAGTATACAGTGGTATATAGTGGTAACAAAAATACATGTACATGAAAAACTTAAAGCAATATGAGATGCAACTTTGATATCCGAATTTTCTGTTGCAAAATTGTAAATAACTTTTTCAATGACAGAAAAAATAACGATAATAAACTTCTGTCGTTCATATTTGCGATGAAAAAACTATTTATAAGTTTTGATTGAATCCAAATTACATTATTGTCGTCCTGTACAATAATGATTTCTTATATAATATATTTTCGAGGGGTTAAATTTTTGTGGTTTGAGGGAAAATATATAGGTTCATGGGGATTTGATTTCGTGGTTGAAAAACTGATCAATAGTAATATGTGTAAAATTGCATTTAGTGATGGACATAAATTCCTGGGTCTTTTCACACCATGAAAACCACGAAAATTAAATCCCCACTAAAATTAGTGATTTCACAGTATTGAATTGTATATAGAAGTTTTTTTCTGCTTTTTTTCTGTGTAATTGGTCATAAAGGTTTAAGTTACATACAAATGTATCATAATAACATGTTTTAACAGCAAAATATTTTTTTAATGCAGCTCATATTGCTTTAAAAGAACCATATTTACATCTGTCATTGAGGGCACATGACAAGGGGTACTTTTTGATAAGTGTATATCAATAACCTCTGATATAAAATACGATGTGTAATACATATGCCTCACAAACTTTTTATATACCTAGAAGACATCAACCGTTTCATTTTAAACTCGGTTAACGAAATTAATCAAAGATAATTTTATCGAAAGGTACACACATGAATTGTTTCCAGGTTTACACCATCAAACGTTATTTGCACAAAACCCCTGTAATTGTATCACTAATTAGTAGACGTTGATTAGAAGCTTTCCAACATCCGTTTTAATTATTTCCAAAGAAAAAGGTTCTTTTTGAAATCAGCAACATATTTTCAGTGAGAATGCATTAGTTTTATCGAACATGTATATAAGAGATTCTACTCTATCTTTGTAAAAGCACATCTGAGACTAACTGTGAAATCACTGATTTACTTGGGAGGATTAATTTTCGTTTTTTTCGAGGTATGGAGAGATATTCGAATTAATGACCACTTTAAAATGTAAAATTCCACATGCATTACTAAACGTTTCTCCAACCCCGACATCAAATTTCCAAAAAAAAAAAAAATTCTTTTTCAAACCTCGAAATTGACCCCACGAAAATAATTGATCTTATAGTTATCCCCTAAATATATATAGAACATGTGAATAAATACTTAAAATATAAGAGTTGTTTGTATTTATAAAAGTTAATCTGACTGGGTCTCTTTAATAGCTCTTAAAGCTTTAACCTACCCCAGCCAATCACAATGAAGTACCATCTCTTGATTTTATCCGCCGAGTATGTCCACACTATTATAATGTGTAAATACAGCCCCTCCACCAACATCCAGAAAAAGTTCGTCATTTGGGCATAGTTAAAAATAGCTACCTCAAGTTTGCAGGCCCACTGAAATAATAAAGATAAACTCGTGAGATAGAGTTTTCAAAATATTTGTATCAAATGATACCAATTGATATACACAAAGAATTCAATATTATTGTATGAATAATAACTTCATAAACATAAAATATTTATTATACATTTTCTTTTCATGGATACAGGTATTTTTTGTGAGGCTCTTTAAAAAAAATTAAAATACTTTGATGTAATTATGTATCATATAATAAGATCTAGAGCGATGTGCCCGATTCTCTGACAACCTTTAATTTGCCCATGAAAATGGATATATGTTCTCATCTGACATAATTACGAAATAATGACCGTAAGCCCGACAAAATTGTTTTTCTTCGCGAAACTCTGTTGAGCTATTACATAGAACGTATATATTTCAATACTTTCCAAGATATAATAAGCAAGACTTCCGTCTATTTTAAGACAACTTGATTACTCTATGTGCCAGTATTATTACTTGGAAATCTCTACGGTTTTATCAAAGAACCTCCGAGTAATAAAATCGGTCAACAAAATAAGAAGTCCAGTCTATTTCGTCTCACACTGCAATATAATATATTACGCTGATAAAAAATACAATGTAACGAAATAATTCCTTTAATCGGGCATTTAGCCAGAGGGCTAAAAATTCCCTTTGAAGAAATGAAGAGGAATAAAAACATATTTTAACTTACTAATTACACTAGCAAGGTAATACCTTATGCCATCTCTAGTCGGCCACGATTGCTTATAAAGAAATAAGTAATGTAAAAATTCTTTTTCTTAACTTCAGTTGGTTCCTGATTCAATATACACCAAAAAGGAACCGATTATGCTAAACAGATGCTGTGTTACGCAATACATGTGTAACAGTTGGTTATTTATCTACTATTTATGAAGTAGCTTTATTTTTTAAGAGACAAAGTATAAGGATAACAAATGTTTATCATTCACGAAGAAAAGAAACTGTATTTCAGCTCCTTTGACTTATACGTATACGTAGTCTGTCCTACAATATACAATCATCAACATCCTCTTTTTACAGTTTAGATGAGACCTTAAAACCGAGGCCCCGTGTCAGCGGCAGGCGTTGGCACGATAAAGATCCCTCACTGCTCAATGGCCCTGAGTGCCGAATAAAGGTCAAAATTTGAAGCTCTTCACCGGCATACGGTGACGTCTCCATATGAGTGAAAAATTCTCGAGAGGGACGTTAAACAATATACAATCAAATCAATCAATCTACAGTTTATTTTAAAGTATATGCATTATAAATCCTTTCCACCAAAATTTCAACTTTGATTCTATCCTTAGAGTTCAACCTATGCATTCACTTGGCGACGAATTCAAAGTATAAGAATTTAAACATGCGTTAATTGCAACTTCAAAAATGAATCAACATTTATTCGCGATTTCTCTTTTCTTGTCGATCATGATGTAAAGACAATACACGTGTTCAGAGTAAAATAAGCTGCCAATGTCTGGAAATGATTAAAACTCTCCAGTGTATTTGACAGCAATGAATGAAACTTATTGTAAAATTGTGTCATACTTTTGTTCCATGATGTTTGACTGCAAATAGGTTAGAAATGATAAGATTTCACTGTTGAACTGCATAACTTCTTTCAGCAATATTTTAAATTTATTGCAAGAGTTAAAAATAAAATTAAAAAAACAGGTTATCTGATATATTTAGTATCTTCTATTTCATTTTCTCGAATTAGTCATTTTTTCCCTATTTTCTACGCAACATATCATACTTATGAACACGACTGTAAACATTTTGCATAAGTACAATTACATCTAAAATTCATTATATTACTATACTTACAGTTTCTTGACTATTTACAATTGGAAGGAGCGAATGCTGCATTATTATCCATATGATGTTCCTCAAGATGAAAGTGACGATGAGATGGCAGTGGATAATATTTCTCAGACATCGTAAACTTCTACAATGTAATATAAACATCACCAATTTTTTTTAAAAAAAAGTGCTATCAGTAATATCTATTGTATTTTAAGTAGGGGATGCCAATTCCTCCATGGGACCTTAGTTGTCACACTTCTGATGTGTTTATAGAAGTTCGAATTTACTCTGCTCCTGATTTGACTACATGTATTTCATGTGAAATTTGAGCATGAGCATAATTTTTTTTTAAATTCATATTTTCATCTATTTCTTTTTATGATAATACATGTATCTTCTTTCTTTTATTGTTCTCCTTAATTACGAGTACATATACATTGTTTGAAATTAAACTTCTTTACTGAAAATGTGATTTATTGTTTAAATTCATTGATAAATTTTGATATCGTTTTTTTTTGGGGGGGGGACCCTTACATCAATGTTTTTCATGTTTTTTAAACATAACTTAAATAGTAATTATAATTGGTAAAAAAATAGAATATAACGTCAATTAAATATTTAATTTAGATGACGCATATTTAATAAATTCATACAATCTCAGGTACATTTCTCATTATATAAATTTTGAGAGCAGATATGAGAAGCATATAGCACTAAACCTAAAAACCAAATAAAGCAAAGTTGCAGAGTAATTACACTGTTTAGGGAAATTGAATTATATTTAGAATATATACAAATATTATATCCCTTATTAAAATGATCGGAAACTTCAATCACATGAATTTTGTTTTACGTTATCAGATTATTTTATCGTTCTTTACAGTCGCTTAAACATTTTGCATCTCCAACAATTTATACTTGGTACATCAGTATCACTATTGCTGCAAGAACATGAATGATTTGTTCACAAAAAGAGGTGCCTAAGCAAAGAATAAATATATATTGTTTTTAGAATATACCATCTTTGAACGAGCTCCTTCTTTTGTTACAATGTTTTAGATATGAAATTCTTATACTGTCTCAAATCGCGCGTAAAAGAATAGCAACTGCAGAAGCCATAGAATGAATATTGCATTTGGAAAAATACAACAAATTAAAGCCAAAAAGGGAATTAAAGGAAAAGATCAATACCACAAAAGAAAAAAAAACTTAATTAACATATTTCATATAAAACAAAACACTTGCTGTTGCCTTTAACTCGACATTATGATGTATCGACGAAGTATCGTGAGTTAACAATGGTTATTTTGCATTCAAATTAATGTCGAAGCGATATATTCCGGCGAACATTAGATAAAAGATACCACAGAGTCTGACACATCTGTTTCATACTTGGATATTTTACTTGAAAAAGACGCTAATGGTAATCTAACAAACAAGCTTTATGATAAACTTGATGACTTTAACTTTTCAATCGCCGCTTACTTATGCCTGTATATGGGAATTTTATTTCTCAGTTGATTCGATAGGCAAAAACATGCTGTACGCATATATTATTTGAAAACTTGGTAAATTATTGAAGAAGTTGACGAAACAAGAATATCAGCAGTCTTGTTTGGACATAATTTAGTAAATTCTATGGTCGATACAATGACCTTGTCAGCAAATACAATTTATCATGGAGTCAAGTGCTGACTGAAGTTTTTCTTACTAATTGTTAGTCCATTATTTTTACAGTGAATTGACGACAGAATTTTCCCGTTATTTCCCGATCATGACAAGGAGAACACGACGGATGTGACCGGTTGGCAGTGGATTCTCACTCCTACATGGCACCTGATGCCACCTCCGATGATTTGGAGGTCCGTGTTTGCTCTGCTCCTATTTTTGTATTGTTTAATGCACTTTTGAGCTTGAATACTGTTCGTTATCTCCATATATTTCATGTTGAAACGGATTGTCTCTGACACATGAAAACAGCTTCTTGAATGGAAACTAGTTCAGAAATCAAATGGATGTTTTCTTCGATATTTATTTTTGAAATAAAACATTATTTTTCGATAGATTATTTTTTATAAATCTTAAATTATCATGATAATCAATAATAAAAGAATATCATTTTTGAAAGCTTTCAAACAGAAAAACAGAAACTGTCGACTAATCAGTAATTTGATCGATACATTTTGACACGTGTTTAGTAATTCACAAGTTGTAAATTTCCCCAAGGATTTCTTGATATTTAATGACATTAAATTATTATTTATACACAAATTGTCTTTTCTAGCCTTTGTGACTGAACTAAATGTGTTGCATTTTATTTTTTTATGTAATCAGGATGTGTTTCTATAAATAGTTTTTGTTTATGGGGTATTTTTTGGATTGACCAATAAGAAAAGAGTAGCCAGGGGCATTGATGCCTAGAGGGGGAGTCTGGCAATCACAGTTGGAGCCTAGAAGTCACGGACTGTTGTGCAGAAGCTATTATCTTTGATTTTCTCTACCATTCACAATATGGATTCTTTTAAAACCTGTTATGCGTGTGTATTAGATGTTTTATATGTTATAGGAACTTTTGACGTTTATGATTAGTGTTTCTCAGACGAATTTGACTGACTTTGAGTTTCATAATAACGTTACGTAACTTCGTAAGATGGGACCTAAACGATCCACAAGACCTGCCCCGTATGATCCAGAACTCCCCGCAAACTGGTATGTTTCCCGATTGAAAGAGTTTTTGAATAATCGCGGAATAAACTTCCCACAGACCGCACGTAGATCAGTGTTGATACGTCTAGTGGAACAAGAGTCTATTAATAGAACAGAGACAAGTGCGCGATCCCAGAGTTCCGTGCAGCACAACAACAATGGCGGCGGTCGGGAACTTATAGACATTGTCACGAAGCTGACTTCAACAGTACAGAACTTACAGCAAAATGTGATCAGTTTGACTTCCAGAGTTAATACCTTGACCTCGACGTCTCTATCTACTGATGTGAACTCGAGACCCAGCGAAATTACAAATACACCGCTGCCAAATTCCACGATCACAACGCCGACGGTGAATCCAACTGTAAGTGTAACAACAGCTCTAGATCCTAGCAGCGGACAAAATGTGGCCACTACAGAAATATCAAACAATTTCAACATTTCGTCAGCTATTACGGCCATGCAGACTTCAACACCACGCATTGTATCGGCGGCGGCCGGATCTGAAGCTCAACTGGGCAGGCCCGATTACACTAGGACTAGATATGGCTACGCGGCAGAATCTCTCCCCTTAGTGGAGACGATCTCTCCCCAACTAAGACAGCAGATAACGGCAGGTAAGGATGTTAATCTTGCCGCCTTATTAATTCCTTATTATGCTCCTACTAATGAAGACAAAGCCACCGACACTAAAACGGATTATAGGCTTCAAAGAGTCTTGACACTAGGGGAGTTTATTCAGGCGTTCGGAATCTACAAAAACATTATGTGTAATTCATACCCACAAAGGAGAACGGAATTGGATCTATACGAGCGAGACATAGTGGAAATGGCCACACGTTACCCAGGTAAAGGGTTTTACGAATATCACAGACAGTTTAGCTTAATTGCGGCTTCACATTTGAAGTTCAACAACATACTGGTGGACTGGTCAGTTCGCAACAATACGTTGTTCTGCAACATTTTCGCTAATGCCAAAGCACAAACTTGTTCTTGGTGCAACAGCACTTTGCATTTGTCTGGATTTTGCCCTCTGTCTAAGACATCTGTAGACAGAAAACAAGGGGATAGAGACATAGATGCATATGGAAGGAAACGTCATTTCAGTGCAGGAAGAGAGATTTGTAACAACTTTAATGGGGCAAAAGGATGTGCCCTTGCTCGTTGTAGGAATGCTCATATTTGTATTGATTGTAAGGGAGATCACTCTAGATTGAAATGTGACAGTTCAAAAAACTCTCAATGGCCCCAAACTGGGGCCTCGAATCAACAGAAACTGTGATTAGCAATCTCAATTCGGAGATCACCACACCTGTAAATATTGATGTACTACAAAACATGTTGTTTGATCATCCAAATAAAACTTTCACAGACTATTTACTACATGGTTTGAAGCAGGGTTTCCACACAGGTATACAGATCATTCCAGATAAATCATTTGAATGCAAGAATTTAAGATCTGCAACGTTACAACCAGACGTGGTTACTGAGCTAATTCAAGTGGAAGTAAGCAAAGGATATCTTTATGGACCCTTTGACCAAATTCCTTTCTCTCATTATCGCATTAACCCCATTGGAGTGGCTGAAAGCAAGTATTCCAAAAAGAAACGCCTTATTGTAGACATGTCAGCACCTCATAATGATGAGATGCATCCTAGTTTGAATGAGCTGATAGACAAAGAAGAATTCTCGTTAAGCTATGTTACCCTTGACGATGCTATTCGGCTTATAAAAAATTTGGGGAAAGGAGCTCTACTGATAAAAACTGACATTACAGATGCATTCAAAATAATGCCCATATGTCACAAACTTTGGCCGTATCATGGTGTGAAATGGAACAAGAAGTACTATTTCTTCAAACGCTTAGTATTTGGTAGTCGTTCTAGCCCAAAGATTTTCGACCATTTATCTTCAGCAGTTTGCTGGATTGCGGAAAATAAGTACAATATTTCCAATATTTTGCATCTTTTGGATGATTTTCTGGTCATCGTGCCTCAGAACAACAATGCGAGTGAAATAATGCAAAGATTCCTGGACATTTTCAACAAACTAGGCATACCTCTATCTGCAAAGAAAACTGAAGGACCTTGCACAGAGCTAGAATACTTGGGAATCTTTTTAGACACTGTACGTATGGAAGCAAGATTACCGAGAGAAAAGATTATAAGAATCTCTGAAATAGTAGAATCTTTTCTTCATCGCAAAGCATGCACGAAAAGGGAACTACTCAGTCTCCTGGGACATCTGAATTTTGCATGCCGGGTTATCCTTCCAGGCCGTTCTTTCATTTCACATTTGATATCAATGTCTACCTCCGTCAAAATGCTGCATCACCATGTTCATCTAACCAGCATGTGTAGAGCGGATCTCACCATGTGGGCGAAGTTTTTACGTTCTTGGAATGGTGTATCCTTTTTCATCAATGACAACATAACTGAAGCTGCAGATATGCAGCTGTATACAGATGCAACACTTGTTTCATTTGGCGGATTCTATCAAAACAAATGGTTCCAAGGACATTTCGCACCTGAAATTCTGGAAGAGCAAACTTCAATGGCCTTCTTTGAACTATATCCGATTGTTATGGCTTGTCTTCTGTGGGGGCATAATTGGCAAAGGAAAAGAATTTTATTTCACTGTGACAATAGGGCAACAGTAGACATAATTCATAAAGGGCGATCCAAAGTTATTAGCATCATGAAATTAATGAGGACATTGACTTTTCATGCAGCAAGTAATCATTATGTCATTCATGCAAAACATATTGAGGGCATAAAAAACTCAATAGCGGACTCTATTTCTCGTTATCAGATGGAGAGATTTCGATGCCTGGCCCCACACTCCGATCCAGAGCCCATTCCTTGCCTGCATCATTCCGAGATGTTGATGGATTAGAGCAAGCAGTACAGGATTTATGGGACAAGTCCTTAAGCCACTCTACCAAGCAGACGTACAGTTCCGCTTTTCAGACTTTTATAACATTCATGCAAATGAATGGAGTAACATTTTTAAATGATGGCTTACCACCTGTAAATGAGACTGTTCTTGTTTATTTTGTAACACATTGTAAATCAGTGTTGAAACTCAAGCATGACACTATTAAATTGTACTTAGCTGGAATTCGTTTCCACTATATAAGAGCAGGTTACGGAGATATTTTGCAGGGTTGTGACCAATTACAATAAGTTTTACGAGGAATTAAAAGATCTCAAATGAATGTACATAATAAACGCTTACCTATTACTGTTGACATTTTACAACAGCTTTTGCATGTGTTAGATAAAGGGTTTTTTTTCCCCTTTTGTAGATCTCATGTTGAAGTGTATGTTTTCTTGTGCCTATTTTGGTTTTCTCAGATGTGGGGAAATCACTTGTAAAAGTACCAACTCCTTAGAATTTGTACAGATTGGTGATGTTGTTATGCAATCCGACAAAAATGCCTTTGTTTTGAGACTAAAATCTTCTAAGACAGATCCTTTCTCCAGAGGTGTAGATATTACAATTTATGAGAACGAACATTTGAAACCTGTACATATTATGATGTCATATTTAGAAATTCGCAAGTCTCTACCATTTTTGTTATCTTCACCTCTTTTTGTAGACAGTGAATTCAATTTAGCACCAATTTAAAGAGAAAAATTTGTACAACTGCTCCTACGACTAGGTTATCCTGTAAATAATTTTGCTGGTCATTCTTTCCGTATAGGAGCAGCCACTGCAGCAGCTGCTGCTGGTGTTGAAGATCATGTGATTAAAGAACTAGGTAGATGGTCGTCAAATTGTTATATCAGGTATATAAGAACTAATTCGCAAGTCATAAGGGAAGCTCAAGAAAAAATGAGTGGTAGATAAGGTTTTTTTAAAAAAACATTTGTTACAAATATTCAATTAACATTGTTCTATAATATAAATACCTCTTGGGGGCTTCACTCATTACTTCGTTCATTTGGCGTTCATTCCCGGGGAATTTTGCCCCCAATATTACTTATATTTAAATTTTGTGTGTCTGAAGTGGATTTGTTCTGTTTAAATACTTCGATTGTATAGTGTAGTACATGTATATAAGAATGGTTATATTTTATGCATCAAACAATGGGATTAGCCCATAGTTTGTACTCGAAGGTATTTGTCTGGTTATGTAGCCTGCTGGGATCAGCCCCAGGCGTGATGCACTCCTGGAATCAGCCCGGAGTGTGGGTTCTACTTTAGCCTTTAGGGATCAGCTCAAGGCTAGGTATCTTGTTTACATCCTCTCGGGATCAGACCAGAGGTCCGTCAGGTTTTCGTGGCCTGCTGGGATCAGCCCCAGGCATATCACTCCTGGGATCAGCCCGGAGTGGCGATTTGTGCTTGCCTCTAGGGATCAGCCCTAGGCGTGTTTCTTGTTGAACATCCTCTTGGGATCAGCCCAGAGGATTGTCTTGTTAGTAGCCTGCCGGGATCAGCCCCAGGCATTGTACACTCCTGGGATCAGCCCGGAGTTGTTTTTGGGCTTGCCTTTAGGGATCAGCTCTAGGCAGAATTGGGTCTAATTATTTCGAGATCAGGTTGGAGTGGCTTTATTTATTGATCGCAGTTAAGAGTTGGAAGGAAAGGTAGAGAAAGTAATGAGTAGCCCCCAGAGCGCCAAACAAGTATGAGTTTTGAGATTTACATTATTGTATATATTTTTTCTATGTGTTCATGTTTTTTATGGATTATTGATATGTTTAATATTAAACCAACTGAACCTCTTAAACCTTGTTTTGTTTTGTGTATAAATTGATATTTAATGACATTAAATTATTATTTATACACAAATTGTCTTTTCTAGCCTTTGTGACTGAACTAAATGTGTTGCATTTTATTTTTTTATGTAATCAGGATGTGTTTCTATAAATAGTTTTTGTTTATGGGGTATTTTTTGGATTGACCAATAAGAAAAGAGTAGCAAGGGGCATTGATGCCTAGAGGGGGAGTCTGGCAATTGCAGTTGGAGCCTGGAAGTCACGGACTATTGTGCAGAAGCTACCCACCCTCCATCCCCTACAGCGCCCTTGGCTCTCTTTGGGGCTGCTCATGGCGTTCATTCCGGGGAATTTTGCCCCCAATATTACTTATATTTAAATTTTGTGTGTCTGAAGTGGATTTGTTCTGTTTAAATACTTCGATTGTATAGTGTAGTACATGTATATAAGAATGGTTATATTTTATGCATCAAACAATGGGATTAGCCCATAGTTTGTACTCGAAGGTATTTGTCTGGTTATGTAGCCTGCTGGGATCAGCCCCAGGCGTGATGCACTCCTGGGATCAGCCCGGAGTGTGGGTTCTACTTTAGCCTTTAGGGATCAGCCCAAGGCTAGGTATCTTGTTTACATCCTCTCGGGATCAGACCAGAGGTCCGTCAGGTTTTCGTGGCCTGCTGGGATCAGCCCCAGGCATATCACTCCTGGGATCAGCCCGGAGTGGCGATTTGTGCTTGCCTCTAGGGATCAGCCCTAGGCGTGTTTCTTGTTGAGCATCCTCTTGGGATCAGCCCAGAGGATTGTCTTGTTAGTAGCCTGCCGGGATCAGCCCCAGGCATTGTACACTCCTGGGATCAGCCCGGAGTTGTTTTTGGGCTTGCCTTTAGGGATCAGCTCTAGGCAGAATTGGGTCTAATTGTTTCGAGATCAGGTTGGAGTGGCTTTATTTATTGATCGCAGTTAAGAGTTGGAAGGAAAGGTAGAGAAAGTAATGAGTAGCCCCCAGAGCGCCAAACAAGTATGAGTTTTGAGATTTACATTATTGTATATATTTTTTCTATGTGTTCATGTTTTTATGGATTATTGATACGTTAAATATTAAACCAACTGAACCTCTTAAACCTTGTTTTGTTTTGTGTATAAAAATAATGTTTATAAACTGTTCTCTAGCTGAATATTATGCAATAATTGGCCAAGGGTATTGTCATTTGCAACACTTTCTCAGAGAAGATGACAATAAAAGTGCAACTGATTATCTGGGAGAAATAAGAGGTAGGAATCAGACAGGCTTTATTATTGTTTTGACTTACTACCGGGAACCAGAAAAATTATGGAAGCCTAAAAATGTAATAAAAAAAAAGGAATATATGCGCATGCACTTAGATACATGCAACATTTCTTTAAAGATATAGAGATCTGTTTGTCCTTCTATTATTTTGTAATGTATAATGGGCTTTTGAGCTCGAATATTGTTCGTTTTCTCCATATTTTTATTCAATTTACTACAGAAGGAAATCCAGTTCTTCTTTTTTCACAATCATCTTGCTTTGTGTTTTGTTCTGTTGGCTGTGATTAGTTAAGCACTAAAATTATTTTTCTAACATTTGTTACAGATATTTTGGGGGATGGGTTGAGGGTGGGTGGAAGGCATGGAGCGCTACAATTTAGTCAAAAAGCTCCATTACTCTGTAACATGTATGGATTTACAAGTAGCTATTCTTAAATCAGAAGTGTGTACATTGAATTAGAAACAAGACTTTTCAAGAATAAATAAATAAATCAATCAACCCCTTGAACCTCTTAAATGGTTAAGTAGTTTTACTTTCACTTTACTTTTAATTGTAAAATAACAGATCCATTCTGTAAATATTGACATAACACTGTAAATTTGGAAACCAAAAGAAATTGTGTTGGTGCCAAATACCCAAGAATGGACTGTTCCAATGCAACCATCACTTATGAAATAATGCACAACACGCACACATCTTTTTCAGTTTGGCACATAAAGCAATATTCCCGAAAATTATTAACACATATAATAACATATTCAAAAGTGCATCTGTTGTCATAAAAAGCTCATTTCCTATGATTAAATACATGTAGAATTATAAGATACTAAGTAGATCATATAATGACTACTTAATGATGTAGAAGAGGTGGTACATACAGGTACCTGAATAGAACATTTTTATATCAAAGCACATCCTTGCGAAAAATAATTGTTCAAAACATTCATATGAATTTTTTTCAAAGTTAATTTCAGTATATATAGGACACAACGCCAAGGTATAAGAATGGATAACTATGATATTGACTTACCTAAAGTACAGGAAAATAAACAGCGCAATGGCAAGGGCAACAGTGGAGATTGTGAATCCGAGGTTGTAAATAATCCGAGAAACATAGTCCGTGGCTAATTCCTGTAAACAGAAAATGAAATGGTCTCAATTAAACAAATATGTACAGTAAAACTCGGTTATAGCAAATTCACTTGAACCTAAAATTACGTTTTTCCCCGTTATATCCTAAAGTTTAGCTAAATATATCATGACGTAATATTTTGATTAGATTTATTCTTATTTTATGAATTAAGCGTTATATCCTTTTTAAAATTCCTTATATCCCTTTAAGGAATTTGTTAGATATACATAGCTGGGGATCCAAGATAACTTCGCAATATCAGTGAATTCGCAATATCCGCTTCGTACTAAACGAATTTTACTGTAATCAGAAAGTAGTATATATAGTGGTTTATTTCTGTGAACAGAAAATGGTATTAATCAATATAATTCACTCATGAAAGAGGAATATTTATTTCCAAAGGGGGAAAATGACAAAGATTCTCTCCGACTTTTTTAAACGCTGTTTTAAATTTTGCTTTCAACTTAATTCTGGAGATTCAGACAAGGTGTAATTTGAATTCGCCCCGTTTTAAATTCGCCCAATCAAGGAGAGGGCGAAAGCGGCGAAAATAAAACGGGGGCGAAAATTTCCCTCATACAGTAATTCTATCAATGTTTGTCTTGTATGGTAAACATACTTGTACATATGCATTAATGTTTGACCTTTATGTCAAAACAACGACACATTTAATTTGTTATATCATGGCTGGAATCTGTCATTTTGAAAAAAAAATGCTCCGGGCTTCCATGATTGAAGTATAGCTAGAGCCCTTTTGAGTAGAAAAGGAAATCATTTTCATCTCGATTAACCTTCCTGGTATAATGAGAAAAAACATAATGGGGCTTCGGAATGCTTCTGGCTTAATCAGAGGAATAGATCAAAAATGTAATGCACACAACTAATTAAACAAAAAGCGAACAAACAGAATCTCTCATTACTAGCCTGTTTTGATGAGCATTTGCAGTAGGAATCAGTCAGTTTGACAAATGTGTTTTTTACTAATGACAGTTGCCATTCTATTTCATCTAACACAACTTTTTTTTTTCTAAATTCCTATTGAATTCTAACAGCGATAATTTTCTTATAATATCTTTATTTATAAAAAAAAAAACGATCCTGAATTATATGCATCGATTATACAAATTTCTAACTGCCTAATCCGGCACCTGTACAATCCGACAATTGTGAATTGTTTCTTGTTTAGCGCTCACAGTAGCTCAGTCGGTAGAGCGCTCGCTCCGTGATCGGGCGTTCGTGAGTTCGAATTTCGGCTGCAACTAACCAAAGTCAATAAATAAAAAATGGATAGCAACTGTTCCTTCGTCATGCGCTCGGCACTTAAAGTGAAACATTGAAGAAAAATTGATACTTTAACAACTGAGGTCCAGTGTCACGGCAGGCGTTGGCATGATAAAGATTTTTCTCTGCTCAATGGTCCTGAATGCAGTGTTAAGGTCAAATTTGAAGCTCTTCAACGGTTTATGATGACGATTCTATATGAGTGAAAAAAATTCTCGAATGAAGCGTAAAACAGCATACCATAAAACTATCTCATTTTACCATGGTCTATGGTTTTACATGGTGCGATCCGACACCCTAGCTGTCTATTTCGAAACAAAATTTGTTTCCAACGGCATATCGGATTAGATTTCACTGTTATAAATTTTGTATTATTCAACTTACATTATTCTCCAAATTACATATATTAACAACACATGCAATTAAGGAATGTTTTTAAAACTCCTTATATTTACATTTTACAAGTCTGAAAGCATAAAAATATACTCAGTGTTTGAATTTCTCGCTTTCCTACATCGTATTTTTGCTAACATTGCTATAGCCTCATTGTGACGTTACGTTAGCGAACGTTTCTCCGTGTATATTTCTCCGGGTGAGTATACCCAAAAATGATTTTCAAATCAATTTCAAAGTTGGCTCAGTAAAAAAACACAGCGAATGTAAATAAAGAAAAGAAAACAAAACTAATGTTGATATCACGCCAAACATGACTAACATTTTGTAAATGATAAAATTCTAAAATTGCAAGTTAATGATATATAGGTGCTATTTACAATGTAAAATGATAAATACGATGTATGTAATTAAGTACAGTTAAAAATTAAACATTTGGCAAAATTATCTCAATTCAAAAAAGCTAAAAGTACTTTACATAATATTAATATTTAAGCATGTTTTGCAGAAGAAAATATCATCATTTATGATTGATTGATTGTATATTGTTTAACGCCGAGTCGGCAATTTTTCAGCTATGTTTCAGCGGTTAAATCATTTATGAAAGAATGCATAAAATATAAAACTATTTATTTTGATTTTCAAAAGGTATTGATAAGTTGATATTACGAACTCTATATATTCAGAAGTGAAAAAATAAACTTCAACATTTCTATAGACGACTAGTTTCGGCTTCTCTTAATTCTTAACCTGTATATGATTTTGAACGAACCGACTGTTCGTCTAAATAGTGTCTTAATCGTACTGTCTTACAGCTGAGTAAAACAATCTATTCAAGACAACCAGTGCTTTAATTTGAGATACATGTATGTTATATGTATATCCAGATGGAGTTTCATAAAATTGTGAACCAGCGCTTTTTCTTTCATTTTTTATTTTTTTGATTATGTTTTGTTTTAAGAAATGAACTAAATATAATACTTCTTCCTAACAGATGCGGAAATATATTAAAGGAAAAAATATTTTAAAGTTACATAAAATGAGCTTAATGAGCAAAAAGTGACTTTATTGTATACATAAAAAGAACATGACTCAAATAAACCATCTGAGTACATGTGCATGTGGGTTCATTTTCTACAAAAATGTATACATCCAGCTAAAGAAATGACGATTTGTTTAAGATTTGAAGAGCAATTAAAAACATTATCGAAAATACCGGGGCGGAGACAGTGTTTCAACTCTTTACAAATGAACACTAAGAAGAGTACTGAATATTTTAGCGATTAAATTTTTAGAGGGCTACTATGAAAACACTAAAATAAGCCAAAATTAGCAAAAACTGTAAACTGAGGACTTAAATTTTAGAATTTACTCAGCAATACAATTGTTACGTAATGGTTTCCCCATTTAATACTTCATTTGACAATTTTCATAACATTACCAGAGCTTTTATTAAGTTCTAGCCTGAGAAATTGATCACCAATTCACAGGAATTGCTGAAAGACATTAATATTTATCTAAGTCATACATCTTTGTTGAATTAGAATTCTTGAAAAAAGAGTTTCACATCAATAATTGATGATTTGATTATCAGTAAAGACTATGCACTAGAAATGTTTTACAGAATATTTATTATTTATATTAACGAGATTAGAAAAAACCTACCCCCTGGAATTCATTATCGCTTTCCACAGTGATTCCTTGTGAGAGACAAGCATTATAATTTGCCTTTTCCATCCATGTGCCATTTGGAAAACAAAACTTTGTAGCATTTTCTGTGACAAGGAAACAATTTTCAAAAAATTAAAACCATACCTTCAAGCCATACATTATATGGCTGATAAATTTATTTTATACATTGTAAAAGACTGAAAGTTAAAAAGATTATTATGTTTAAAAAGTGTAAATAGTGATCTTAAAAACACAGAATAATTTTTTTTTTGACATTTTGACATTAACTCAATGAACCAATTTCAAAACTTCTAAAGAATTTAATAAGTATAAATAAAATAAGAGAAATTTAAAAAAGAGCATTTGTAATTACTTGCCATAAGGAAAAGAGAAATTTAGAAAGAGTTTAAAAGTGTAATCATAATTACTTGTTGCGTCTACTCCAGGGACTTCTGGACAGGAAATGACCGCGAAATGTCCCCCCTCTGTCATTGGCCAGCAGGAAAAGGGGTCAGAGGTCGCATTGCAGTACAATTTGCCATCCTCTGAAATCGATAAATTCCTTTTACATTTGTGATATATGACCATGATGAAACCACTGCAATGGTGAATCTACATGAAAATATTCAATTTTCTATTAACTATTCACAACAAGATCTGCAATGTTATTTTTATTCCGGCAGGTTTAAATTTCATGACGTCGCCAAAGTCAGACAGTTATTCGAATTATTGTCCATTTAACACATAGACACAAGTTTCTAAACGACCAGATTGTTGGGTTCTTTGGAGGAGACTAGATGACTATATCTTAGGTTCGCTCAAAGCAATTTCCCAGAAGTCTGATATGATCACGTTCGTAATTGTTAATATTCAAGATAATCATGCCAAGCAATTGCACAGGCGGTAAGCTTTAACTCCTTAAGTGAGCGTGATGAAAGTACTACAATGGCAAGTCACAACTCATCTTAAGCATCAACAGTGTGACAGATTCAGGTCTCCTATAGTTTTTAAATTGATGCATTGTGACGCAATCTGTGTTTCTATTGGTAGAAAAGAGACAAGGTTAAATTAACTTTATCGAATACTTGTGTTCATTCGGTAGATGATCTTGTTGTTTCTCTGGAGGTGAACGTAAAACATACCTCAAAATTAATGTAGGATAAATGCAAGAAAAAATGAGCGACCTAAATTAGTGTACCTTTCTTATAGAAATAAAATTAAATAACAATGTATTCAATTATTTGTTCTACTGAAAAAGTTTCAGCCCATTAAATAACCTTTATATTAAAACTTCCTTTTCTTTGTTACTCTAATAATATTTTATCAACAATATCATCTAAGTAGTTACCAAAAGCTTTATATCAATAAATATCTACATGTAGTGAGAATATCACGATATTGTATTTATGATTGCTTTCAATATATAATCAAACTAGCAAACTGGAAACAGTTCTTTTTTGAGGATGTGCCTCCAGCAGAACATTGTTTCACTATGATATTTACTCCATTATTTTTCTTTGAAGATTGCTCTAAAAATATCATAAATAATATTTGTCTTACCTATATATATTTTGACATATTAATCGACAATTTAGAGTGTCATTACATTCATACATATTAGATAAGTACATTTCTTGTCGAATGATTTTTATTTGATGTTTTTTGTAAACTATGGCCTTTTTTCTGGTTGTTCTCAAAATGAATGTCATCAATATGGGTTGCGGATTTAGCTTTTTATCAATTTACCTAGAATGTGATGGTGTACACTTCACTTTGAGAAAAAACTAAATAACTTCATATTACTGTTAGCAATATAATATTCTCAAACTATTTACAAATTTTTGTAGTTTTCGGCCATAGGGTCAAACCAAAAAACAAATAACTTCCACATTTCAGTATTTTCAAAAAAATGAAAACATGATTTTTTCTTTGCGTTTTATTCCAATGATTGGATTCCTGTCACGAAATTTTATGAGATAATGCTTAACGGAGAGATGAATCGCGAAGCAAGTGATGAGTTATTTGTCTGTATTGTCGAGTCTGTTTCTTCTCAGAATGAGCGTGTATGTATTCCTATTTGTGATTTTTTTCTCTTGCTTCATTATAATTCAAATGCAATTTCTTGCATTCAATAGCCATACAAAGAACCTTTTTAAATGAACTATAAACTCAGGATTGATTGATTGTATATTGTTTAACGTCCTTGTCGAAAAATTTTCACTCATATGGAGACGTCACCGTATGCCGGTGAAGGACTTCAAATTTTGACATTTACTCGGCACTCAGGGCCATTGAGCAGTGAGAGATCTTTATCGTGCCAACGCCTGCCGCTGGGGCCTAGGTTTTTAAGGTCTCATCCCAAGGACCCGCAACTTTCACTTTAAAGTGCCGAGCGCATGGTGAAGGAACATTTGCTACCCATTTTTTATCGACTTAGGTCAGTTGCGGCCTACATGCGAACTCACGACCTCCCGATCACGGAGCGAGCGCTCTACCCACTGAGCTAACTTGAACAGTATGAACTCAGGAAAACAATCAGTAATCATGCTCAAAAGTCCATTAAAACCAAACAAATCAGAAGCAAAGCAACAAGAATCTAAAAAAAACTAAGGAGATGGGATCAGGTACACTGGAGGAATAAACATGTTCTATAGAGTGGTCTTACCCGCCGTGTGCTTCTTGTTGTGATCAAAGAAAAATCGTTGAATATCAGTGTGTAAATAAATTGACTAAGAATAAGTTTAAAATACATCAGTCAGCATTTGACCTAATGACAGTTCGTATTTGCTGACAAGGTCATTGTATCGATTATAGAACTTGCAAAACGATGACTTGAAACAAGACTGCTGATTGTCTCGTTTCATGAACTTGTTTGACCATAGCTTGCCTCCTTTTAGAAATTATTCGAATGTCATATATTTCAATGACTATAACCACTCATAAAAGATACTTTGTAATTGCAGCTGGACTACAAGTCTCAAATATCGATATGATTTCAAACACAAAGGACATATCAAACAGTTAAATGAATTATACATAGCATCCCATTCAAAAATATATCACTAACAAAGGGACATCACTATGTTATGCTCAAGCGTTTCAAAACTAGACTTTTACTCGGCACTAAGGGTCATTGAGCAAATGGGATTCGTTGGCATGTCAAATACTACTGCGACTTGGGGCGTCAGTTTTTAAAGTCTCATAAAAAAAACCCCAGTGGCTTTTACTTCTAATGTCAGGAGTTGGCGAAGGAACCATTTGTACCTACGTTTACATCTTAGGTTTTACTCTACATGGCAAAAGAGAATGGAACCCTGGCCCCGGGATCATGAAAGATGTTAAGCTTAAGTCAAAATCTTTATTTTATATAAAAAAAATATTGTTGAAGTCAAGCAGACCAAAATTAAAATATGTTTAATATTGTTTCACTGAGATATTGTTATGTGCAAATTTAGAAATAAATTCCATTATCAATGAATATTTTATAGGCGATTAAAAATTTGACTTAAGTCTAAATTTCTTTCATGATCCTGAGGCCTGGCCTCCCGATCACGAAGCTAAAATGATATGCTTTATTGAATGAATGGGAAGACCAATGTAATTTTTCTACATGTACTATGATCTAGGTATCTCGAATCAAATTGTATCTTGTCCCTGTTTACTTGCGTTCAAAATAATGAGGTTTTACTATTTAAGCAATTTGTTTTTCAGATATGTTTACTCTTGCTACATGCATTAATTGTTTTAGACAATGACGGGATATTTGAAACCTTTAAACTTTTAATAATCTAATTGTATTTCAATTCATGGCTTGAAGACTAGGAATCTTGTCCTTTTCATATGGCTTAAGTAACGTGTTGATCCCAACTTAGGTCAGTCGAAGCCGAGATTCGAACTAGCGACCTCCCGATCACGGAGCTAAGAAGCTCGAAGAAAGACCGATAGCAATTAAAGAAATTAAAGGAGTCTTAATGTCACTTTGGTCGTATCTACACATTAAATCAGAGCAGCTAGATAAAACATTCATAGAGTTTAGTTTTATATATATTTGGTGTGTATGTACTTTTAAGAACTTATTAAATATTTGAGGGGAAATTGAGCTCCGTGAAAAGGTTGAAAAGAAAAGCCATCGACAAATATTGATTTACCTTATTGTCTTTGCTGCATACTTCAAATGTTCACTACCATGTAAATTAGTTACTAAAATGCAATTTTCTATATCACACTGTGCTATAGATGGTAGTGATAAGTGCTATTCCATGCTTCTGATAATGCATTTTTAAGATGTTTTTCAACCACCTATAGCCCTAAAATCATCAAGCTATGCGAATATAGTATATCAAAAGGAAAGATGGAAAAACCATTTGTTTTTCTAATTAGTTTTTTCATCATTAGTTTGAATGTATTGCTCTTCTGTTTGCACAGAAAATACCAGCTTGCTTTTATAAATTGTTCTTGTTTGTTTGAAAACTTATCTTCAAATAAATATCTGATTTTAAATTAAACAGAACGCAATACACGAATAAATGAACGACATTTTAAAGGCAATTAAAAAAAAAAAAGATTTAATTAGTTTCACAGGGAAGTAAAAAAGGAGCTTTGAGTTCGTCTGATATTCCATCTGATGTTCTAGAAATAAAATTGTTGGCACAAAGATCACGGAGATCCCTAAAAAAAATTGATTAAAAGATGTTTTAATCAGTTTTTATTTGTGATTGAATTACACAAAAAGTGGGTTCGTAGAAATCCAATGTACTTCGGATGGATTTTTCAATTGCAGCTTTTAGAATATAGGTTTATAGAGTGATGGTCAAAACATTTAAGACTTACTGAAGAATTTTGGAATCGTTGGGATCCATGTGAGTGAATGGAAAATTAAAAAAAATTGTTTATGGGTAACTTGTACATACAGAAGATTCATTGAATAGGAATATTGACAAAAAATTATTTGTGGAGGCATGGGCTTCTGTATAAAAGTGACCAACGAAATCCATGAACATTGCTTCCCCTACGATCAGCACTCGATATTAACACTAGGCATATAAATCATGACTTAATTACTCTCACTCAAGCATTAAATCGGAAAATCTAAAATGAAGTCCCAAATATCAAGTCTGTCATTCCATAACAAAAAACAAAAAAAAAAAAAAAAAAAAAAACAATGTCACAGTTGTATTTCTTTTGCAACTATCACACAGTCCTTAAGGACAGAGGAGACGTTCCTTAATAATAGATAAATTTTTCAAGATTTTGTCATTGAAGTATTGCTACTTAAACATGTTTACTCACAAAAATTTGAGGTACCTTACCAGGCATCTCTGCAAGATACCAGTGGTAGTTTTCCTTATATAATCCTGTTTGGAAGAAAAATAATTTTCTAATTTCAAATGTTTAACTGTTTGGATTTTGTAAAAACGTTAAGAAACTGGTTAAGAAATCAGAATGTTATTAAGATTTTGAATATTTTTCATACATTACGAAGATATACAAAACAGATATTGAGGAACGTCTCGTCTGACCTTAAAGTAAGTAATTAAAAAAAATCGATTCAAATGTTGAATGGTTTATATTTTGGTAAAACCGTGATTCTTAAATATATCCTATATTTTCTTTAAATCTTCTGTAGTGTTGACCTTATTAAACATTTTCGATAATAAACTAGTATTCACAAAAAAGGAAAAAAAAAACATTACTTTTACAATTCAAGAATAAAAAGTACATAAAACCCCTTCTCTGCTTTGAAGTTGTATCGCAATGTTATATCGGTAATATGTTTGCCTTGATCATTCCAAAAAAAGACACAAATCTACAAATCATTTTAAGTCACAAATGAACGATATTTTCTTTTAATTGATAGATGTTTTGATCCGTTTATCTAAAATGCACATGGCAATGCAATAAAGATGTCCTTCGATTGAGGACTTATCTATTCAGTGCTACATCTATGCACTGGGAATTGCAAATTTTGGCGAGATCTGATAAAATACATTGATCCACTAAACAATAGTTTGTTGTGTGCACGCAAAGAATGACTAGGTCAAATGAGCTTTCTCTCATAATTATCCGTTTGAAGAAGGAAGTCGTCTCAAAACTGTTCACGTAAATAACATAGAATTGCTTACAGATACCTAGCTACGTCAGTCAAAATGATACTGTAAACCAACTTTTATTCGCGTGCGAGAAATTTTCGCGAAGTTCGCGAGAGCCTCGTTATCGCGAATATTTCTCGCCGCGAACCAGTTCTTAAAGTCTATATGTCTATTAACAAGAGAACCTAAATAGGCTTGATCGCGAAAGATAATCGTCGCAAACTAGTTTACCTCCGGTAAATCGCGAAATAAAGTCGTCGCGAATAAAAGTTGGTTTACAGTATTTCGGATTAAGGTTAGTTAGTCCTGTTATTGCTTCAATCTTCTGAACACTTTCACGCAATCTTCCATTTTCATTTCATATTGAATTTTAGCGTGCAAAATATAAACTAACAGCTTCCTTAAAAATCCTCACACACAAAAGAAAAGAACAGAAACAAAACTGAATAAAATGTATAATAACATGAAAATTTTTTAACTTTTTCTCAATTCTTATAATGGTTGGTTACCAGTCCTCCTTTTCAAGGTATAAAATCATAATAGGAAGCAAAATTCGCATCTTTATTCGTGCTAAAAAGTTAATATTTCATGTCCCAAAACAAAAGATTTATAGAAACGAGACAAAAGTTTTAAGACATATAATATATATGTAACAATTTAAAATTATTTCAGTGGCAAATTTTTGTACCAATATATCATGTCACCCTCATTTCGGAATACAAAATAAAAGATATTGTAACAAATGACACTTGTACCTTATTTAATGCATAAACATTAATGTTTGAAATATACTAAAGCATATTACTGCAGTTACGATTTGCCATTATTAAAACTTCTGGGACAACCGAAAAGTTTTTCCGACCGTGATTTCTCATAAGGTCTGTAAAATAGGGTATTTGCATGGGGTCAGTTTTTGAGGTTTGAGGAAAAAATATTGGTTTGTGGGGACTTGGTTTGGGAGTAGGAGAATGTTCATTAGTATTGCTTGTCGTGATGATCATATATTCGTGCGTCTCTTCACGTCTCGAAATTAACGAAAAGCCAACCCCTATGGACATAAGTGATTTCACAGAAATTTATAAAGAACATTTGTAATATACATCAAAATACAGTTATATATACCAATCATTTACTGCAAAACGATTTCCCTCATTAAAAACTTCGCTTTGCGAGATTTTCTTCTATTAAAATCAAGATACCATTCAATTTGACTTCAAAGTAATCCGAGCAATATATTTCGATAATTAATTTCCAATATGCTATTTAGATTAATTAAGGAAAACATTTTTCGACATTGAAGTCTACTTGACAGATAAAAAGCATGCATACGCCTTGTACAATTCGATGGAAATTGATCATTTATCTATAATTAGATAATTTTTCTGTAGTATACTTATTAAGAGTGCAAGTTTAATCTACTTCATCACATCAACGTCTAGATGCAGGAAAACAGTAGAACAAGATGAAAGAAGAAATACTATCTCTAAGATTCATTTTTCTGATTTGTATTTTAGAATGATATTTTTATTTGAATTTCCTCGACTTTAACGTGGAAAGGACGTTTGATATTAATAAAGATTAAAGTTCTAGCTTTTGGGATACGACAAGAAGATTCTTGGGAATGAAAATGAAGGCATTTTTGTATGAAATACATATTTACCTTTTTTCGAACTTTTTGTCAACTGGACCTTGAATATTATTAAAGGCACATGATAAATAAAATATTTACATTCAGTGAAATTTTCCTCATGAAATCCATTAGAAATCCACGACGTTCAAATTATCCCCTTCACGATAACTGCGGTACTACTCTTTTGCAGGGCAAACTAATAACATTTGGCGAAGTTTTTCTTCATACATAATTAAATGACGTATTTTAAACAATTACTTTTACGTCATATTTCACCAAAATATATCATTTTGCCCTTCAAAAGAGTAGTACTGCAGTTATCGTGAAAGGGTCTATTTCTATAACACACGCAAAACCTTGTCACAACGCGGTAGACTACACAGTAGGAACTACATGCATTTTCAATATTTAGGAACACCAAAATGTATATTGCTTTGACTCAATTTCATTTTTAAGAACTATCCTTTTAAAATTAACATAAAATACAACAAATGTGCATTAAAAATTAATTTGTCATTTTTTTCCATCGCAATATTTATTCGTTATGTAACTTTCCAACGTCACAAACGGCTTTCCAACGTCACGAACGGCTATTACGTTAATTAAGCACAACAATACCGGAGGGCGCTAAATTCACATTAAACATGAACGAAATAAACAATTATGATAAAGGATAATTCGAGAATGTAAATATAAGCGTTGAATTCATATTTTGAGATGTCTTCGGTCCTAAAACACACCTGAATTTAATTCTTAAATGGATGCCTGGTTTGGTATATATTTTATGGCCTACTTTTTTGTAATTATGCAAATGAATGTTGTCTTAAGTATTAAGAAATTGCGATCCTCGTTTGATATTCAAAATTTCACCTTCTGTGACCATCCTCAAGAAACTTCAAAACCCATTATACAGATCCGCACTTGTTCATTTGACTCAAATAAAAAGGACTCATTTTTTTTCACTTTTTTGATAAATGTATGTTGGTATCAAGTGTCCTAAAGTATATCTCTGCAGATACACGCTAAGATATACGAAAAAATAAATACAAAAGTAACTGAAAAGTACACAAAATTTCATAACTTACATATATTCAACTTAAACATGTTACATGTATCTCTCTTTATTTCAAATAATAAGTACTGAACGTACGGCCAATATGTTCAATCCAATAAATAACATTTTTTGTCTGAAAGGAAAAAAAAGATGATGAAAAAGCAGATTCATTTGATTGATTGTCTGTTGTTTCACATTACGTTAGAAAACTTTTTACGAGAACGAGATTTCACCATATAGCAACAAAGTGCTTCAAATTTAGACTCTAAAACCTCAAAACCATTGAGGAGTGGGAATTCTTGGTGAGCGCTCTACACGTACCGTTTAGGTTACGACGACCGGTAATAGTAATAGAAGATTTTCTTAAAGACACGTTCATTTCTAATTTTTACTACAAAAATACTTTTGCAAATAATATTAGAAACGATCACTAAAAACGTTAACCGCTTTCCAGAAATCACATTCTCATTATTTCATGATCACAATCATTTCTCAATAACATCTATCTAATCTAACTATTAATGCCCCTGGATTGATGTACATCAGACAAATCTTTTATTAGATGTATTTGTGAGAAGTAATATGAGGTACATGTATGAAAATGAAACCCTCACAAACTGATTTCACAGTATGCAAATTAGATATACAGACTAATATTAAAGTCAGACGATGACACATTCCTCATTAATATTCTTGCATTATTTTCCCAAAGAATTTGTCATTAAAGTATACATTGCTACTTTAACAAGTCTTCTTATTAAAAATTGAGATACCTTACCATGCAATTTTAGAAGATATCAGAGAATGATGTTTTCTTTATATTCCTATAGAGAAATTGCTTGAATTTTCAACAATACAATTTTATCGTATGCTTGGATATCACAAGAAAATGATAATTTTTTAAAAATATTTTCTTTATATCTCATGAAGAAATACAAAATAAATATTTGAGGAACCTGAAATATTACATCTTTTGTTTACATGTAACTAAAACTACTACGAGTTTTTAAGAGAAAGTAAAAAAAAATATAGGCTATAGAAGCCAATGATTTAATTTTTTGTGTAATCGCAACATGTACATGTATAAAAAAATATCTTGACGGATGTAATATTTATTTTAAAAAACGTTTAAAAATTACTCTATTTAGTTCTAGCATTGCTCTCTCAGATCCTTGAAATTTCGATGTGCTTTAACGCACTCGGGAAAATCCTTCTAAGAAAGCTTACGCTTTAAATCAGCAGACAATTAAAGAGGAGTCAAACAACAGAGCTAATCGATCCCCTGATCGTTTTTATTGATCCCGACCGAAGCGGTTCTTTCTTTTACGTCCAGACTAAGCGACAGAGCTAAGAAAGGGTCATTTTTGGGGATGCTCTTAATGATCGAATTTATTATCCTCTGATTGTAAAGGTTTCCCTATGGTCATATTCTTTAATTTTCTTCTGGGAGAAATGAACATTCTATTTACCCCCTTGGAAAATGGTTGCCAATTGGAATAGAATAACGCAATTGACTTTAGATGACCATTTTGGACTAAAGTACAAAGCTTATTTAGAAAGAGGGACATATAATTATGACCAATATAAAAATGTAATCGCTTTTGAAAGTGATGATAAAAAGGAGCGAAAAAAATGAAAGTTAATCATACTTTAATTTACACATTTTCAATTTTATTTCAATGTTTTTTATATCAATATCTACTAGTTGCTGCGTGTAGCAAACTTGATACGATGTGGTGATATTTTGATCCAAATTGTATACAAAGATTGTCAGAAACACGTTTTGATTGCTGGAGCATAAAATTTGTCAATTTCTATTATTTTAAGCTAGGTAACAGCAAATCAATGCTTCCTTGGAAAATTTTCATGATAAGGAGATGTAAAACACCATATACATTAATGTTTTCTACTTTTAAGTCTAATTTTACCGTGTTTAAAACAAACTTAGTTTTACTAGTATCTTTAATCAAAGAAACTCCTTAAAAATTCTTCTTACAAAGACGCAAATTTACATGAATATAACAAACAAGATTTATCTTCTTCTAATGCTGCTGTATATTCTCTTTTTTTTTTACCCTTTCTGTTCCACAAAACTTTTTATTTACTTAATGTTTTATGCTTAGCAAATTCGGTTCTTTTTTAATCAAAGTTAAGAAGGTTAAAGTGAAGACCGATATTATATTAAAAAAACATGTAATATCATTAGTTTCCCATTAGTAAATATCGACCGATATATTCAAGGAGGTGAAGAAATGTTTTGACTTTACTTTGGATTAACTGATTAAAAGCACATAAAAGACACAGAGCACGCAAAGGTTCGATCGAAATAGCAGATAAAAGTGTTTGGGTAATTCTTTCTATACTTTGCCCACCGCTGAGAAAATTACGCTGAAAGAGTTACACTCTCTTAGATGTAGGGATCCAAAGGTTAAAAATTTAATACATTTGCTTATTCCAGATCCACGTCGAACAAAGACGACGGATAACTTTCGCTTCAACAGTTCCTTGCCAGTGTATAAAGCCGGAATTTTCTACAAAAAGCTATACTAATCTACAAGTCAAGAGACTTCATTAACGATGACATATATGCATAACCTCCTAATACCAAGAAAGGATATTCTTATACTTATTTAACCACAATGAATACAGGATATAAATGCTACATTCCAAATAAGTAGAGCTAATTTTATTTGTGTACATATTCGTTGTATATATTGAAACATTGTAAAAATTGTCTTTTGATTTACTCAGCAATTTAACCTCACATATATGAATAAGAAAAAAAACTTTTGAATCTTTCTTCGTGACTCTTCTGCATTCTTTATAACAGAACCACTCTCCTTTTGAAGATATAACAAGATTGATTGAACTGTTAATCTCATTGTTGTAGTTTCTTCTCAGTTTTTCTCTCTAGAAGCAGTAGACATGACCTTGAATCCATTTGACAGTCTCCAGTATATTGAATTTCCTTTTCCTCCGACACATTTATGACGAGTATAATGTTTCTTCAGGCACAGAAAAAAACTAAATACGAATTAACATGCATTAATTTTCAATGGCCTCTTTAGCATATATAATTTATCACTGTGTCAAATGCTGACTTACGTGACATTATCTACACACTGAATTGTCGACAGATTTCTTTCGTTGTTTCCCGATCATAACAAGGGGCACATGGCGGGTATGAGCGGTCGGCAGGGATGCTCACTCCTCCTTGGCACCTGATTCAACCTCTGGTGTTTTAAAGGTCCTTGTTTGCTCTGCTCCTTTTTTGTATTGTTTCATGAACTTTGCTGGAAAACTGTTAATCTTTTATATCTGCGTCGCGCAGTGGTTAGAGCGTCTGCTCTAGAGTTGCGAAGTAAGGAGTTGATCATTACGTTGCGGGTTCGAATCCCACTATGGAACGTGTGGACCGGTTCTTCGGATGAGACAGTATAAACTGAGTCCCGTTTTGCAGTAGGTGCTAGCAAGATAAAGATCCCTCCCTGCTCAATGGCCCTGAGTGCCTAGTATACGACCAATTTTGCTCTCTACCGGCAAGTTGTGGCGTCTCCATGTGAGTGAAAAATTATCGACATTAAACAATATACAATCAATCAATTAACTACATAAATTATATGATTTTTCTCTCTACCTTCGTAAAATCACATATTGCTCTGATGCATTAAACCTTACTTTTTTTTCTTTTTTTTTTTTTTTTACATATATACAAATTTACGCTCTGATGCATTAAACCTTAAGATGTACTAATAAAAAATTTATTTTATTCATGCAATATCTTTTTTATTAAGACAATATTACTGATTATCAAGCATAGCATTGTCGTTTGTTAAAGGCCAATTTTTAATATTTATTGTATCTTTTTTCAATATTACTGATTTCGCACGCAAACCTCATTAACAGATGTATCTTCCGATAAAACCTAATGCATTTCTACAAGTAGAAACATTTTAAAATAGATTACAAATCATTTCGAAACTGGAATATTAAATATAATGGTAGGTGGTAATACAGGACCATCTTAAAAGGTTTCCTTGTATTTTCATCTTGTCTTTGATGTATAATTTATATTCAATCTTTTCAATCACATTTTCCTTATACAATCAGTGTTACAAGTACTTTAAGACTCTGCTTTGAACCATCTTAATTAATACTCTTTTTTCGATGCAAACTAGATTCTGACTGGGATTCAACTTAAAATATTCATAAAATGATAATCAAACCTATTTGTGTCTGTCTTTTATGTATACTCATGCATTAAATAAAAAAAACCTCATCGTGAGAACCAACTGTCGGATTATTAAAGTATATTTCAAAAACTTTAATCTTAAAAATAACCAAATTTGTTTTAGATTCATCTGAAAGGCAATCATTTCATTCTTGACTTGATTGGTACAAACTAAAATCTTCACCAAATGAGGATGTTTTAAAATTAATATGGCCAATAACTACTGTTTGCTTTTTATTTTAAAGGTATTTTAGAGAGAAGAGTTGGGGTCAAATATTTACTGTTATATACTTCAGATTTATAGAAAAAAGTTTATTTAACATTTTATCACTAAAACTTTACCAGTTAATACTTCATAAAAGTATATAGAGATAAGTTACAGTTGGGCCACTCAATAGTAATGTGACCTTTTTGGTATTGTTTGTTAACTTTTTATTTGAGGTTGACCGTTCATGGTAGCTCAGTCGACGTCGGTAGAGCGCTCGCTCCGTGATCGGGAGGTCGTGAGTTCGAACCTCGGCCGCAACTGGCTTAAGTCGATAAAAAAATGGGAAGCTAATGTTCCTTCGCCATGCGCTCGGCACTTGAAATGAAAGTTGCGGGTCCTTCAAATGAGACCTTAAAAACAGAGGTCCCGTGTCATGGCAGGCGTTGGCACGATAAAGAACCCTCTCTGCTTAATGGCCCTGAGTGCTGAGTAAAGGTCAAAATTTGAAGCCTTTCACCAGTGTATGTTGACGTCTCTACATGAGTGAAGAATTCTCGAATGGGACGTAAAACAAATACGATCAATCTATCAACTAGAATTACCTCTTACAGTCTGTCTACATCACTTTAACTCTAATCAAATTTTACTTTGTTAAACTTAAGAACATTTTCTGTAATTTTTATTGCGACCTAATTTTATTAACAATTTGTGTCGAAAGAGGCGAAAGTGAATCTAATTACATGTACCGGTATCTCAGAGATTTTAAATAAAATTCTTGAAATAATTTTTACTGTAAAATTTATTGTTTTAAGATTAAAAAATCGAATGCTAACTGTCCTGATTTCTTAAGACATCCCAAAAGTTTTAAAATTTTACTATTGGACCTTATGGGAATTCGTTGGAAAAGCGTCAATTTGTCGCATTTTCCCCTTATTTTTGTATTTCTGCCCAAGAGATTTCTTTATCAGCCAAGAACAAAAAAGTGATTGTAAAATGTCACCAAACTGAGAAATTAAAAATAAGTTGACCATCAAACACTATCATGCCAACTACTGCCGTGACACAGTGCCTTGGTTTTCAAAGTCTTCCCTGAAAGACTCATAACTTTAAATTTAAGGTGCCAAATGCTCGACAAAGGAGCAATTCCTTCTTATTGCTTTTGGTCAGTTACGGACAGGGTTCAAACAAAAGATCCCTTGTGACCAAGAAACTAGCAACCAAGAAACCTTGAAGCTCTCCTCTGAGATTAAACTTAAACGAAGAATCCAGACACGGTGATTAGAAATTTGTCAACTTTAACACTGGAGGTTTGTTTCTCTAGTCTTTTGCTGGTAAGAAGTAATTGGCCATTTGACACTTAGAAGCCAGCTTCTTTTCTTTCATCATTATTTCTGGAATTTCATTGAGAAAGTAATTTAAAGTCCCGGAAATGTCCTCTTTAATGTATTTTAGCATTCCTATAAATCAAATTTTTGTAGCGAGTTATAAGTTTTCTTATTATGAACAGACACGACCAATTATTCCAGGGTAATTCCTGACAATAAATCTTCATTCATTGGTCATTGTCGAATGAAAGTCACTGAATACCAAATGTCCAATTATTTGTGGTATTCTCAGCAGACCAGACGTACTTGATCGCTTAATAAGGTGTGTTAAAGTGCTGGACAATTAGGAACATGTTCTATAGCGTATATTTACGAAAAAGACCCTAATAGAAGCTTCATTGAGATTCCCAAATGCATAGAAGTACTTGATCAATTAATAAGGTTAGCTGAAGTTCTGTACAAATAAAAAGAGAAAATGGACTTCAACTTGCTCTGCTCTTTGAAACAAATGCATCCGTTAAAGTTCGACTAAAAAGACCCGCCAAAAACACTGACATTTTATTATACAGAAAAGAAAGAAAAAGTCTGCGTTTGTATTCGTAAGAATTTTAGGACATCCCTTGTTATTGAATCAGTAAGATTTGAAAAACATTGTTTCAGTAGATAAAATGTATGTTAGATAGAATTTGTCTCTGTGCCTAGAGTTTCTTTTTTTACCCGAGAATGACAAGGACTACAAGACTGATGTAAACAGGGGTGCTTCCTAAACCACGGAACCTGATCCCGTCTCTGTTATACTTTGAAGTGACATTATGCTGTAGTAGACAACAAAATGGTCACGTTGTGGAAAACAAAACATTTTAAAGTTTTTGATTTGGAATCCACATTCACAACGATCCGAGATGACTTTCTATATTTTACTTTTCACATACGATGGAAAGGCAAATTCTTAGATAGCCTCACAAGCCATTTGTCATCTTTTTTTTCTCTCCTTTTTGCAACTTCTTGGTTCTATTGATTGATACATTGACGTACTGTTATTTAGCGTTATACTTATACAATAACGCCAATGATTTTATCATGAGTTCTTGCTGTGATAGTTACTTAACATAGACTACACTTTATTTGACATTTCACAAAAATGTCACAAAATGTTAAAAAATGACCTTTCTTTTTGCATTTTAGAGGTGACAAAATTGTTTTTGCGGAGGAAACATCTGCTTCATCTTTTAAGTCTTTTTTCCCTTGCGGACTTCTTTAATATCAATGACTACTATATTTTGTTAGAGTAAATCTTTACAATATGCCGTATCTTATCGAACAGGCATTAGATGTAAACATTTCTTTCTTTAATTTGATCCTTAATTAGATTCTAATTCTCTTCAGAGAATGGTATTTCTTGTATCTTATAGCATACAAATATTTGTATCGAATCTCCTGCAAATGACAGCAAAATCGAAAGGGTTATTTTTTTTTCTTGATATCTATATGAATGACTGTATGCCAGAGCTTATTAGCTGATGTTTTCTTTTTTTCTAATTAACAGAACGTTTCGAAAAAACCAATGGATATTAAGGAAACTGGTGATGACAGAAAACTTTTATATCTAATAAACAGGTGACCTTTTTTTTCAAATGACAATAGTTATTTTTTATTCAATTATATACCGTTCACTGTAGCATAGTATATATGCATTGCTTCGTAGAGGCTAGGAACCTAAGAACAAATAACAAGGCCACCTACATGTATCAGAAGTGAAAGTCATGTATTTCTAAATGTTTCAAGACGGCCAACATTGATCAATTGAAAACAAATCTTGACCGAAGACGTCTCCATATGAGTGAAAAATGCTCAGCACATCTAATCAATTTATACCGTATCGTTTTTTAGCGCATTAATATTTCACAATGATTTGCAAAATTGAATATCGTCAAATTAATCGCATTTTATTTGTAATAGCTCGATAAATCAAAATAACATGCTTTAAAATTTTTTATTCAAATCGCTAAATTTGCGTCTCGTTAAAATTTCCACTTATACGGTATGTCAATAGACTCGAAATAAAAGACACAACAGGACCTTTCAATAATCTCGATCAAATTCAACTTTAAGAAATGCTGTTGTCTTTACCCACATTTTTTCTCTTTTATCGCATAAATAGAGAGGCAATTATCTCTTATTCTACATATTGTATCAAAAATTATTTTGAACCCTCTTTTATATATCACGTTATTATAACTTTAAACAATGTATCCTTTTTATCAACCAAAAAGGTTTCTTGTGATATAATATTCTGAATTCTTCTTTGACTTTATCTTCTTTTTAAGATAAAACTTTGTTTCATTCTGAATCTTTTGAATGCTTTGATTTTTAGCTTACACCTATATATACTACCAGTATTAAGTTTTTGAAAGATCCAACGTCCTGCTTAAAAATTCAGTGAAATTTACTCTTGTAGGAGTCTGTTTTCAGAAGCGAGAGCACTAGAAATTTCTTTTATCACTGAAGTATAATGAAGACTCGAGCACACGTGGGTTTCCAAATTTCTCTCCGTTTTAAGCGTGAACGTTAGCGAATATATAACTATGTCTCAATAAAGCTCGATAAACAGACATGTACACATGTTTAAACGGAAAAAATTATCTCTTTCTCTCTCTCTCTCTTTGAGGGTGTGTGTGACTGAGGGAGGGTGTGTTTGGGTGGGTGTGGGTGTATTGCAGCCAATAGGAAATTCCATCACGTTACGGGTAAGGTGACGGATCACTATGGCATTGTATTAGAACACAGTATCATCAGGTATTGATCTGTTCTTACACAGACGTGGTCATATTGTTAATTTTCTTTGAAAACCTACTTAGTGAAAAAAATCGTCTTTTCTAATGGTGGTCTAATGTTAAACAAATTCCTCCATATTTTTTTTAAATCTAACTAATTTTATTTTTGAGGAGGAAAGTATAAAAACTTTATATATATAGTAAGTAGTATAAGGACAAAAATATCGAAATCTCTTATTTTATGAAAGTTCAAAACAATATATGAAATATTATATTCAAATTCGATTCCATATTTTGAAAGATTGTTTGTTAAAAAAGTAAATGAGTATTCATTGAAATTAGGTTAAGGTAAAATAGAAAAATGAAAGGCTACAAAAAAGAGAAAAAGATCGGAAAGTAAAACCGGCATACAGTTCTGTCATCCATGCCAACTGCAGGCATTAATTCTTAGAGGCATTTCTTATATTCAACAATAACTTTTCAAAAAGTACTCGAGAAGCAAACTGTGTAAACTGGAGCATCTCCTCTGACTAGCCACAAGAAAATAAATCTGTTTTGCCTTACGCCTCTTCATACATCAACATCAAACGTTGAGTTCTGATACTTAATATATTAATACATTTTTTGGTAAAGTGTCGAGGTTAATGACCTTGCGGTCTTGACCTTGATATAGAATGTTTCGGAGAAAAGCATCCTGTTTTGAAGATTGACCAGAATTCAACATGAAATTTCAAATTGATGTTAAAACAAACATTTCTTTACAATTATTCTTTATGCAGGGGACATGTGTCCTAGAATTATTTAGATAAGGTCTTTTTTATCTAGAAAAAATAGCAGTATTAAATATTTATATTAAGTTTTGGTAAATTTGTCTTTTTACTGGAATTGCAATGCGTCTTTTTGTAATTGTGTCGATCTACTTCCGTTGACCTTAATCCAAGTTATCAACATCAAATCAGCATAATCTTAAGATTAATAAGCATAAAGGAATAAAAGCATAAATACTAGCATTGTAACGGGACAAAAATTCCAATGCCATATCATATTATTCAATACTGACATATTAGGAGGTCACGTCGGGGTATTAAGGATATAGGGATTTTTTCTTACAGACATACAGTAATTTGTTATCAGATAATGATATATATTTTGATAAACTAGGCATAGTGGGATGCTGGTAATTGATCTACTATATCGCAAAAGCTAGGGATTCTGGACAATTGATTATTATTTTATGCGTCTTTATCCAGCTTGGGATATAAAACACAGTTAATATGACATTTTGCCATTAAAAAAATTTAGCATTCTATAATCTTGTCTTAATTTATTTACCTGATGTGAAAGAACAGGTATTGGAAAACAAACCTTGTGAATTTTTTTTTAAGAAAAAATAGTCATTTTGAGTACTTTTAGCAAAGAAAAAAACGTGAACACGCTTCTCGACAAAACATGTTTTCCAATCTTTAAAAATAGTTTAATCATTAAATAGTTGCATATATTAGATCAGCGGTTGCAATTAATGCAATATAACATAAAATACTTTTATGAAACGCCGAATTAAAAGAATTTTAAAATATAAATTGGAAAAACGGCGTAATTCATGACGTCACTCTACATTTGATATCGAGAATATTACGTCAATTTTAACAGGTCTATCCATAATATAATATGATATTTAAAGCATTGTCAAATGAACAAAGCAGTTTCATTTTATAAAGAAATTTACAGGGCTGAAAATGACCCTATGTGAACCAAGTTCTGCAAATGTGGATATAACCTGTACAAAGACTGTTGTGATCTGCAATGGTGGACGAGCGACTGCTTTTTACACCAAGGGAGTCAAACATTAAGCGTCTAACACATCTGTCTCATTTTTAGAGATTTATATTGATAAAGACATTAATGGCAATCTAACAACCTTGATGAATATTAGCTTCCCCTAACAATATGCCTTCATCCCCTGCATACGGGACTTATATCTCTCAGTTGATTCGATATGCGAGAGAATGTTAAAAATACATATCACCAATTTCTAAAACGAGGTAAATTATTTTCGAACAAGTTGCTTACACAAGAAGAGTCAAGTCTTGTTAGCAAATGCACTTTATCATAAAGTCAACTGCTGACTGACGCTTTTAATACTAATTATTGAGCCATACATATGCAATGAATTGTGGAGCGGATTTCTCCATTTTTGCCCGATTATGACAAGTAGCACATAGCGGGTGTGATGACAATTCGGCAGGAGATTCTCACTCCTCCATGGAACCTGATCCCAACTCCGATATTTTTGCGGTATTGTTTGCTCTCAATTAATGCTCTGCTCCAATTTTGCTTTATTTAGTGGACTTTTCAGCTTAACTATTGTTTGTTATCTCCATTTATTTTAATGATGTCTTTTCTTGTACGTTAATACAACAAATTATAAACGTTAGGATTTGGCACCGATTCCAACATCTTAAATCACCATTAAGCCATTCAGATGAAGTTAAGTCGAAGGTCGATACAATGTTTTTATCAGAAAATATAATTCATCATTAAGTCAAATGATGACGTTTTTTCATACATTGTACTAATTATTTGGCCACTTTTTACACATCGAACTTTCTATTTTACCGTTTGCGCGATCTTGACAAGGAGCACACTGCAGTTGTGACCCATCGACAGGGAATGCTTACTCTCCATGGCACCTGATCCCACCTCAGATGTATTAGAGGACCGTGTTTGCCCTGCTCCTGTTTTGTATTGTTTGAGTAGACTTTTGGGCTTGAAGACTGATAGTCATCTCCATATTGCATTCAAAAAGTATGAAAAATGCACAACTCTTCAATTTGCTTTGCGTTCAGCTATTTAAAAGACAAAATTGCATGTATGACAATCTTATATTTTGCCCACAATCTGCAAAGTTGCGCTATGATTATATATAAAAAGAAAAGGAAAATATAATGGTACATTGTACCCTTAATAATCAATCGGTTTGTATTGGTTTTGTTTTGAACATATTTTATTGAATAAATCAAAAGGATTGGAAACAAATTCTTTCAACTTACGAGTCCCTCTCCGTATTGGTTTTAACTTCAATAATTCATTCTTTAAACGTTTCTTTTCTCTACATCTTTTACATGCCATACTATCTTCAAATTAATGTATTTGCATGAAAAATATGAATTCATTTTAGCTGTTTCCGTCTAACGTCTATTTTTGTCATTGAAGGGGAAATTTTCAAAATAAAAAAGATGTTCCAATTTCAGTAGCAATGTCAAAAATAAAATAAATGTTAAGGGTCCATGGAAGTTCTATTTTTCTTAGGAAAACCAGTTATGACTCTTAAAATATACGTTGATTGATTATCTCATTTTGATAATACAACTTAAAGATGAGCAATAAATCATCAACTTATAAACTAAATATCCAGTAAAATCAGTAAAACTCTCACACAAAGGTTTAAAAAATATCAAGCAATCGTAATAATGACATAATTTATATACCAATAGGGCGGTTTAATTCTTATTTCACGAATTAAGAATTTAAATGTTGTTGATTTCTATGGCAACTGCCATAAAGTTACGATCTATTTAAAATGTTTTTTAATTTAAAATATTCATTGCATGTAATTTTCATCTTTAATATCATCCAAAGTTCCTCGATGCCTTGAACCTTTATACCCCATAAAGGAAAATTAAAATCACATTTTATAGAAATGAATTTCCTTTAATCTATCCTTAGATTACAATGCTTATTATAATGAAGTGAAATTGGAAGTGGTCTTTAATATCTTGCAAGGATATCAAATGCTTTTTATGCTATGTTTTCTATAACAATTGACGTTTACAGAAATACCAATATATCACAAAGTTTTACAACTTGTATTTTTCCCAAATGTACCAGTCTATCAGTTGTTCAATAATTTAACTACAATTTTTCAAAACTTACGGTTCAAAGATCTCCGGAGCCCAAAACCTGTATCAAGTCATGTTTTCCAGTTAGAAGAAATAAAAAAATAAAGAAAATAAAGAAACAAGGGACGCATGAGACAAAAAGAAAATTATCAAAAGAAAGCTGTTACCGACACAGCAAGTATAACATCAACTCAAAAAATAAATCAGGTTAATTATAAATTTTGAATTAGTTAGGGGGATCAAAGCTTGTTACATGATAAATCCTAGTAAATTTAAAATGTACATAAAAAATTCTAATTAATTCAAAATTTACATGATAAATCCTAGTTAATTCAAAATTTACCACATGAAAGATATCTCAATTTGTACACAGAGGGACACGATATAATTATTTCTTAATACGTTTTGTCTGGTCATATTTGATATCTGAAAATAGTTCTTCAATAAATGGGTGAGGAAAGGAATTCTAATTATAGAAAAGAAATGTCCAAAGGAGAAAGATTATATCAAAGCAATCAACGCAGAGAAAAGGTGATGAGAAACGGATCAATATTTTCATTGATATTGATTTCGAAGAAGATATTGTATTAACTTAATCGAGTTATTGTGGTGCCCCCTCTCACCCCTATAATTCAAGGAAGCTATTGACAACAGAATTAACAGTCGATGACATATTACAATCTTTGACTCTTTGACATATCAGGAGTATTTATTTTTTTTATTAGTAATTTTGTTTGATATATATACTTTGATCAACCATGTCGCCACAAATCACAAAATGAAATTGGACTTTTCAGTCAACTGGTCACTGAAAGGTCCAAAGAGGGGACAGAATATCAAAGACCTGTGTTTATAATCTTTCCGTCACATTTCAGTTTACTGAATAGCCGTTTTTCATCTTAAGTATTATCGAGCAATACATCTTACTGATGATTTTTTTTCTACACAGTTCAAAAAATCGACATGTCAGCGGACTGAACTGCGATGATTGTACAGAAATCAAATGAAATGTTGCTAAACAATGTATTGTAAAAGGAGTAATACATTGTGAAGTGTTATCGTTTTCTCAAACACACTTCTTTCTTAAGGGTGAAAGACGATTTAGAATCGATACAATGTAAGAGTTAGAATATCAAGAAAACTACAAAATCAGACATATAACACATTATAATATCATTGTAAAAGAAAAAATTAAGATTCCATTTTTTTTATTTCACAAGCGTTTTCTAAAATTAATAATCCGTTTTAAGATGAACATATGTGGTTACTTACAAAGAGCAAGATACGAGTATATTTATTTAGTTAGTATATATAGTTAAATATTGAAATTTGTTAGAGACATATTGTTCACTGTCTTACTCGATGGTTTCAGATCATACCACAAAAAAATTTGAGAGTAGTCAACAGCAAATAATTAAGATCGTTTACCAAGACAAGAGGCCCGTGGGCCACATCGTTCTCCTGAGCACTACCTGAGGATGTTTCCATATAAACATGAGCAATCCTGACTTGAAAAAAAGATTTCAAAGATTTTTTCTGTATATTCCTATGTAAAACCTTGATCGTCCATTGTGCCCTCGCCTTACCCCGGGTGTCATAATTTGAACAAATTTGAACATACACTACATGAGGATGCTTCCACATTAGTTTAATCTTTCCTGAAACAGTTGTTCTTGAGAAGCTTTTAAAAACATGCCAGCAAATTCACTTAATTATCTGCCATTGAAAAAATTTAAATCCCCTTTACACAGGGATGCTTTGTGGCAAGTTTGACGGTTCTGCAGTTCTGGAGAAAAAGTCGAAAATGTGGAAAGTTTACAGACAGACGTATGTCGGACAAAATTTGATCAGAAAAGGTCACCTGAGCTTTCAGTTCAGGTGATGTAATAAAAACAAGTTAATCAAAAACATTGATACAGTAAAAAAAAAAAACGTTAAAAGTAAAAAGGCTTATGATGAATTGACTCTAAGAGCGAGGTGATTTACATTTCCAACGACTTGAAAAGTATATTAACAACTTACACTTATAACAAAGCAAAACAGTCCGACACAAAAGGCCAGGGGCCCGTTTTACAAAAGAACTTACGACTAAGTCCAAAAACTTCAGATTGTTGTAACATTTTGCAAATTTAATATTTCTCTTTGAAATTGTTTGTGTAAAAATATCATACCACATTCCTTTTTAAAAGTTTAAGGTAGTCCGATCCTCGGGTTTATAAAATTTGCAGTTAAGTAATCAAAAATACTCATAAAAGTATCCCTGAATCCACAAAGTTATGCAAATTTACCACAGTATTTCTTTAAAGTTAACAATTAAAGTTAATCATATTATATAGGGAAAATTGTCAAATCTCCAATATTTTTGCAGAAAAAGCGAATTGGAATATCAGCAATGCATTTTCTAATTGCAAATTGATCAACAAATATATTTTAGGTTAAAAAACGATAGGCATTCAGAGAAATTGTCATGATTTTTATACTTATTTGGTATTTTTTGTCTTCTATTTCCTTCATGTATTCTATAACGCATAGTGTAAAAGGCTTTTGCAATCATTGCAAGACACCACAAATCACTTTTTATTTCATATCAAGCTAATACGCATTGGTATCTAAGGCTGGATTCAAGAAAATCTTATTTCTCTAAAACTGTATTAATTTTTTTTTCCTTTTATAGGGTACAAATGTCAACTTTTATGAGACTTTTTCTAAGACTTCCAAAAACCTTGAATCTTATAAAGATGAATAAAATGAAAATTGTTGCATGAAAAAAATTCCTATTCAAGCATCATTTTGATGCATTTCAAATTAAATATTAATTTTTGGAGTTCCTTCCTAGCTGAGGATCGGATATCCTTAAAATAATTTTCTGTATAATGTTTATTAAAAAGTTATAAGAAGAATTAAATTTGGATCTTAAGTCGTAAGTCCTTTTGTAAAACGGGCCCCAGACTATTAATAATGATACATTTTAGTAATGGTACCTATAGACGCTACTCATGCAGAAATTTAAATTTTTAAAATTTAAATGAATATCTTTTAAAATTTAAATTAATAAAATTATTAAGAAAGCAAAAATGTCCCCACCACGTTCATTCTATTAAAGACACTTCCATATCATAAATGCATCTTTCGATCACCTTGAGTTGCTATTCAGATGTCTTTCTGCGCAATAGATTGATATTTAAGATTTTTTCCACTAGAATGACACACACTGCGACATATGGATGGTAAATTGAATATCAATTTTATACTGCAGCTTATTCATACTAGTTTATTTGTAGGAATATGTTTTATACTTGATGAAAAAAGAAAGTGTTTCATATTTAAGATTAAAAATGCGATTTAGAATTCATCCTTTTTTTCACCATGGCATGTAAAATGAAGAAGCTATACGACGTATTGGAGTTTAATCTGAAGTAAGCGAGCAGAAGCTCTGGTTATATGGGGAGAAGTCTATACCGAAGTTGGTAACAAACGCGAAAAACTTTTATTTAGCATGCTTCACTTCTCTGCCTTCTCTACCCTTACTTGTCCGATATTTGATTAAGCTTTATATATACTTTGGAAGACGACAAAATCTAAGGAAAAATAATTCTCTATGCAAGATTCCGAATTTTAGGAATATATATGAGCACAGACATGAATATAGATGTAGATAATATTGCTTTACCAAGTGGGTGTTGCGTGAAGTTGATAAAACAGGGATATCAACTGTCTCGTTTAAATTAAGTCAACATTTCACATATAAAATGGTCGATACATTGACCTTGTCAGCAAAAACGGTACTTCATTTCGTCAAACGTTGACTGTCGTTTTTCATACAAATAACTTTTATGAATAACTCGTTTACAATAATAGGGACCCGTATCGATCATGACTGGATGACAGGGGATGCTTAACTCTCCATGGTACCTGATTCACCTCTGATGTTTAGGAAGTCCGTGTTTGCTCTGCTATGGATTTGTAGAGTTTCGATGAACTTTGAGCATAATTACTGACCATTGTCCTCATGTTATATACATAATTATCTTGATTATTGCAGTTTCAATTATTCACATTGTCTGATATAGTAACAATATATAAACAAAAAATATATATACACAGTAAAACACGTTTATAGTGAACAAGCTTTTAATGATTTCGCCCTGACAGCGAGATGATTTTGCGTTCCCCGTGGTTTTAGAAAATTATTGTAAACAGAAGGGATATAACAAATTACGCTTAAAATGAAGCAAATTAAGCAAGTCTGACACTTTGTTCCGGACCATTGCTAATGGAACACGCAAATGGAATCAGGACACACCCTTCTCATCTTGAAGGGTGCAGAAATATAAATGCATTTTAAGAAGGCAAACAAGCTTTCGCCAATTTCAGATTCTATTAAAAAAACCACTTCAATTTCTAAAAATGCTTTTTCCGATCACCTTGGGTTGCTGATAGGATGTCTTTCTGTGCAATAGATTGATACTTAAGATTATTTTCAGTAGTATGAGACACACTGCGACAGATGGCTGGTAAATTGAATATTAAATTTTATACTGTAGCATATATATAATGGTTTATCTGTAGGAATATTTTTATATTTGATAGAAAAAGAAGTGTTTATTTAGAATTAAAAAATGCGATTCAGAATGCATACTTTTTTCACCATGGCATCTACAATGATGAACACATAAACTGTAATGGAGTCGGCCCTTTTAATTATCATCTGCAGTTAGCGAGCACAAACTTTGCGTGGTTGTATTGGGAAGATGCCGTTGCTGAAGTTGGTTCCTTACAAACGTGAAAAACTTTTATTTGGCATACTTCACTTTTCTGTTTTACTTACGTTTTCTGTAATCATTTAATTAAACTTATATACTTTGGAAGACAACAAAAACGAAGGAAAAAGAACCGTTTTTACCAGATTTCGAATTTAAGGAACATATGACCACAGACATACATATAGATATTAACATTGATTGCTTTACCCAGTGGGATATGCATATTGTCGATAAAACTGGGATATCAACAGTTTTGTTTTCATTTCACAGATTAAATCGTTGATGCATTGACCTTATTTTAAAGTCCTTTATTGCAACGAAGATTGGCCTTCGTTCTTCATACAAGTTGTAAGGGCAGAATTGTTTTTACACTGAATAATCTACGATTTGTTTTTGTTTACGATGACAGGGAAACACGTCGGTGTGACCGGTTTACAGGGGATGCTTATTCCCCCATGACACCTGATTCCACCTCTGATTTTTAAAAGAAGTCCGTGTTTGCTCTGCTCTGTATTTGTATAGATTTGATGAACTTTGAGCATGATTACTGACGATTATCTTTATACTTTACATGTATGTATATAATTTGTCTCTTCGGAATTTTGGACTATCTTGATTATTGCAATTTTACTAATTGACTATCTCTGATCGAGTAACACTGTGACCATTTTCTCATTTCAAAATGGCATGTTAAAGTGTCGTTTGCTTTTCGAAGTATGTTCCAAACCAATCACGATAATAAAAATGTTCAGGTTTGTCTATTAAGAAGCAGTATATACAACTGTAAGTAAGTTGTTGAAAATCCTCAAAGGCTCCCATTTTTGTGTATGTAAAGAACCTTAATTGACAGTCGATCGTTACTTGTAAAACATGTAAAAGGGGGTCCATGAGGTCATAAGCCATATCTAGTTGACGATTAATGGTATTTTCTACTAAGATTTTGACTTGAAGTAGTTTATTTTTTGAGACTATCTTTATTTCAGTGATTAATCACTTTTTCTTTCGGATGAAATAATTCTTTACGCGATTCTGAAATGTTTGTGACAATTTAATCACATGCCAATTTTCTTTGATATTTTTTCCGATGAGCAATTTTTGTAAAGATATTGTGTCTAGCTACTTGGTATTAAAAGTTTATACCTGAATTATACTATATTAAAAAATTATATTCCACACGAAAATTTACAATAGATTACTATTATTATTTTAAAAAGCTTACAACAGGATTTACTACAATTCTTTGATTTCTGAGATATCAAGACTTAATGTCTCCTAAGTTCCATCTCAATGATGTGAATTTTGCGAATTAAATTGTGATTAAACATACAATCATATATTCACTTTCGTATCAAAATTTTTATGTATGAGTTGGAGAGGATGAAAAAGAGCAATTTAAATTTGAAAGTAAATTTTGAATTTCTTTTGTAAAAATTTATCATATTACAGTTAATTATTTCAAGCTAAAGTGTTTCTGATGGGATAAGTCTGAATATTAATTTAGGATTGCAACATTTCTTTATTTCGGTGCATTTTGCTAAAAAAAAAAGCAGAGATATTCCGAGATCTAGCATGTCATCCTTTTCGTCATATCCCTTTTTAAAAAGATAGTTTCTATTTCTACCGCAGATGTATGCCATCGATAATAGAATTGAACTCCTTTGAGGTATATTAGAAGTGCATCGAAGATGCACATTATTGATGCGTTAAGCATAGGGATGAAAGGAAGAGATTCTATCTTAACGACGACGTCGTACATCTACATTATTTCAAGGACTAAGGATCCATTTTCAATTACTTCTGTTCATCGTATCCTGAGCACCCTAAAATAAATATCTGGCTCTGAATGATACAAAAATAATCCAATTTTATACATTTTCGACATCTAACACAAGTAAATGGCGAATACGCACTTTTTACGCTGATGCCCTCTTAAAAGATACTTATCATTATCCCAATATATGTTTTTCTTTTTTAATGTGTTTTAATGTCCGGTCACGGTACATTTACTTTGACCTAATTGTATTTGATTGTCATTTTTATCTAAGGCTGGTCATCTTTCAAATGGTTAAAGAATATTTTAAAAAATGGAGGAATTGTGACTTAATATTATATAAAGGGATAGAAAGCCATGGTGCGGAAAATATGAAATAAAACTCGGTTATTTAGAAATCCTTAAATCGGATTATTTAGGAACAACAAGGTCAAAATTTAATTAAAGAAACGTCTTTTGTCAATGAAGTTAAGACCTCAATGATTGGTGACTTATTGTCGTTTTCATGTACTTAATTACACTTAATCATTTTCTATAATCTTTTAATCGATTTTTTATTTCAAAAAAATCTTTCAGCAAGTTGGATACACCTTAGAGTTAACTGTGACTCTTGTTAACCTATCGATCCAAATTAATTAACTTCAATTACGAAAATTTTCAAATCAAGAACCAAATCTCTGTCTCTGTCATATAATCAATATTTTTCTTCTCAATGACAATGGAGTATTTCCTGTAAATTTTTATATAAAGATATACATGTATCTATCTATCTGAAAACGAGTTTGATTAAAACGGGTTAATATTTATATTTTAATTTTTAAGGGATGCATTCGAGCATAGCGATAAAACTCACATATTGCAAACTATATAATCAAAAGAAATTTAAAAGAAAAAAAAACATTTTTTTAATTAAAGTAAATATGTCTATTCAGATTTGCAAAAACACCTATTTCTCTTTTATTTTGGCTTGGTGATACCATTAGTGGAGGTACAAATTTACAACTTTTTCTCGCTCATTTCACGCATAAAAAGATAGGATATTAACGAAAAAACACATGCAGTTAACACTTATTTCAGCCTTTCTATCTTTTCTCTCCCTTATATATCTCTATCTTAATTTCGCGGGAAATTCACAACGAAGTATTTAAAAACATATAATGCAAATAGTTTTTGGATTATACATTTTCAAAAAAAAAATTTCAATATTTTTAAAAGAATAAACGTTCCTACCTTTAGGAGCTTTGCTCAAATTGAAACACAGAAACTGATGCTCAGTTAGGTTAAACATCCTGCTGTCATTCTTAGCAAAGTTCACACCGTCATAAACACGGGTGTGTGTAAATTTAGGAAACCGCAGCGGAGGGATATCAGCGTTAATTGCCGCACTTTGATCTGTGTTGATTGCGCTTCGGTGAGCGTCCGAGTTGTTCTGATTCACATAGGGGGATTCTGTAAGAACCTTGGGAGAACTTATTCCTTGACAGTTAACATCCTCAATAATTACAGGAGTGCTGATAATTAAAAATATGCAAATGAAGGGAGATCTCACGCGGATTTGCATATTTATAGGAATTTGTGACATACCCTATCCAACGATAAAGAGAATTGCTTATTTCTGAACTTGTAAAACAAAAGAGGTCGACGTTCAACAGTAAATAACATATCAAATACAGATATACACATTTATCGATAGTCAGAGTGTTGACTTTTCACTTTCCTTACAATATCTATCTAGTTTCACGTCACTTTGCAGTTTATCGCTGGTAAGATTGACTGCATAATGTCATTATATTTCGATACAACAGATGGTAGCCAAGACTGATCCTAAAAATAATAGTTTTTTAAAGAATCAATATAAAGTTGCTGAGAGTAGGTCTTTGCACCGGAAAACGAAATCATTATAATCACGCCTAATGAATTCGAAGCAAAGTCTCCGTATTGAAAGAGATAGGATAACCCTCAAGATTTCATTGACAACAGTAAAAGGAGTTTGAAGACATTTGGCCTTATATATTGAATGATAACTAATCTAACGAGGGCATGATTTCCAATCATTACTTTCGTTTCTTCCGGTTCAACAAAACGAATACTAATAATGTACAAGATATTGGGTCTTGCCATATCGATTGGAAAACGCAAAAAAAATTTATTCGGAAATATGTTGTCTGCTTTCTTCCAAATTAAGTACGAGAGTTTTTCGTTTTCTCGACGTGTAACTCATTCTCATTTATCAATCAAACACGTTCGTGTTATACATGTACAAGAAATCAGCTTAAATCAGAAGCTTTCCTGTGTAGGGATCAATCACTGTAAAGTAAACATTCAAATGACATCCTTATTGGAAAAGGTTATGAATGACCAGCATGGAATTTTCACAAGTTAAATAATCTTTAACTCAAGATTCTGTTAAATATAGATGTATTGTATTTTACTGCCTTTCACACTGACATACATACATACATGTATGACATTACTAAATCCTAAAAATTCAACGAAAGTAATTCAGTTACCGGAGATTTATATCAGACTGGGAAGTAAGAAAACAGCTCTGTTCTCTTAAATTACTAGGATAAGTTTAAGTAGACCCAGTTAAGCGATTTCTTAAGACGTGCTGAATTTTACTCCATATTTCAGTTAATCATGTAGTAGCAGCAAGAATCCGAACTGAAATCCGCAGGTGACTATATTGTAGTGACGGATCCAGGACTCTTGATAAGGGGGACTTGACCACTTTGGAGTCGGGGAGGGGCCCACATGACCCCCTATAGATTTATTTCATTTTTTTTGTATATTTCGGACACGGAAAGGGGGTCGGACCCCTTGGTCCTACTATAAATCCGCCAGTGTACTGTTTTGGAAAGCAATGACAGAATAACACTGTACATATATAAGGGAACAAGAAAATAACTTCATGTAATTTTTATATGACCCCTTGTGACATGAGTAATATGACCGTGACCTTTTCATTGGTTCAACGGTTTGCATTGTTAAATACTTATGGCCTGCATGTTCACATGGAGAGTTTGATTCGAATTAATTAAACGTAAGAAGGATATGGAGATAACGAACAGTATTCAATCTCAAAGACCATAAAACAATACAAAATAAGAGCAGAGCAAACATCAGAGGTGGGATCAGGTGCCATGGAGGAGTGAGCATCCCCTGCTGACCGGTCACAACCACCGTGTGCTCCTTGTCATGATCAGGAAATAACGGGGAAAAACCGTCGTTTATTCAGTGTATTAATAGTGGACTAACAATTGGTATGAAAAACGCCAGTCAGCATATGACTCAATGATAAATTGTATTTGCTGACAAGGTCATTGTTCATGTATCGACCATAGAACCTACGAAATGATGACTTTAAACGAGACTGCTGATATTCTTGTTTCATCAACTTGCTTGTCAATAATTTACCTCGTTTTAGAAATTGTTCGTAAGTAGATCATGCTCTTACGTATCGAATCAACTAAGATATATATACTCCGTATGCAGGTGATGAAGGTATATTGCTGCATAAGTAAGGGAAGTTGACGATAGAAAAGTTAAAGTCATCACGTTTATCATATAGCTTGGTTGTTAGATTACCATTAGTGTCTTTTCAAGTAAAATATCCAAGTATGAAGCAGAAGTGTCGGACTCTGTGGTATCTTTTATCTCAAGCTCACCAGGATATATCGTATCGACGTAGGAATGGAAATAAACATTATTGACAATACGTCGTCGAGTTGAAGACTACAGCAAGTGTTTTCTTCTTTTCACGCAAACGTAAGTTTCTGCGAATTAAATCTAATTTGCATGAAGATATAATTAAGTCACATCCATATGTCGGTGGTTATATTTAGGTACCTGTGCTATTTCACATAAGGAAAATTATGTCAAACTTTAAAATGTGTACCCTTAGACACTAATGACATTAATATTTATCTGCTCTGCACAAATGACGTCATCATAGCCTTACTAAATAGCCTTAAAAGAAAATTGTGATTCGCGTCAGTTTACTTCGCAGTAGATGTCGTGTAGAATTTAAATTGCATTAGTTAAATTCGCATATTTATTTCGCATTAATATACAGCGAATTACCCCGTGTGAACAGTGTACAATTAGCTGCAGATCTGTAGCTCTCCGAAAAAAAATATATTGATAGACCGGAGAGCTACAGTGCCACCCATTAAAAAAACTGTATATTTATTGCGCACAAAAAAGTGCACTCGGTTCTTGATTAATTCTTTCAAATTCTTACCTCAATTTCAAAAAAGGAAAGATTTTTTTAAAAATCCTTTATCCTCAATCAAGTACTCTCATAATTGACATCTGAACGAAGCATATTGGACCGAATTATCTTTGAAACCAAAATGGCAGTATAAATAAGCGAAATCTTCGATAACTACAATATCAGGGTGAGGAGGACTATTAACAACAATTATGAGGAATGTTTGGTTGTGGAAACAGCGAAAGAATACGTTAGGAACACACGGTTAGTAATATTTTGAGATTACAGTTTTAAAAACATGGAGAAATAAATCAAGAACCGAGCGCACTTTTTGTGCGCAATACATATACAGTTTTTTCAATGGGTGGCACTGTAGCTCTCCGGTCTATCAATATATTTTTTCGGAGAGCTACAGATCTGCAGCTAAGTGTACAGTGTAAGTGTCTATGAAGAGCGCGGCGGACCAAATTCCGCTGGCTTCTAGATATGTCCCCGATGCATTGATTTCTTTGTGAAGGACGTCATTAGAACGTTGATTTTTTTTTTTTTAATGAAAGAGAGCATATAACGAACTTCATAATTTGTGTTATTCATTGTCACTTCAGCCAAAGAAAGTGGGAATTTAGAGAAACTACTTATCACAAAGAAGAGTCAAAACAAAAGTTCAGTTCGTTAGTTTTAAGCTAAAACATGGTGCTGTATATCGAAACAAGAATTTTAAACAAAACATACTTAATTAATAAAATCTTCCCTGGGAATTGGTTGTATATTTATCAATTTTGTATTTTGAAATGTTTCAAAATCTGTACAAAAACTTTCAAATGAATTAAAAGGTGTATCCCTCAAGTTAAATAGCATTGATCTCTCTCTCTCATCATAACCGTTTATAACGCCGTAATAAAAGAACAGTAAATGATACCATGTGAAGACTAATTACCGCTTCGGTCAGACAATTTAGGTGACGAAATGTGTATCATTTTATCTTTAGAATTATGAATAATACATTGTCTATCTTTATTAGCCGTATCTTAATAAAAAAATAAATAAATAATGGACAATCACTTGGATTGGTTGGTTTCCAATCGTTTTAAGTGGTGACTTGGGAAATTCATTTATTTTATAGATTTCTTTCAAAGTGTGTCTTGATAGTTATAAATTATTAACACGTCGTTTTACAATTGTCATTCAAATACCGTCTTTATATCTTGGACGCATTTTTCTTCGATTTTATCGGTCATGTTTTAGTCGTAAAAGATTAAATAACATTAAAAATGTGTTTACCAGATGTTTTCTGCGATTTATAATTCGTTCGAAAACTGTAATCAAGAAACCTTACAATTAAACAAGATATAAATCAGCAATAAATTCATGCAAAAGACTATTAAACTGGCACAATTTAGCAATTTTCTTATCCAACAATTTGAATTATAGACATGAGTTACACTTAGGATAAAATTGATTAATTGTACCGACATTAGAAAATCGAAATTAAGAGATCGTAATTTTCAGCAGATTAACTTAGGTCTTAGACCTACAACATCAATTATTTACCAACTTTGTAAGCGATTACAATTAAAGTACTAAGCTAATCGAGTTATACGTAGTCTTGCAAAAATATCGTCACAGTCATATTTTCTGCTTTATATTTCATGACGAAGTCCACATTTTAAGAATAATATAAATCATATAAAACCAAGTGAGAGAGAAAACGTTTCTGTTTGTACGCAAAGCGATTGAACGGAAATACAACAGGGCCATTTTCAGTTTTATATTTTACATAGAACCCCCCCCCCCAAGAAAAAATATTTTAAATAAAATATGAATCTATACTTGCTTCTAACTCCATGTTTCAAATTATTCAACAAGAATATAGTTATGTTACATTATTTCGCTGAGTTTAGTTGGGTAATAGGAAAAATATTAATTGTACGTTTTGGGAGGATAATTCAAAAATTTCTTGTGAACTTGTCGTGACCCTGAATTAGATGTTATAATGCAATACCCATCAGAAATAAATCGTTTAAGTATTTGTGAAATTTGTAAATAATTTTAACATTTACTTCATACTAAACAATGGCGGATCCATTTAAAATATTTTGAAAAGTTTCAATGAGAAGAGAGTATTAATCACATTGCGGGAGACGCATGTACAATGTACAGGTATGATGGTTGTCCCAAAAAAAGTTGTAGACAGGAAAGAAAATGAATCTCTATGCAAAAAATAAATTTATTATTTTGTCATAGTGAAATGCAACATTTTATAATCATGAATTCTAAGTTTGCTATGCTTTGGTTAGCACTGCGCATTGGTTTAATGTTGACGACGTCATATACATTGCGAATTTTTGGGACAACCCTCGTACATGTACCAATTGATAGAATTCCTCTCTTTATTAGCAATTATTAAATCAATGTACAAAGAATAAATTCACGTGGCTCATTCCATATTTTAGAAATCTGCTGCAGATAAGAATTTCAGATAATAATTAAAGTATCTTAAAATGCAATAGCTTAGGAGAAACCAAGACAGATTTGAATCATTAAGCTTCTAATACATCTGTAAAAAGAAGAAAAAAGTATACATGATGATAAAAACGTGTCTAATGAACTTCTTCAAAGCCCACCCGAGGCACATAAATCAAAGACTTTATATTCTTAAATGAATAGCGAAACATGACACTGGTTGACGTTGCCATATTAATTTCTTTTTTTTCACGGAACTATTTATTATACACCTAAAGGGCCCCGTGCGCGGTTATAACCAGATTCGAAAGTGATATGCACTTCGATCAATCTATCGCGTTATTATTACAATGTATGCATTGGGGATACATGCGGCGTCTTGTCGCAATATTATAACAGCTGTGCTTCTCTGCACATACCAGTTCCCTGAAATATGTGACATTTAAAATAAAACTGGATTCTCCCCGACTTGGTCAGTAAAGACAAATTTACGAGCAATTAGCATGACCTCCAACTCCAGCCATTTTGGTTTATTATATCTGTTGGTCCAGATGTGTATTAAGAATTTGAAATGGACATTTACAGCTGGGCACATAACCTGACATAGAAACCATACATTAAAGAGTGAAAACTTTTCATGATAATATGCATCAAACTTTGACTGAATTTTACATTTAGTTTGAAAATTTAGGCCAATCCGGACGATATCAGCTATGAGACCTAAATGGCAGAGAGTTTCAGACCTAGACCTTCTTGATTTTTAGGTATAGTTTCAAACGTCTTTCAATACCAAATTTAAATTCATTCCTACACACAATTTTACTGCACAATCCTTACTTTTTAGACTGCAACAAAAAGAGGGGAATGGGGGGGCGGATCATGCCTTTCGAGCACATTTAAATAATAAAAGATTATATTTCGATAAAAGTGCCCCCCTCCACCGATGGTACGTGTCTATAATCACTATTATAATTCATAATAATTATTATGTGACCTTGATATATTATAATTGATTAAGATTGGAAACTCCAATAACAAAATGGGAAAATAAAGAAAAAAATCTCACCTAGAGATAAACCGGGGGTAATATGCTTCAGACAGTGGATAGGAATCATAGTAGAAAATCCAGCCAAATGACTTAATTAAAAAGTTAATGCGGTTTATATCAAACAGCCAAATTGTCTAAACCATGGACTTCATTTTCGACACACTTTCCTCTGAAATTAACTTGTCAAATGCTATGCCAGTTTTGCAAAACACCAAAACAAGGCACAAAAAATGTCATGTGTTACATAACTGCAATATTATTATCTTCTAAAGAAGAAATGATGCACATCGATATAATTTCACATCGATATAATTTCACTCCCGCTGTTACAGTGTTTTATATGTACATGTATAGGTATCTTTTAAAGGGGAAAAAATCCTTCACACGGACGAAACACCTTTACATTAGCCTCTTATTCAATTTGATAATCAAATTTGTTACCGGGATCCAGTTGTGAAAGGAGGTTTACCTGTGTATTGAGTAACTTCTAAGAAATTATTTACATCCATTACACATGTCGCAAATAGATCGATGGTCTTAGATATCTCCGTCACCTAGAAAATATCACTGTCGTTGTCCTAAGTTATCTAGCAAGGATCCAGAAAAATAAATTATATTAAAACATTTATATATTGGCACAATGGTTTAAAAAGACTTGTATGGAATCCAAACTCGAATATAAGCCATATTTATGTAATTATAAATAAGCAATGTTATCATTTCTATTTATCAAACTTAAAGGGTAGCTTTAATCGGTGTTTCATTTTCTATTACATAATTCTTTTCATTGCCCCCGTTTAAAATAGTCCTCTGTTCCCGCAAATAATAAACTCGCTCCTTTATTAATTAGATAACAGAAATCAGAAACTTCTGGTCAACGGCGACGTAAGGCCAAATCGACAGTATGAAGTTTAACAACAAGTTTAACAATACATCTGGGAAGGTTAAAAATGTACACCGTATATATCTAACCCACATGCTAAAATTAAAAGACCGGAAGTTAATTGTTGTTGACGACATGATGCAGTCATTTGGTTATGGAAATAAGCAGGTAATTATTCGAAGACATGTTAAGCATTTTTAAAATGTGTTGTATATTAAAACGCATAGATATATGACGAAAAGTTCTCTAGGAAAACACAATTATTTTGTCAACGTGCAACTTTGTTTTTACACTGTATTTTAGAAGAACATGGATGTAATTCTACAAATGGTAATCCAACTTATACTCATAGTTCCCTTTCTAAGGAATAAAATTCTTCAAAATCATGTGCCAGTGTTAAATATTTTTAAGATCCCAAAGAACCAAAATGAATTTGAACTACCATATCTTTACTGGATTCCGAAACTTCATAACAATCCTCACAACAGAGATACATAGCGGATTCCAGTAAATGCTCAACCAAGCCCTTTACTCTTCACTAAGATATTAACAGTAGTGAAGGAGAAACTTCAAGAGACTGTGCAACAATATATTCAAGATGTACACACATTAACAGCAGAGAAGGAGAAACTTCAAGAGTTCCAAGGAGCTTTTGGACAATTTGAAATCATAAGATTTCACTAGAATCAACAGCTTTAAAAACATACGACTTTTCAACTTTATACACAACCATTGCCCACGATAAGGCTTTTTGATATCATTGACAGCTGCTTTTTCAATAAAAATGGAACTCGTAAATTTACTTACAGTACCTTGTCAATGGTTATTTGCAGAATTATTTTGTTAAAAATCATTCTGATTTTACACACAAGTACCGTGAAGTTCACATCAAAAAGATGTTTGAGTTTCTGACTGACAATATCTATGTGGTTTTTGGAGACCAGGTCTTTCAACAATCTATTGGAATTCCCATGGGTACCAATTGCGGCCCGTTATTAGTAGACCATTTTTTATTCTTTATAAAGCAGATTTTGTGCAAAACCTTATGTGTGAAAAGAAAATACACTTGCTGTGGTTTTCAACTCGACATTTAGATATATCGACGACGTATTGTCAATTAACAATCATTTTTATGCTTATTTCCATTCTTATGTCGATACGATATACCTCGGTGAGGTTGAGATAAAAGATACCACAAACTCTGACACATCTCTTTCATATCTGGATATTTTACTTGAAAAGACGTTAGTGGTATTCTAACAACCGAGCCCTATGATAAACGTGATGACTTTAACTTTACAGTCGTCAACTTTCATTACTTAAGTAGCAATATACCTACATCACCTGCATACGGAGTTTATAAGTTTATATATCTCAGTTGATTCGATACACAAGAAATCCTCTACTTATGAACAATGTCTAAAGCGAGGTAAATTATTGACAAACAAGTTGATGAAACAAGAATATCAGCAGTCTCATTTAAAGTCATCATTTCGTAAGTTCTATGGTTGATACAATTACCTTCGGTCGGCAGGGGATGCTCACTCCTCCATGGCACCTGATTCAACCTCTGATGTTTCGGAGGTCCATGTTTGCTGTACCCTATTTTGTCTTGGTTCATAGACTTTTGATCTTGAATACAGTTCATGATCCCCATATGTTTCATAATGAGAAATATAAGTATTTAGATATTCAAACGTAATTTATTCTTAATTATGATAAGACTATAATGTTACAACTCTTCAAGGGTTCCTTTTTTCTATGTGCAGACAATATTTCTATATGGCAGGCTGGATATCTGTATGCCTCTGCGTGTAACTGATTTTCAAAATGTAGGGAAAATAGTTCTGCTTTGTTGTTACATGTAACAAGCCTGACCTATAACAAACGTAACTATTCACCATCATTGCGTATATGCAATATTTTGCTTCAATACAATATATTTACATCCACTGAATATTTTTTTCTTTATTTCTTAAGAAAACCCTTTGCGTTAATCACTGCATGAACTACATTAGGCATGTCGCCTGTACAGATTTCTTGATCAATGGCTGTTCCATCAATGAAACGTATAAAGACGTTCGCATCATTGATACAATAATTAATCTTTTTAATCCTACTTTAAATGATTATTTAAACAGATATAAATATAAACAATAAAATGTCTTTCTTTGTTTGTTATTACTGGAATTAACGGTCGCAACTGTTGCAGAAGAAATTTACATAACCCGCTTACACGGGTTATGTATTTTTTCTGCAACAGCTGCTTCCGTTAATTCCAGTAATAACAAACAAAGAACGCATTTTGTTGTTTAAATGATTCTTATATATAATGCATTGACGGTTATTCACTTAAAAATCATCATTTTTAAAAACTTTATTGACTTAAATTAACAAAAAATGTACAATTTAAGCAATGAATTTATATTTTCGGATGTCGTCGGTCCTATAACACACCTGGCCGTGCCGACAAATTGAATATTGCGTTAGCGGTATGATAATTTGTCGGCACGGCCAGGTGTGTTAAAAGATTGGCGACATCCAAAAATATAAATTCAGTGCTTATATTTACATTCTCTAATCTTTCCTCTTCATAATTATTTATTTCGTTCATGTTTAATCTGAATTTAGCGCCCTTTGGTACTGGTGTGCTTTATAGACGGCCGTTTGAGACGTTGGAAAGTTAAATAACAAAAGAACATTGTGAGGGGGGAAAATGGCAAATTATTTTTTAACGCAAATTTGATGTATTTTACGTTAATTTAAAAGGGTAGTTTTCGTATTTAACTGAGTCAAAACAATATACATTTTGGTGTTTCGAAATATTGAAACAAAGAGAAAGCATGGAATTCATATTTTTTGGCGAACGCGCGGTATTCAATTTGTCGGCACGGCTTGATGTGTTATTAGACCAAGGACATCCAAAAATAAGAAATCAATGCATAATAATGGCCCCATCCAGGGGTCATGATTTGAATAAACTTATAAAAATATGTTATCATAGCTTTGTTATTCTTGAGAAGAAGAATTTTGAAGATTTTTCCTATACATGTATACTAGTTAATTAGTTATAAATTCATTAACTTTACATTAAATGTAATTTTCTTTATAAGATCCACGTAAGATCCGCGTAAGCGGGTTATGTATTTTTTCTGCAACAACTGCTTCCGTTAATTTCAGTAATAACAAACAAAGAAAGCATTTTATTGTTTATATTTATATCTAATTAAGTAATCATTTAAAGTAGGATTAAAAAGATTAATTATTGTATTAATGATGCGAACGTTTTTATACGTTTCATTGATGAAACAGCCACTGATCAAGAAATATGTACAGGCAACATGCCAAATTTAGTTCATGCAGTGATTAACGCAATGGGTTTTCTTAAGAAATAAAGAAGAAAATATTCAGTGGATGTAAATATATAGTATTTACAAACAAAGAACAAATGATATGTATCTTCTAGTAGTCCACAAGAACAATTAGGACTGGTTATTAGGTTACAGCGATATAAGACAGAATTTAAAATACAATTATGTCTTAATCTTGTACGAATTATGTTCAAAACCTTTTTCCATAAGAAAAATATTTCGGAGGTTTTACATTACTATTTTTAAGATAGTTTTTAAAAACTTTGAAAGAAGTTGCCTCCCTGGCTTTAAGACTAAGGGAATTCCATTTCCTAACAGTATTGGGAATAAATAATTTATCATACAGTTCTAATCTGTATTTTGGCAATGAATAATTTAAAGAATTCTGGGTAATGTATCCTGAAATATTGCCTCTCGTATCAGGTACTAGGTTTTGTAAATGATTAGGTACTAAATTATTGTGCATTTTATACATTGTTATTAGTTTTGCCCTATTTCTTCTATATTCCAATGTTTCCCAACCTGTTTCCAAATAAAATGAATTTCTTGAAGCAATAATTGTAAGCCCAGTAGCTATTCTTGCAGTCACATCATTTACATACAATAAAAATAATAAGGGACCAAATACTGAGCTCTGGGGAACTCCAGCTTTTACAGAGTCCTACAGAGGAAAAATGATTTCTATACATGACTTGTTGTGTTCTTTTGCTTAAACAACTTTCAATCAGTCTAGCATATCATCATTGATTCCATACATTTTTAGTTTGTAAATTAAACCTTTATGTCAGACTCTATCAAATGCCTTCGATAAATCACAAAACACCATACAACAGAATTTACCTTCATCAATTCTTTTTTTCTATAGAATGGTACATGTATGTTTCTAGAAGTTGATATACTGTGGAATGACGTGGTAAAAAACCTGCCTGATATTTATAAAATGTATATATTATGTGAATACAAGAATTTGTAAACATATTTTAAAAATGATTCTTTCAAAAATTTTACTTATACAACTCAGCAAAGAAACTGGTCTATAGTTTGAAGTGATGGAAGGGTCATCTTTCTTAAATAGTGGAAGAACATGTGCTAGTTTCCTGCAGTCTGGAAATGTTTTTAGTGAATAGTATACACAAAGGTTTTGAGATAGTTTTTGTTTTTTTGTTTTTTTTGTTTTTGTTTTTGTTTGTTTTTTTTTTTTTTTGCAAAATTTTAACATTTTATGGCTGATGCAATCAGGACCAACGGCTTTATTAACAGAAATAATAGAAACTATATAAATGATTTTCCGTTCTTGTATTTTTATATGCCAAAAATTACCCGTACATCTTGACACTATATTTGGGAGTTCCTGATAACTGTCATGTAACTCTGTAATTGATGTGAAATATTTGTTCAATAGTTCTATTTTATCTATGTCTGATAATGCAAAACTGTCATTGCCATTGTTGGCTGTAAACTGAAAAGGTGGAATTTCATTTGTTGGTTTAATGTCTAAAGTATCTTTCAGTAACTTCCAGTATAGTTTTTGATTGTTCAGTCTAGCATCCTTAAGATGAGAATCTATATTGTCATAATAGTTTTTAATAGCATTATTTTTTTTCATGTTATTAAACTTATTCCTTGCCTTCCTAAAGTTTACCTTATTAGATTCTCTTTTTGTTTTTTGTGCTATTTTTCTTAGCCTATTGCGAATACGCAAAGTTTTTTTGTATTAATGTTTTCTGTATCATTCCGCTTTGTATTGTTTTAGTCTTACTGTTTGCTTTTTTCATATTTTATTCTAACTTAATAGTCAAATAAATTTATCCGAAATTTCGATCATAATGCATGTCATTTCTAAAATTCTCAGACCCGGCCAAAAAAATAAAATAAAATCCATGATTACCGGAACAATTCTAGAAGTCAAGTATATGCATGTTGCTTTCCATTATCAATTGTATTTATTTAGTGTACACGAGTTACTTTTCTTGCAACACTTTTTCAAGTTGTCAAGAACAACATGGATCGCATGTCTTTAATAAAGAATATATAAGGCTTAACCTTTTACATTAAAATATCTTAATCTTGTAGTGAACATGGATTTGCCTAACCAGTAATAATAAATAATCAAAGAGTATCTTGTGATCATAATTGGCTTTTACGTGAAAGTAGTGTTGCCAATTTTCGCCTAAAGTTGAAGCAATGATGAATCTACCCCTGACAATTGAGATTGAATATATGGATCGCTATACAGACATCAGATAAAAGTATTTAGAAGAGCATATGCATGTACATTTTTTTTTTTTAATCTTTTTTTTTCTTCAATATTATATATGAACCAAAAAGATTTTGAACGAGAATTTGTAAGGCATAAATCATACATTTTCTTCCAAACAAAAATAGAGAGGAAGTGCCAGCATAATATATTTCGAATGGACCTTGACATTCAGAATGAGAGTAATAGACCATTTACAGCAAAAATAGCTTTAATGATGCAAGTTGTTTAAAAAAATAAATCGTCTCCTGCTGGTATATTAACCTGAATGGCAGTTAATTAAATACCTAATTCCAACAAAGAAATCAAACATTGACAGCATAAGAACGAGAAGGGCTTTTCTTGTATTAAACATAGAGAAAATGATTGCATTGCGAAAAACACAAGGTATTCCGAGAATCTGACAAACGGAAGTTGAAAAGATCCTTCTTGATGACGTAGGATTGGTCACTATAATATTTTCCATTTATTCTTCTACTAATTGTCGAAGTTATAGTGAGCTTGAAATAGAAAAAGAAAGTCTAACACCTCTGTTTTATTTTTTGACATTTACCTAGAAAAAGACCTTAATGGGAATCTGACAACAAAGCTTAATGATAAACATAACGACAATTACTTTTCAATAGTCAACTTTCCTTACTTACAGTATACTCGTATCACCTGCATACAGAGTTCCTATCTCTCAATAGATTGAATACGCAAGTTGATGAAAAAATACCTAGTCTTGTTTAAAGCCATCATTTCGTAAGTTTAAGGTCGATAGAATTTTTTTTTTAGGAAATACAATCTGTCATAAAATGAAACGTTGACTGATGTTTTCGATACTAATTTTTGGCCTTTAATTGTAGACAGATTTTTCCTGTTATCTCCCAGTCATGACAAGGAGCACACGGCGGGTTTGACCGGTCGGCAGGGGATGCTCACTTTTCCATTGCACATGATCCCACATCTGGTGTTTAGAGGTCTGTGTTTGCTCTGCTCCTAATTTGATGTGTTCAATAGGCTTTGGAGAATACTTTTCGTTATCTCCATATATTTCATGTTTTATAACAAAATAATAGAAAATATCTCTCTCTCTCTCTCTCAATATCCGACTCTAGTGATTTATTGCTAAACCATTCAGTGAGATGGTTGAAGCGTGAAACTTTATTTTGTTTGTGCACCGTGCGTGAACCTATTTCCATTTTCAAGTGATAATTTGATACTTATTCTAAAACTTTTCAAAATTCTTATCGTGATTAATTTTTAATTTTCATTTTTGCGGGATTCTTTGCATTAGATATATTCAAAGTTATTTTTATGATAACATATTTCAACCTTTTGGAAAGATGGATAGCTTTTTTTAGGTCTTGCGTCCAATCCTGTTACTATATATTGTCTATATGTGTTCGAAACAACTTATTACCTCATGTACTCTTCTTCTGGTCAATCAAGCTTTATTTTGTAAACCAATAACATGGAAACATTATTTTAACCTTAAAATGAAGCATCGAATTTAGCTTTCAGATGATATAAAAGAGTGTTTAAAACTTACATAACTTTTATTGGTTGTTTTTTGTTCAATTTTAAACAGAATTCTTAACAATAACAAAAAGATTTAAAAGTTTTGGCAACTGAATTTTGTATGACAAGGGACTAGCTGGTGCTAAAAAAGGTTACGGAGGCTTGCTTTTATGTAAGTTGATTTTTTCTTCGTCGATTTTAAATCAATGCTGATTATTTTTTTCAATTTTTTTTCAACATTGCAAAACAAATAGTTGTTGACAGAATGAGAAAATTCTGCAATGAAACACACATATAGTTTTTAGAGGTACAAAAATGTTTCAAGTTTGGCTATGTTTAGCCAGTTCGTCGGAAGAGGGCAAACAGACAACAAAATGACCCGATAATTTCTATCCTCGTCCTCAAAGATTAAAAACATCGCAACAATTCACAGCAATGCATAAGTAAGTGATGTCAAGTAAAGTCTGAAATGTTCTCTCACTCTCTCTCAAAACTAGTCAAATTGGACGTTTTCCCCATAAAATTCGGTAGAAAAGCATCGAAAATGTTACAATGATAATGACATGATTGACACTCAATTTCACAAGAAATGCAGACGATTTTTTAGAAAATGTTAAGCAAAATTAGAGGCTTCATATAACTTATTTTCATGATATGTTTTCGGACACTTTTAAAAGGTTTGCAAACAAGAGATCTACATTAATTGTTTTACCGAATCATGATAATGAAAAAACTCAATTATTTGATAATTCTTTATTGACAATCATTTTGAAAAAACACAAGCCTGATTAAATAACAGAATTTATTCAATTCATGTTGCACATAAAATGTATTATTAAAGAACCTGTATCCTTTTTCATTAATTAGAATTCACTAGTTTTAGAGAATCTCAAGTTACGTTATTTTAGATATAAAAGTGTTAATAGTCATTATAAAATTGAATACTCTTATACGCGTAAAATTGGATGTGCTGCCCACAGTAAAACTAATATTTCAGAATATAATCATTTATCAAAAACAACGCTTCATTATCCATTGCTAAAAGGTAAGCGACTTCTCTTATCTATTACTATTGCTGTTATTGTTAAACAATTTTGGGTATTTATTAGACTATATTTATATGTCCAAAATCCGAATAAATGTTCATACATTTTACAGAAATTTCCCCAGTACCTGTAAACAAAATTGATTTAGAGTTGCATATCTAGAAAGAAAAAAGGATTCGCTCACGATAGTTTCTGACAAGAACAACAACTAAAGATTACTAAGTTACTATTATATTCTGGTTTTGTACAGCAGGCTTAAGCTCTTCTATAAAACAAGAGGCCCATGGGCCACATCGCTCACCTGAGAAGCTTTGACCATTCTGTTCTTTACCAGATTTCCCCCTAGTTATACATGATGCATCCCCACCCTACCCCACTGATCATAATTTAGACATTTTGAAATCTACACTACCCCATGATCCTTCCATGGGCACATATGTTTCAGCTTTTTTGGACCAGTGGTTCTTGAGAAGAAGATTTTCAAAGATTTTTCCTATATATTTCTATATAAAACTTTGATTCCCCATTGTGGCCCCGCCCTTCCCCCGGGGGTCATGATTTGAATAATTTAGAATCTACATTATACCAGGATGCTTCCACATAAGTTTCAGCTTTTCTGGCCCCGTGGTTCTTGAGAAGAAGATTTTCAAAGATTTTTCCTATATCTTTCTATGTAAAACTTTGATACCCCATTGTGGCTCCGCCCTTCCCCCGGGGGTCATGATATGAACAATTTAGAATCTACACTATACTAGGATGCTTCCATATAAGTTTCAGCTTTTCTGGCCCAGTGGTTCTTGAGAAGAAGATTTTCAAAGATTTTTCCTATATATTTCTATATAAAACTTTGATTCCCCATTGTGGCCCCGCCCTTCCCCCGGGGGTCATGATGTGAACAATTCAGAATCTACACTATACCAGGATGCTTCCACATAAGTTTCAGATTTTCTGGCCCAGTGGTTCTTGAGAAGAAGATTTTCAAAGATTTTTCCTATATATTTCTATATAAAACTTTGATTCCCCATTGTGGCCCGCCCTTCCCCCGGGGGTCATGATTTGAACAGTTTAGTATATACACTATACCAGGGTGCTTCCACATAAGTTTCAGCTTTTCTGGCCCAGGGTTCTTGAGATGATTTTCAAAGATTTTTCCTATACAGCTCAACAAACTTTTTAAGCTCACATGGTTTTTCGCACAAATTAAGGTCACATTGGTATGATATAATATTGTGTATCTAGACAACAAAATACATTTTTAAAATATTTGTTTACATAATTTGAGTTTTATGTCATTTACTGAAACATAATTCACACAAATCAATTGGTAGAACTTTGATATATTCATGGATAAAAAAATAACAACTATTATCATTTGAATTTTTGCAGTTTCTTGCCAATTGCAGCGGTCCTTTTATCCTTTCTTTTGAAAACAATAACTTTTGGCAGAAACGTATACATGGGCACAGTACAGCTACTGTAACTTTTTATTTCTGAATATATTGACTCTTTAACTCGGGTAGATAACAGTACTTTTCATATGTTTAACTGCTTTCTATGTTAATAAGGTGGAATTTTTAAGAGTCAACTTCTAAAATCTCGAAGCATGAAAGATTCATCCCAATGCAAAATTTGAACGTTTCAAACCGTAAATGCATAAGAATTTTCCTTTTCATAGAAGGAATTTACTATTCAAAAAAATAAATAATTCTTCATTATCCTACCCCTTAATGTGGTTTCCTTTTGCAATATTATCCCTTTTCGGTGCTAAATTTCGAAGAAACCACGAGGAGTATGGTAAATGAACAAAAATTATTTTTAAATACTCAACTTTAGGAAGAAAATTTAAAAATTTCAATTACATGGGATCAAGGAAAGCTCGTTTTTTACAATTTGTAAAAACCTATGTTAAAATTGTGTTGTTGAATCATCCTATCATTTACTTATAGATTTTCCTTTAAAAAAATCCGCTTTGGAAACTTAAGATGATAATTTTAAAAGACATTTATGCTTGACATTATATATGTAATGTAACGAAGTGTTATGCCATTGTACTGCAGTTCCAAAATGGAAATTTTTATTACAACAATGTGACCTTAATTTGTGCGAAATACCATGTGAGCTTAAAAAGTTTGTTGAGCTGTATATTTCTATATAAAACTTTGATTCCCCATTGTGGCCCCGCCCTTCCCCTGATTGTCATTATTTGAACGATTCAGAATCTACATTATACCAGGATGCTTCCATATAAGTTTCAGCTTTTCTGGCCCCGTGGTTCTTGAGAAGAAGATTTTCAAAGATTTTTCCTATATATTTCTATGTAAAACTTTGATACCCCATTGTGGCCCCGCCCTTCCCCCGGGGGTCATGATGTGAACAATTTAGAATCTACACTATACCAGGATGCTTCCACATAAGTTTCAGCTTTTCTGGCCCAGTGGTTCTTGAGAAGAAGATTTTCAAAGATTTTTCCTATATATTTCTATATAAAACTTTGATTCCCCATTGTGGCCCCGCCCTTCCCCCGGGGGTCATGATTTGAACAATTTAGAATCTACACTACCCCAGGATGCTTCCACATAAGTTTCAGCTTTACTGGCCCAGTGGTTCTTGAGAAGAAGATTTTTTAATGACCCAACCCTATTTTTGTCTTTTCTTGATTATCTCCCCTGCGAGGGGACATGTCCCTTCATTTTAACAATTTAAATTTCCCTTCACCCAAGGATGCTTTGTACCAAGTTTGGTCAAAATTGGCCCAGTGGTTCTTGAAAAGAAGTCGAAAATGTGAAAAGTTTACAGACGGACAGACAGACGGACAGACAGACGGACGGACGACGGACAAAATGTGATCAGAAAAGCTCACTTGAGCCTTCGGCTCAGGTGAGCTAAAAAAAACCTCTTGGAAACCTTGCTATAGAATAGAATTTTCTCCAAGAAAATCTGGTTCTGTACTTGGATTACTTTTACGAAGAATCCACATCAGATTCAATTTATTGGTGTGGGGATCCTGATCTTTGTTATAATAATAGAATGCTGATTCTCCCCCCTTCAAAAAATATAATGTCTATACTTATAGTGAGGATAGGGGCGGACACATGTAGTGATGCAGGAGTTTCTTTCAGAAATTTTCCAACAGGTGCATGATCTTGCAGTAGACAATATATTATAACTTCAAGGGGACATACTTATAATACCCCTTTCAAAAGCTAGGTTTCTTGTTTTGTTTTTGGCAAATGCTTATAAAAATGGCATGATGGATCTAGCAATTACATAACTTTTAGAATTGTGAAAAAGAAGTATCATTGAACCGAGAGATATCATTTAACATGTTTAAGCATTGACAATTTAGTTGAATTCTACCCTCCGAACGAAAGAGGAGGAAATACGCTCAAGTAGGAGAATTCCCCAGTGGAGAAATACGAGGAATTCTTAGTTTTAAAACCACCGGTTATGCATGCAAATACTGAAATTAGCACCCTTTGTCCAAATGAAAGAGGGTTCTATACTTGCAATTGAAAACCTTTCTTAGTAAAACCTGTAAAATAAAAAAAAATGAGCAAATACTTTGAAAAAGGGCAGAAAAAATCATTTTTAATTGTAATTCTGCCTGTTCATGGTCAATATTCCAAACATATGTTAAATTATGTTCAATGTTTAGTTAAACATAATCTTTGTTGTTTGGCATTCATATACCGTGAATATTTTTATCAGATGATTGCAAGCGCAGACATCAAATTCCCAGAAAATCAAATCTACTAGCTTGATTAAGTATAATCTCAGAAACTGGCTGTCGAATTCTACTTCCATATAGGGCAGAATTGTTTAGTCGTATAAGGAAATTGCCGAAAATTCTTCTATGAGGTTTGAAGATGGTAGCTGCATGGCGACCACCAAGATTTCATTTATAACCCTAATTCTTTGTGACAGAGTTTTAGTGTAAAAGTTATTGTAAATTTGCATGTTATTTTATTTCAGAAAGTGAGAAAATGAAGAAGAGAAGCGAATTCTGTTCTGGATCTATCTTTTTACTTACATTATTTTTCTTCAAAATTCAATCACTAAACGTAACCAGATTACTGGAATTTCATTTGACACTTTGTGGACCTTCAAATTTTTGCAATAAATCAATTTTCAAATTTCCAAATAAACAAGAAAACAAAGATTTTCAACAATGTAAACGTTGTTTCTGTGATGATTTCTGTTTCTGGAAACATGACTGTTGTGTGGACAAATATTTTGAACTTGGGGAACTCAGCTGTGT